>NC_142050.1:42314544-42678421 GCF_982192425.1 Myodes glareolus
CAAATAGAAAAGATGGGAGAAAATTATTATAGCAAAATTATTTTGAACTTATTTTGCTAAGATGAAGTATACTAAATATTTGCAAACTCACACTCCAAGTTGTGCCATTTCATAATATACTCTGTTTTATCCATTACATTCATATCATATTTTCAACAATTAAATACTGTTTTATTTGCTCATATTATTTTTAAAATAATACATTATACTTATTTTGTGCCTTGGAAAATTGCATATAATGTTTCTTGATCATAGTTTTCTCCCAACCATCTCCTCAATTTCTCCCAATTCTATGCTCTGCCCACCCCAACCTTCCTGATCTACCTTTTTTCATTAGAAGACTATTTCAGAGCAGACATTCTCGTCTTTTGTCTCTTACAGACTTTCTGTCCCTAATCTGCCAAGTTTTTTTTGAGCCTTAAGTGTAGATGTGGAGTAAAGGCTTTAATTGGCGGTGGACACCCCGTTGTCAGTTGGTCTCCAGTTTTGGGCAGCTGTATCTCCCTGTATTGATCTCTGTGTGCTACAAAAAGATATGTCTTGCATGAGAGCTGCATGTGTATCTGTGGATATGAGGATAAATGTTTACAGTGAATTTAGAGATTATACTAGTTTAGGAAATTGAAAGTAGTAGAACCTTTAATTCTTTGGCTTCGCCAGTCACAAGTGCTTGATTAAATTTTTAGTTCCACAACATGTCTTCCCTCACAATGCACAGACATTAAGTCCAATTAGGTGACTCAGTTTTCTGCAGGATAAAACTGCCACCATTCAGCCTGTCCCTGTGGATTCAACTGCCTTGAGCATAATCATACTTCTTTATGTGAACTTGAAGTCTTTGTGAATTTCCACAGGACAAGCATCTTGACCTGGAAGTGCTATGCTCCAAATTAGTAGGAAGGCTTGCTTAACACTTAAAAAAACTAAACTTTCCTTCTGGAGAACAGAATGTCTTCCACATTCATAAAAACTAGCAGCTCCACTCGGTGTTCCAAGTATGTTATTTTTAGTGTCTTTTTCTTCAAGTGGTTTGTTCTTAGACAGTCTGTATATACCTATATTCTCATCACCTCTAGAGTCAGAGAATGTTACACAGGGTTATGCTTAAATGTTTGTTTGCAAGCATTTTAAGATTCATTTTGATTATTTTTATTCATGTTCACGCATGCCTATCTATATGGAGGATTGTACACATGAGTGTGGTGGCCAGAGGCATTGAGTCTCCGTGGGCCTGGAATTATAAGGTGTTGGAAGGTGTGTGACCTGGGTATTGGGAACTGAACTTGGGTCCTATGCAAAAATAGTGCTTGCTCCAAACTACCTCTCCTACCTCTCAATCTGTTTTGATGGTTTTAGCTAACGTGAAATGTAAAGTTTATAAGTTTCTCACAATAATTGATGTAACTGTATCCCAAAACTTTTGTTTGTTATATAGTTATCACTTTACTTTCAATGTTTTTCTCATTTTTCTTGTAACATCTTTGATAAGCTTTTTAATACATAATATAAATGTATTGCTTATTTAATATGTGTGCTGTGTTTCTACCCTATTTTTATGGACTTTTAATTTATTGCTGTTAGACAACACACTGTGACGGTCTTAGTCCTATTACTCTTTACAAAACTTCTTTCATGGTTCAGAATTATATACTGGCAAATGTACCAGTTGTATTTAAAAAGTTTCAATCTTCCATTTTTGTAATATACTCCAGAACACAAATTATGTCATTTATTACATAAACGAAGAAAAAAATGAGAAGATGGAATTTTGACATCTGATTGAGGAATTAGGTAAATCTGAGTTTAATGCAATAAAATTGTCCCTAGTATATTCTTAATCTTGCTGTAGTTGTATATACATGTACATTTAACATTAAGTTTTCTTAGCTTTTATTATGAAAATTTCTATGTTCCTTATATAAAAACTTATTGCATTTTATTGTACACCACGAGGCATTGATATCTCCAATAGGGAATCTTTTGTTTTTGGGTATCAGCACTATTTTCTTCATCTATGTAAATTCCAGAGATTATATCTTCGTATTTTGTGTGTTCTATCTTATAGACAGCCTGTCTGTAAGTTCTACCTTTTGGCAATAATTTCTGTGTCTTTCTTCTTTGTTTATTTATTCCTGCTTCTATTGTATTATTCATATTTTATTAATAATTTAACTATAATTTATTTATTGGCTTTTCAGATATGTTTCTTTATATTACTTTTGTAGTAAATGCCTTAGAGATTATAGTATACATTTTTAATTTTCACAATCTGTCTTTCACAAGTGTTATTCTTTGTAGACAAAATTTAAGAAGAGACTAGCATAGATTCTGGCACTTTCTATTCCAAGCCTCTTACAGGAATCATGGCTTGCTTACCTGCAATACTTTTACTAAGCTTGAAACTTTAGGTTTTTTGTATCTCTCACTAGTTTGGTATTTACAGTGTGTCTCAGGATGATCTCAAACTCTCATCAATCCTTATGCTTAAGCCACCTGTATATTAGAACTTTAGGTGTGAGCCACTACACGTGGGTATCTTCTGACCTTTTATCCATGTAGACTTCAAGCCTAGTTTTCTTGCCTTTCAGCCTTCAATCATTGAATAGAAGAATCTTATACAGTCTATTTTCCATAAAGTTTTATTCTCCCTAGAATGAAGGTGCCCTAACTCTCTAGTGTCTTCAGTACAATGTGTGTCTGTGCTTGCATGTGGCTGGTCAGCCGTTGTGGAGTATGTAATCAACCTCTAATCCAATAAATTGGATTAATTCCATGCTACAACTATATATATTCTATGATTTCTGTCTTTCATTAGATCCTTGAGTGACACACCTTATTAGGAATGAGCCTTCATGAAAGCAAAAATTTGAACAATCTTTGATCAATAATAATGTTTTCAAGAGGTATTTTTAAGTTTATTGAGCTATATATTTTTTTTTCGTTCTCCTCCCTTTATCTCCACTTTTTCTATCCACTCCCTTTATCCCCATGCTCCCTATTTACTCAGAAGACTTTGTATTTTTCTACTTCCCATGTAGATTATATCCATGGTCTCTTTTACTGTCTTCTTTTTTTTCTAGGTTTTCTGGGGTTGAAAATTGTAGGCTGGTTTTTCTTTGCTTTATGTCTAAAAACCTCTTATAAATGAGTACATATTATATTTGTCTTCATGGGTCTGGGTTACCTCACTCAATATGATGTTTCCTAGATCCCGCCATTTGCCTGAAAATTTCAGGGTGTCATTATTTTTTCTTTTTCTGCTGTGTAGTACTCCATTGTATAATGTACCACATTTTCCTTATCCTTTTTCAGTCGAGTAGAATCTGACTACTCGTTTCCAGGTTGTGGTTATTTACAAATAATGCTGTTATGGACATAGTTGAGCACATATCCTTGGTGTGATTTACCATCCTTTGGTTATATATCCAAAAGTGGTATTGGTAGATCTTCAGGTAGGGTGTTTCCTAATTTTCTGAGAAATCACTATACTGTTATCTAAAGGTGCTGTACCAGTTTGCACTCCTATCAGCAATGGAGGTGTGTTCCCTTTACCCTACTAGCCAGCATAAGCTGTCGTCAGTGTTTTTGATCTTGGCTATTCAGATAGGTGTAAGATGGAATCTTAGAGTTGTTTTGATTTGCATTTCCCAGATGGATAAGGATGCTGATCATTTTCTTAAGTATCTTTCAGTCTTTTCAGGTTCATTTATTGAGTTATCTGTTTAGCTCTCTATCCCATTTTTATTGGACTATTTGTTCTTTAGATGACCAATTCCTTGATTTCTTAATATATTTTGGAGATTATCCCTCTGTCAGAAGTGGGGAAGGTAGGGATCTTTTCCCATTCTGTAAGCTGCTGTTTTATCTTGTTGACCATGTTCTTTGCTTTACAGAAGCTTCTCAGCTTCAGGGTATCCCATTTATTAATTGTTGCTCTCAATGTCTGTGCTACTGGGGTTGTATTTAGGAAGTGCTCTCCTATGCCTATGATTTCAAGAGTACTTTTCACTTTCTCTTCTGGTATGTTCACAGTGGTTGGCTTTATGTTAAGGTCTTTGACCCATTTTGACTTGAGTTTTGTGTACAGTGATAGATATGAATCTGTTTTCATCATTCTGCATGCTATCACCATTTGTGGAATATGCTCTCTTTTTTCAATTTTATGTTTTTTGCTTCTTTTACAAAAATCAAGTGTTTCTAGTGTGTGGATTAATATCTGGGTCTTTGATTCAATTCCATTGCTACTCCTGTCTGTTTTTATGCCAATACCAGGCTGTTTTCAATACTGTAGCTCTGTAGTAGAATTTGACGTCCAGGATTGTCATGCCCCCAGAAGTTCCTTTATTGTACAGGATGCTTTGGCTACCCTGTGGGTGTTGTTGTTGTTATTACTGTTGTTTGGTTGGGTTTTTTTTTTGATTTTCTATATGAAGTAGGAATTGTTCTTTTGAGGTCTGTGAAGCATTTTACTGGGATTTTGATGGGCATTGTATTGAATCTTTAGATTGCTTTTGGTAATTTAGATTGCCATTTTTGGAATTATGTTGATTCTACTTACCTAAAATCATTAGAGATTTTTCAATTTTATGGTGTCTTCTTCAATTTATTTCTTTAAAGATGTAAAGTTCTTGTCATACAGGTCTTTCACTTTCTTGGTTAGAGTTTCCTCAAATTTTATATTACTTTTGGCTATTGTGAAGAGTGATGTTCCCCTGGTTTCCTTCTCAGTCCATTTCTCATCCATAAAAAGGAGGGCTCCTGATCTTTTCTGAGTTAATCTTGTATCCTGCTTCATTAGTGAAGGTGTTTATGATTATAGAAGTTTCTTGGTACAGTTTTTGGGGTCATTTATGTGAACTATCAAATCATCAGCAAATAGTGAGAGTTGGACTTTTTATTTTCTGATTTGTATACCCTTGATCTCCTTTTGTTGTCTTATTGCTCTCGCTAGAACCTCAGGTACTATATTGAATAGCTATTGAGAGTGGACAACCTTGTCTTGTTCCTGATTTAAGTGGGATCGCTTTGAGTTTCTCTCCATTAAGTTTGATGTTGGCTGCTGCCTTGCTGTATATTGCCTTATTGTGTTTAGGTATGTTCCTTGTATCCCTGCTCTCTCCAAGACCTTTATCATGAGGGCATTTTATATTTTGTCGAAGGCTTTCTCAGCATCAATGAGAGGATCAAGTGGTACTTTTTTTCAGTTTGTTTATATGGTGGATTACATTGACGATTTTGGTATGTTGAACCAACCATCCCTACATCTCTGAGATTAAGTCTGCTTAGTCATGGAGGAAGATTTTTCTGATGTGTTCTTGGATTCAGTTTGCCACTTTTATTGAGTTCAA
This sequence comes from Myodes glareolus, assembly GCF_982192425.1. Taxonomy (NCBI): domain Eukaryota; kingdom Metazoa; phylum Chordata; class Mammalia; order Rodentia; family Cricetidae; genus Myodes; species Myodes glareolus. The sequence goes on from NC_142050.1 coordinate 42,319,893, forward strand.
TAAGTATTTTTTTTAGTATAATAGAGGAATGTAGACATAAAAGAGAAGGGGAATCTGCCCATTCTTGTAATCTACAGACATGGTTGTGTCTCACACATCCACTCTGAACCTCAGAGCCTCTTGATCTGCTTAAATTGTTACCTTTAACTTTCTGAGGTTACTTTCATCTTTCTGCACTAACGCCATTAGAAGTTAATTGCTAATTAACACCTTACTCCAATTAAGGGCGTTCTTACCTGGAATGGGAAACCAATGGTTCAGAGGGCCAAATAATAACCTGTGTTCTTACTGACCAATGACACCATGGTAATGTGCTATAGAAATAAACAATTGCATGCTTGATTTTTATTTCATAAAACTAACCATGTTTGTTTTGTTTTTTTGAGATATGAATCTCATTAAAAGTTTGAACTTGAGAGACCCTGTCTTAAAATCCAAGGATCTATAATGACAACTGTATATCACCACTATAGTGGAGTGTTTATTGAGGACAAAATTAGAATTGTTGTGGTTTTTTTTCCCCAGGGTGTCATCCTCACTGTGGCTGCAATAAGTTCTCTCCCATCTCTTCTGCACTCACAAAGGTGCATGCACGTCAGCAGACAATTTCGCAGTATCTACTATACGAAAATATATTTATAATATAAAATATAGTCAATATACTCCTAACTTGTGTATTTAAAACACAACAAAACAAATCAATCCAGCTTAAGCTGACTGATATTTACAGCACACAGACTTTCAGGGCTCTGGGCTAATTCTTTATTTGATGCAAGTAGTGGTTATATAAGTAAATACAGAGGTAAAAACTGATCAAACACTTTATTCAAGATTGTACAGTTTTAAATTCTTATTATATAATAAGAAAAGACAAAAATAAAATATGATACTAAAATATTTGAAATAGAATTTGGGTCAGATATTATTCCTTCAGTTCATTTAGTTTTGTGTGTGTATGTTTTTCTGCCAAAGTAGTAATTAATAAAAAATATGTGAGTGGCCTTATACTATTTTGATATTCAGAGAAAATGAAAAAAAAACATGACATTTTCTATTCCTTATTGCCACTTAATTATTTAATTTTGTTTGTTTCTCCAAGGAAGAAATATCATGTTTTCTTATGCACAAATCAGCGTCTTACACTATTCACTTCATTCTTTAACATATTTTAAAAATTGTAAGTTAACATTACAACATCAATATCACTGTACAATGTATAAGTAGCTGAATTATTTAAATGTTTTACAGTTCTTACTCTTTCTGGTTTCATAGTAATGTGGAATTGAATGCTAACATTGTCTTTGAATTCCACTTTGGTAATAAACTCACTTTGCAATTAACTTTTATACCACATTTTTTCTAATTTTTTGGGATTTCACATTTAATTCATTTTTGGTAATATGTTTTGATAGTTCAAAATTAAACTCAATTAACTTAAGTGTACTTTATGAAGCACTGCTTCCATTCTTTTATAATACAACATTTTCTTTCATTCTTCAGGGACAATCAACATTTAAAATATACGATTGTTGTTTCAATCTAAAAATAATTTATTTTGCTACTAACAGATTTTTCTATAACTTGCTAACATCTTAAATAGTTCATTGTTAATGGCTTCCACAGTGGTAGGTATAGATATGTTTCTTTCATTTGTGAAGTGACATAGTAATTATTTTTTCCTTTGAATTAAATACACATTTAATAAACACTAATTAATTTTCTGCTGATAGTTATCTACAACCCCTGTATTCTGCTAGTAGACACAATGGTACCTGGAGTTACCCAAGTTTGCTTCAATTCTCAGTTTTATAAGAACTTATGGAGACCTCTTGAGCAACTGTTCATCCATATGTAATGTTTCTATATGTGGCCAAGGTTCCTATTTTAGAGGCTGGACTAATTTCTAATCTCACTTGTCTTGTTTAAAAGTGAAAATTTTTACACTCCTCTCTAAGTTTCAAATTAATACATTTTGGATAAGCTGATAGGTTTAAATAGCCTCATGGAGTTTTAACTTCCACTTAGGTTTCCTGCAGACATGGGTTGGTGATCCTAGGGAAAATCTGTCCTTGATGAACTATAGAATATTTAAACCTGTATGTACATGGTATCCAGTCTTTCCTTTTCTTTCTTCCTTTACTCACAAATATGTTTTCATATGCTCTGCAAGATAAATGCAAGTGCCAATTTGAAGCAACTCTCTGTTTTCATTGATATTTTGTACAAAAGGATTGCTTGTCCATTAAGATAATTTTATGTTATTTTAGTTGGCTTTAGAGAATTCCTAGAATTTTGCAGGCTAAATTGTGCACATAAAGTATAATGTGATTAAATCTTTATTTGTATTCTGATATTCAAATATGCATTTTCTTCCCTGATATATTGAGGATATGTTTTGTCAATGTTTGAATAGATTTTTGTAAGTTTGTTTTATTATAGAATTTTACATATAGTTTTGTAAAAATGAGTAAGGTTTTTGCCTTGCACGAATAAAGATAACTTATGGGCAATTTGTGTCAATTGATTTCAGTTATAGAATGTACTAGTAGTAATAATAGCAGTTTATTCAATAGTATTTTTGAAAAGCATGTATATGCTTTTGGTACTTGTTTAGCCATGGTGATAATAAGAATATTTATGTACATTTTAAAGTACATTTTTCATATGTCTTATTCAATTTCATATGGAAAATATCTAAGTCAGGCATAATTTTTGACTCTCTCTTATATATAAAAGAAATACTAAAAAAATAAGAAGGGAAGTTAATGTGGAATTTTGCTTAGTATGTTGTGAATGTCATTGGTTAACAAATAATTCTGCTTTGGGCTACAGTAGGGCAGAATTGAGTAAGGAGGGAATTCCAAGAGGATAGAAGAGGAAAGAAGGCAGAGATAGTGAGGCACCATGTAGCTACCAAAGGAGACAGATGTTCAGAGTCTTGCCGGTAAACCATAAGCCTTGTGGTCAAATATAAAATAGTAGAAATAGGATAATTTAAGATGTAAGAGCAAGCTAAAAATAGACTTAAGCCATTGGTCAAATAGTATCACAAATAATACAGTTTCTGTATGATTATTTTGGGTCTCGGAGGCTGGGAATGAACAAACAGTCTCCACTTACAGGACGTTACAAGAAAATTATTTACTGTAGACAGTACTGTGATATTTCTCTGTAGTAAAAGAAAGAAAACAAAGATAAGAAGAAGGCCAGGAGTAGTTGGCCATACCTCTAATTCCAGAACTAAGAAGGATGTTGAGACAGGAAGATCTCTGTGAGTTTGAAGCCATCCTGGTCAACATGGAAATGTCCACAACATTTATGTATGAATAGAGATGTTCTATCTCAAAAAGTAAAATGGGGAGAAGGAGAATAAAGAGGGTAGAGGAGACAGGGGAGAGTAATGGTGGTAGATAGAAGAAAAGGAAAAAGAATTGCCATTCTCTAGAATCCTAAGTACATCAGTGTGTCTACCTATAGACACCAAGATCTTAGAAACGTACAGTCACAATGCTCCCTAATTCTCTAAGCCTGAAGCTTGAAGTTTCATGTACGTGCTAAGAAAATGTGATTCACTCTTTGCCATCTTCCTTGTTAACTTTGCTGTCAACTTGAAATACATGTGAATATGGAGCCCCAGTTGAATAATTATCCTTCAAACTACCCATGGGCATTTTTTTACTAGGTTACTGACATAAACAAACCTATATCACTGTGTGGGATACTCCAGCGTAGTAGGAGACTGCTTACTTGTTTCTTGCTGCCCAACCCCAAAATAAGCACACAGAAAATGCATTAATTAAATCACTGCTTGGGACATTAGCTCTAGCTTTTTATTGGCCAACTCTTACAACCGAAACTAGCCCATCTCCATTAATCTGTGTATTGTCATGTGGCTGTATTACCCAGTAAAGTCCCATCCCCGGTATCTGTGTCCAGGGACTACATGGCTTCTCCCTGACCCTGCCTACTCTATATATGTCTTCCAGCCTGGCTCTGTTCTGTTAAGCCATTGGCTAAAAGCAGGTCCTTATTAATTAATCAATAAAAGCAACACTTAGACAGAAGGACTTCCCACTCCATTTCCCCCTTTCCGTTTAAACAAAAAGGAAAATTTTAACTGAAACATAGTAAAATTATATAAAAGCAAACAGATATCAACCAAGAGTTGCAGTTACACTATTTATATCTATTTTATCTTTTATTATAACTAAGGAAAAATTTAAATTTAGCAATTTATTTTTAACTCTATTAAAGATTTTAGAAGGATATAATATTACCCAACTGAACAGGAAGTGCATTGTAAGCAAATTTTGAAACTCTAGAATTGACAGAGTTATCTCGCTGGCTGTACAGTCACCCAAAGTTATTTTTTTTTTGTATCATTGCAGTATCCATCTTTAGCCTACAGGTATCCAGGAGACATATTTATGAAGCAGGAAATTTAAAAATTCTTTTGTCTTTAAATGGCAAAGTCTGTAAGTTGCTTTTTTGTGTGTCTTGCAGAATATCTAGCAGTTTTTTTTTTTTTTATTAAGAAGGAAACCTGAAGGACTGCCTTACCTTTTTAAGACAACTTTAGCAGTTATTTTTTGTGGGTTCTCCATGCCAGTTTCTTACAGCACAACATCAAGCAGTCCAGGCAAGAGCAGTTTTTGCCCAAATTGCTAACAAACTCCATAAAGAGCCTCTTTGATGTCGGTTTTCCTCTTGAAATAGATTGGTGCTGCCAAGAGCAGATGTGTCTCATTGTTATGAAAAGTCTTAAGTTTTTAAACATTTTAAATGTCATATTTTGTAGTGTTTGAAAGGTTTGAAGAATGTCTGTCCATCTGAAATACATCTTTGTACATCTAGAAAACCTAACATAACCACAAGCTTGATTATTATAGATGATCATCTATTAACCTATATTTTTAATTATACATTGCAATTTTAAATGAGTTGTACAAACACAATATCTTAATCAAGAGCAGAAATATACATATAATGAAACTGGCCTTAAGTTTGTATCAACAACCAAGATCCCTACCAATGTAAATCTTTATAGCATATCCCCCTTTAAATGTAAACAGAAGTTTATAAATAATCATTTAGGAAATTTGGGCATAGTTTTTTTTTAAGCTGTTTTCTGGTTTTTGTTGAGTAAAGTAATTTGGGGGGATGTTCACAGTGACCTTTTGGGGACTCTTAGTCCATCAAACCACATAAGTCTGGAAGGATTTTATAGGATTTGTCCACTGTACAAACAAAAGAAGAACCCCCTTTTTAAGGCAACATACCCTTAGACTGAAATTTTGAAATTTTTGAAATTAAGAAACCTTTAAAACATATATGTTTGTTTATCTTAGCAGCCCATACAATGAAATGTTTCTTTGTACTTAGCTCCTTTAAGGTAAAAAAAAAATTCAAAAGAAACACAATAATATACATAATCTAGACTCTCTGTGCCTATTTTATTTTTATGTGGCTTATTATTTTATTTTTATTACTTTTTTGTAAGTTTACTCTGTCTCTTTAAATGCTATTTTTATTTTTTTAAAAATTATTTACTTTTTTATAACTCTTTATACTCTGGTTTTTTTTTGGTTTTTTTTTTTTTTTGATTGTTGTTGTTTTTTTTCATGGGAACCAAAGAGGCTTCTTCTGGTATTAACTGCTCTTTTCTGGATTGCTTGATGATATATTGTATGAACTGGACATACAGGACTCACTGAGAAATCACTGCTGAACTTGCCTAAATATAAGCTGATCCTTCAGGTTTCTGCTTCATGAAAGAGTCTGTCAGAAATTCTGCACGTCACATAAATAAGTGACTAAAAAACAGTCAATATAGGCAGGGCTGTTTTTTGAAATTTCCTGCTTTGTGGAAAAAATGTGCTAGATACTATGGGCCAATAGGTGGAAGATAGATGCCTGCCCCAATGGTATAGAAGAACTTTGGGTAACTGTCCTGACCATGAGATATCTCGGTCAATTTTAGAGTTTTGGAAGTTGCTTACAGTGCACTTCTGTTAACTTTGGAAAAATTATATCATTCTGAGGTCTTTGATGGAGTTGAAAAATAATTAAAGTGTTCATTAGTTATTATAAAAGATAAAGTAGATATAAATATTGTAACTGTAGTTTTTGGTTGATACCTGTTTGGTTATATGTAATTTTATCATGTTAAAGTTAAAATCTTCCATTTTATTTAAACAGAAAAGAGGAAATGGTGTGGGAAGTCCTTCTGTCTATGTGTTTCTTTTTTTGGTTGATGAATAAAGGAACTGCCTTCGCCTGTGATAGGGCAGAGTAGAGGTGGGTGGGGAAACCATACTAAATGCTGGGAGAAAGAAGGTGGAGTCAAAAGAGAGACCATGCAGCCACCAGAGGGGAAATATGCAAGCCACCAATTGGAACTTTGCTGGTAGGCCATGAACCTTGTGGTAAAATATAAAATATATAAATAAGTTAATTTAATATGTAAGAGCTTGCTAGGAATACCCTATAGTCATTGGCCAAGCAGTGATTTAATTTTCAGTTTTAATTAACAGTTTCTGAGTGGTTATTTCAGGAGGTTGAGCAGTTGTGGCTTACCAGCAAGGTTCTGGCATGTCCATTCCCAAAGGTGGCTACATGGCATCTCCTGACTCTGCCTTCTTTCTGGCAGCATTCAGTTTAGTTTTCCCTGCCTATTGCTACTCTGCCCTATCACTGGCTAAGGAATTTTCTTTATTCATTAAAAAATAAAAGCAACACATAGACAGAAGGACTTCCCACACTACTCCAGGGAAGGTGGACCTGGTTTGTGTAAAAAAGCAAACTGACAAGCAATGGAGATCAAGGCAGTAAACAATATTCTTCTGTGATCTCTGCTTCAGTTCCTGCCTCCTGGTTCCTACTTGTAGATACCTGCCTTGGCATACCTTGTTGATAGACTGCAACTTGTAAGCCAGATAAACCATTTCTTCTCTAAGTTAACTGTGTTCAATGTTTTACTGTATCAACAACATAACACTAGAATTACCATAATGCAAATATATAATGTTTTTATGAATTTATTTATAGAAACAAGAAAAAACTTTACATCACAAACATGCCTACACATTACTTGAGTAACCCTAATCTTGATAATCTTCTTTTTTGTTTTGCTTGGCTTTCTTTGTCTTTGAATTGGAAATACTGGTTATATGCTTTTGGTGTTATTGGCGCTTACTTACCCATCTAGAACAATCAATGCTCATGTTTTAAAATGAAGAAAAACAACAACAGCAACAACAAAAGCAGGCTCAAGGTTTTTATTTTGTTTTGTTTTGTTTTTTGTTTTTGTTTGTTTGATTGATTGATTGATTTGCCAGATTTTTATTTTCAGGATTGTAATCCCTTCTGCAGAATAAGTTTCTAACCCAATCAGAGAGTGATTGGTTGGAGGCAAATATCTATGCCAGTGCCTCACTGTTGGCACATCTGACCAGGATTAATAGGTGGGTTTGATCGCTGAAGCCTTTCTCCTACAGCAACCTGCATGATGCTTTCCAGTATTATAAAGGCTAGCAGCAGAGAGGATGATTTCACCCTTTTTCTCTAAATGTTGTTACCACAGTCAGACTCAACATGCAACACTTGCATTTCATTGGATTCATAATATCCCCTCTGTGAGAGACCCAACCATTCTCTGCGTCAGTCTTGCTTCTCTAACTTGGGTCACCAAGTTAGAGAACACTTTAGCATTCCGTAAAGTTTCTTAACATCATTTTTTTTTACTGCAAAATGGAAATAGTAACAGGTTATTATAGCCACAGAGCCTGTGTAAAAATGTTCCTGTGTGCATCTTACCCAAGAGTTCTGTGTAAAATCCCTTGTCAGATATCTGCATCTTCTATTGTACATGGTCACTAGTCTTTTACTTCTTAGTCACTTGATATCTGTCTAAGATTATTATCCATCACCGAAATGTTCTCTCAGATGTCATCTGCAGCGAATTTCACTCTCAAACAAAGTGTTGCTCTTTTTATAGTCAAGGAGAGTTTTAGTGCCTCTTTCTTGTAAGAATTTATTGGCTTAATTTCAGTGTCTGGTCTTTTGCTGGTTCTCCATCATTCTTTTTAACCCTTTCCTCTATGCCCTAATGCTGATACCATTAAGAATCAATCAAATGTTGTGCCTTAGTGTCTTTTGTGATCATGATCAAATGGAGGTCTATGGGCTTGAAGAATACAGTCACCAAATTTTTAACCTTTTTGTGCATAGTCATTTTCTAGGTTCTCATTATAAAACAATGAAAACTCTGGAAATTCATTCTAAGCAGATAGTCTTAAAATAAACAAAAATGGTCTAACAGTACAGATATCAGGTCTATAGGGCCTGAGTCATTAGTGTTTAAATAGGTGCCCCCTTGATATTTCCATACATAGGCAGTGAAAAGACCTGGTCAAACAGGAGTCTAACTATAACCATGGGGATTTCAACTACATCATTAAGGAAGCACAGAATATGCCCATGCCATGATCAGGAACCTGACAACACGAGCAAATTGACAGAGTATGAGTCTAACTTCAGTCCTGTTTCTGGACATTGGTACTGATTTGAAAGTAAAATGGACAACAGTCTCCTGTGTGGCAGGATTTTACAATCTGAACCTGGCCATTTACCAAGATTGATCACTCCATGAACTTGGCAAGGAAAACCATTTCTTTTCTGATAATTCATGCTCCATGGACTCAGGGAAGTCTCTTTTTGTCATCAGATGCATCTGCAAAAGTATGTAGCATGCTCCATGTTGATTAATGGAAATAAAGCAGAAGTAGGGGAGAAGAGTGGAACAGCTTGTCACTTTCAGAAGCACCATCACAGAGAATGAGTGTTTATATACATAAGAATGAACAGAGGAAGTCATGTAGAATACTAAAAATGGCAACATTGGGCTATACTTAGCATGTTTGGAGAACCATGCTATTATATGTAGATAGGAGTGAATCAGGAGTTGCAGATTACAAAAAAAAAAAAAAAAACCTCATTCTAAACTATAATCCCATAGGCCTTCTATTTTAGTGACACAAGGTTGACCTTGCTCTCTATATAACGCAATATTTTATTTGCATTTGTTAGAAGATTTTCTTAGAGTTCTCAGGCTGAGGCTAGATTGTTTATGTTGATAACTGAAGTGACCTCACACTTCACCTAATCAAAAAGTTAATCCCTCTGTACTTCACAACCACTTTGGCACTATTCCTTCTCTCTAAGCTCATGCTATACAACAGAAAATAGCATGATAGTGATGATAGCATTCAAATGTTAATATCTGTAGCTCAAACTCACCATGAACTCCTGATGTATCCTAAATGACCTTGAACTTAAAATTCTCCTGTACTCAACTTTCACATACTATAATTACAGGGATGCATCACTACACCTAGTAATATATTTTGAATTCATTTTAGAGACATTTTATTTTGTAATTAATTTTTTTTAGAATGAATGAATGTTGGTGATTTATCTTGTTATTACTGGAACACTCCTACCTTGTGGGAATGATTTGAGACAGAGTTTTACTATGTTGGCTTGGATATCTTATAGCTCTATGTTCTGTATGTAGACTGGCTTCAAACTCAGAGATCAACCTGTCTCTGCCTTCAGAGTGCTTGGATTAAAGGGATGCATTACCCCCCACCCAGTATTTTAAAAACATGTTTTTAACTGAAATAGAATTGCATTACTTTTCTTCTTCCCTTTCCTCTCTCCAGCTTCCCCTGGATAACCTCCTTGGATTCCCTCCATGCTCTGTCATTATTGATGGCCTTTTTTCAATTGGCTACATTTGTTACATATGGATGTATGTAAATACAACTTTATGAGGCCATTTCTATAGTTTATGTACATCTCAGAGGAGGATACATGGATATTATAAGATCTACTCTGCCAGGAAGTTTTCTGTCAAACATCTTCTCCTAGAAATAGCTCCCTAATAATGTAGCTTAAGATCCATCACTAATCATGCTCAGTACCAAGCCATGGTAAATCTCTAAATGGCCAGTCCTAAAGACCTTAGGACAATACACAATATAAGAATACAAGCCTGAACCAGGCGGTGGTGGTGCACGCCTTTAATCCCAGCACTCAGGAGGCAGAGGCAGGCAAATCTCTGTGAGTTCAAGGCCAGCCTGGTCTACAAGAGCTAGTTCCAGGACAGGCTCCAAAGCTACAGAGAAACCTTGTTTTGAAAAACCAAAAAAAAAAAAGACTTAAAGAATACAAGCCTGATTAGAGTGATAATTTGAGAGCTTCAAATGAGGTATGCTCTGGCATGATTCTGAGGGTCTTGCTTTGGAAACACTGACATTAGGTGATCTAAACTCTTTCTTGAGGGGAAATAGGGACAGTATATCTTCACTTCCACTGGATAATGTGATATAAGGACTTAGACACACAGTCATCATGATCATATGTATTTTCTTATGTCTAGTTGCCTGTAGTACTTATTTTAGTATTTCTGCGGTTAAGTCTTTGACTGAACCTAGTTATGTCCTTATTTCCTCTCTATCTTTATTATTTTATTTTACATCCTAACTACGTTTTCCTTTCCCTTCTCTTCATCCTACCCTTTCTCCCTGCCTCCTCTCTGCCACTACCCTCTTCTTTCCTCTGACATTTCTACTCAGAATGGGGCAAGTCACCCTACAATCCTTTCTCCTTTTATTTAGCAGGATTACTCCAATATCGGCCTAATGTTTTGCTGTGAGTCTGTATCTGTTTCCACCAGTTGCCAGATGGTGCCTCTGTGTTGACTATTGCACTAGACACCAATCTATAAGTATAGCAGAACATCGTAAACAATCATTTCATTGACATGTCTTTTCCTCCAATCATGTTTGATTCTATCCTAGGTCTTTGGGTCATTCAGCCTGTGAGTCCAGAAGAAACCAAAATTATACAGTGGAAAAAAGAAAGAACCTTAAATAAACAATGCTAAAATGACTGGATATGTATATGTATAAGAATGCAAATAGATTCATATCTATTACCTTGCACAATACTAAAGTCCAAATGGATAAACTACCTCAATGTTAATCCAGTTATGCTGAACCTGAGAGGTTAGAAAGTGTGAAGTACCCTTGAATGCATAGGCACAGGAGACAAAATGCTGAACAGAACACCAATGACACAAACATTAAGATCAACATTAATAAATGTGACAGCATGAAATTTAAAAACTTATATAAGGCAAAGAACAGGATAAATAAGATAAACAGAAGCCTACAGAATGGGAAAAGATCTTCTCCAGCCCCATATCTGACAGAGGGTACAGATCTAAACAGGAAGTTCTCAAAAGAAGTGTATCAAATGGTTGAGAAACTCTTAAAAAATGTTCAGTATCCTTAATAATGAGATAAATGGTAATCAAGATGGCTCTGAGATTCTGTCTTACACCTGTCAGAATGACTAACATCAGAAACCTTAGTAAAATGTCATGCTGGAGAGGATGTGGAGCAATGGTAACTCTCCTCTATTGTTGGAAGGAAAGCAAGCTCCCCTCAACCCAATTCTTTTATTTTATTTATTTACTTTTTTATTTTTCATATTTTTAAAACAATCTTTTTATTTTACATACCAACCCCAGTTCATCCTCCCCACTCCCTACATCTACTCCCCATACTGAAAGACCCTAATTTCTAGGGTTCAGGAAGGATACCCCAGACTCAATAAGCCACGCCAATGGATGCAAACAGCAAGAGGATTCTTTATTGTCGAAGGCGACAATGGGAGACTCAGTACTCCAGTGAAACTGAGCCCCCTTGTATTTTTCCACCTAGTATTTATAGGATCTCAGGGTTACATAACAGGGAAGCATAGCAACAGCAACACCATTGGTCAACTCAAATAAAATTAACATATGGGGTGGATCAACATCAGGACAAAAACAAGAATACAAAAACAAGTCAAAATTAAGCTAGTTTCAGCCAGTTTCTGCCCCCTTAGGTTTCAATACACAAAGGACTGGGCATTTTTCTCAAGACTGTTTATGCCACCCACAGATATCCTGGTTTTATCCTTTTGGCCGGTGCAGCTGGTCTTACGACTGCTTCTACCACCCCCAGATATCCTGTTTTGCCCTGGCCAGTTTGATCAAAATATCTTAAGATGGAGACTAGGGCTGGGGCCTTTCAATCTTAAGATGGAGACTAAGGTTGGGTTCTTTCATTTAACATCTTAAGATGGAGACTAGGGCTGGGGTCTTTCAATCTTAAGATGGAGACTAAGGTTGGGGTCTTTCAATACTATGTCTTATCCACTCCTCAGAGAGGGTAAGATCTCCCATGTGGAGTCAACAAAGTCTGTTTCATCACCTTGAGGCAAAAACAAAGCCCTCTCACCAGTTTCTAGGCTGGTATTTCTTCAAAGGGAATTGATTCTAAAAGACAGTTTATGCACTATGGATAAATCTGATCCCACTGCTAGGAGCCACACACACTGTTCAAACCACACAACTGCCAACCACATTCAAGGGCTTAGTTTGGTCCTCTGCTGGCTCCTCAGATGTCAGGTTGCCCCAGTGTCAGTCTGGAGCCATTGAGCTCCCATTAGCTTAAGTCAGCTGTTTCTGTGGGTTTTGCCATCATGGTCTTGACACATTTGCTCATATTATTGCTCGTCCTTCTCTTCAATTTGACTCTGGGAGCTCGACCCAATACTTGTGGATCTCTGCATCTACTTCTATGAGCTACTGAATGAAGATTCTTTGACGACAATTAAAGTAGTCATCAATCTGATTACAGGGAAGGCCAGTCAGGCACCCTCTCTCACTATTGCTTAGAGTGTTAGCTGGGGTCATTCTTGTGGATTCCTAGAAAGTTCCCTCTGACAAGGTTTCTCCCTAACTTCATAATGACTTCCTCTATCAAAATACCTCTTTTTTTGTTCTTCCTCTCTGTTCTTACCCCAAGTTGATCATCCTGTTCCCTCACGTTTCCTACGCAAATGGATGGAACTAGGAAAAACAATCCTGATTGAGGTAATCTAGACCCAGAAATACAAACACAGTATGTACTCACTTATAAGTGGATATTAGATACAAAGCAAAGGATAACCAGCCTATAGTCCACAACCCCAGAGAAGATAAGAAAAAACAGTACTCTAGGAGAGACATACATGATCCACCTGCGAAAAGGAAATAGATAAGATATCCTGAGTAAATTGGATCATGTGGGGGAGAAGGTAGGAGGGAAAGAGGAGGGGAAGGGGGATGCAAATTTGTACAGCTAATTTGGAAGTCAGTGTGGCTGCTTCTAAGACGATGGGATACTGATCTACCTCAAGATCCAGCTTTACCACTCTTGGGTCTATAGCCAAAGCTTGTTCAATCATATCACAAGGATAACTGCTCAACTATGTTCATAGCAGCTTTTGTAATAGCCTGAACATGGAAACAACTACATTTCTCTCAAATGAAGAGTGGATGAAAAGATGGCACATTTTCCCAATGGAGTATTACTCTGCTTTTAATCATTAAATTACCATGCAAATGGAGAAAACTAGAAAAAAAAATCATCCTGAATGGGGTAACTCAGACCCAGAAAGACAATTATGGTATTTACTCTCATAAGCAGATATTGTCTCTAAAGTAAAGAATAGTCATGCTTCAATCACTGACCCAGAGAGGGGAAGTAATAAGGAGGACACTAGGATCATCACAAGAAGGAGACATAGAAGAGATTTGTGGGTAGACTGGGGGGGTGGAGACAGGAACATGTGGAATCAATTGGGAGGGACATAGGATGGAGAGTACTTAAAGATTTAACTGGAAAAAGGGCACAATCCAAGGTCAGGTAGAAACCAGATGTAAGGGAAACTCCCAGGAATCTCCGAGGATGTCTACAGCTGAGACTCCTAGCAATTGTATATATGTAGCTGAATTGGTCATTGGATCAGGCATTTCCTTCAGTGGAGCAACTGGGACACCAACCACGTCTGTACTGCTCGTGCGATGTGCTGGGTTACGGGTGCCACAGAGACTGTGATAGTGGCAAACAAATTACTGGTCCTGAATTATGGGTCCTGAGACCCATACCACAAGAGTGAGCCCACCCCTAACACTGCCTGGAACTGAATTTTTTGACATTACATAGACACTTGACTATAACAATATCTTAGCCAACCTTTTAATACACAGAAGGTGAGCTAGGAGGGCTCTCTTCTGGAACCTTCTCAATGGGAAAATTTCCACGAATCAGTATCGCCCAGTCTTATACCTTCCATGTGTGCTGTCACAGTCTGTCATAACAAACCTTCCATTGGAAGGCTTGCGATTGTAGCTGTTGAGTTAGTGTGCTATAGGGAAAGTTGCACAAAGGTCATAAGTGTGAACTGAAGCAGAAGGTTGGTGTGAACACAGTATGTTACAGGGAAAAACAGGCACTTAGCTCACCCAATTTACAGAAGAGCTTCAGCTGTGCTCTGTCCTTATCTCAAGTGTGCCATTTCCCTTTCTTTAGATAATTGCTGGCTGGTTTGAATACATAAATTCATGTCTTGTTGGACCCATCCAAGGTATGATACTTAGTTCCAGTTCCATGGTCACTGAGTCATGACTATGTAAAGAGCTACTTTTTGAAAGGAAGTTGTTCAAGACACACTTTGAGTGCAGAAGCCCAGTTTTTATTTCCTTACTATCGGTTTTAAGCTAAATCCTCTTTTTGCATTTTGTAGAAATCTGATGGCATCTAGATATGCAAAATAACTGCAGGAATATCTTCCCATCTTAGAGTCCTGAGACCCATGGTCCAAGACATATGGTGCTTAAAATAATGCTGCTTCCCTTGCTACCGAGACCTCTAAAGCTAGAAACTTTGAAGTTTACATCTTAAATGTATTTTCATCCAGTTGTGTATGCTGTCTATAAACTTTTTTCAGAACCCAAAATTCATACTTTGACAATCCTTAATATGTGTCATAGCTTACTTATCAGGTTCACATTTCTTTAGTAGGACATTGATGATTTTGCTTAGATTATCATTATAGTTAAGTTGCCGTTAAACTATGCAGCAGTAGAAGAAAAAATTTAATACTGACACAAGTATAAAATGGTGACTATTTTACTCTTGTATTTTTACATACATTTTTAACATTTTTTAAAAGTTTAGTAGTCAGGAAAGTGGCTATAATATCAGCCAGGAGTTTAAAAAATGACTTAGTGGTTAGAAGCACTTACTGCCTTTGCAGAGGCCTGGAGTTTGGTTCTTAGTACCCACATCAGGTGGCTCTGATTGCAGGTTCCAAGAATCTGATTACCTTTTCTGGCCTCAATACACATTGGCGTATACATGAAGCACATACATACATGTGTACATATATGTACACATATAGACACTTGAATATTCCATTGTTCATTATGATTCTATCAAACCCATATTTTTTTGTTTTCTTTTTTTCTTTCTTTTTTGTAGAAGTCAAGCAAGATATTTTAAAAAATTGCCAAATGTGAGAATTTTATACTTTAATAGTAGAACTAGACTGCGTATCATAGTAATGGCAGCATAGCTTGAACAAAAGGGGTTGGCAGAAACAAGACTAGTCTAGGGTATCTCCTGCTTCAAATAAAGAAAATGATGCGACTATCTACAGGTGTTACAAATATATATTAAGAAGTCACATAATGATTGATTTCTCTAAAGAAATCTGCAATAAATGTTCTAAAAATTAAAGATAGAATTGCCATATGATGCAGATACTATTGCCTGGGGTATACATCATAGTACAATAGAGATAATCACTCATCCACATTGAATGAAGAGTTAATCTCAATAACCAAGCCATGGTATTGAAATAAATGTCTATTACTGCATGAACAGATACAGAACATGTGGTTTACTTACTGAATGAAGTAGTATTCAGCCATAAAGAAGAAAAAAACATGTCATTTAAAGAAAAATAGGTGAAGCAATAAATATTTCTATTGAAAAAAATAAGTCATACTTAGAAAGAGATCTACTGTATGTGCTTCTGTGGGTGTGGCGGGGGTAATACAGACTAGGAAAAGTGCTGGTCAGAATAGTCCAAAATGTGTAATGGATGTAAATATGGCCAAATTACATTAAATATGAAAAAAAATCTGTGGAACTCACTGTTCCACAGTGAACACTATTGAAAAGGAAATAAAGTTAACATTGATGGATGTGTCCACAAACACATTGAATTCATTGCAGGAAGGAAGGAACAAATAATTCCATCAGCAAAATTCAATAATTGATCAGTTGTGCTGGCATTTTTTATAACTGTGTCACAGTCAATTCTGATACTATTTTGTAGATACAGATATTCTCCAGAATATAACTCTCTGTTATGTTACTGTGGACTCTTTACTAGACTATTGGACAGCTATCAACAGATAGCTTCACATATACCACATGTACTTTGACATTGTAAAGTCCTTCTTGTAAACTTTAATACTTTACACTTCTTTCTGAGCAGCTAGCATGGGGTTAAGATGGCAGAACATATTGTGTTTCTTCTTCTGATCTGGAAGTATGCATGCCAGGAGAGTACGCACCAACACACACAGTACTTGGGCTTCCACAAGCTTCACTTGCCAACCCCTACGCTGTGGTGCTTCACCTGCCAACCTCAGCCTGATGGCGTTCTGGCAGGATGATTTCTAATCATCAGATTTTATCTAACATCTTGGATTCGACTCTGTCAAGGGAAACACCGGCCACTATTTTTACCAACTTGTTGGCTTCTCACTTGACAATCAGCAGCTGTGGAAAACCTGTGCTAACAACTCAGTGATGTCCTCAACAAAAATGACCCAATAGCTATGTCATATCTAAGAAGCCTTCAAAGTTGGTGTTGAGGAGGAAAATCCTGAGACAACATCATTTCTCCACTGGGCATGTTACTACGGTTCTATGGTATCTTAAAATACTTTATTTGATCATATGTTGGTAAATAATCACTTGTCTGGCTTGACATTAAATATAAATATATAAATATTGTTATTACTCTTGCTTTCTAACATTTTTCTAAGGGTTTTCAATGGACCCTTGTCAATATAAAAAAGGACACCAAAGTTTGAGGAAGATAAATTTTCAGATGGTGTTTTGGAATAATTTCAGTCATGTTCATGCTAGATTCTTTTCCAATGGATGTGGAATGTTAATAAACCATATGTGTGCTCTCAACATTATTATATGTGCCAAACATTTCTCCAAAGTTGGTACACAAATTACACTCTGATCAGGAGTTTGGATTCTCATTATTTCAGTTTGTTCCAAATACTTATCTCTGCCTATCTGCTTGGATTTAGTTTCCCTGACAAATGTGTAACCACATCTATTTAAGCTTCACATTTTTTATTTTCAGTAATGTTAATGAGGTTGAATCTCTTTCATGTGCTAAGTGGCTATGTGAATATCCTTTTAAAGATTTCTCTTCAAATTCTTTTATTATTTTGTGTTGTCTTTGCATTATAAACCATACTATTTTATAAGATTTCATGTCTTCCATGAGTTGCACATTTTATGGACAGTATTTGATCCAATTACCTTATTTCCCCAGCCTCTGGAGATATAAGAAATAAATAACAAATTGAATTTTTAAGGCAGAACACACAATTGTAAAACTGTTATTTGAAGAAAAAAAAGTGTGACTGACCACAGCTGTGTTATACTATGTTCATAGATGAAGAACCTTTAACATGTGATAATGTTCATTCCCAATGTTATGTATAAATTTAATAAAATCCTAAGGTAATTACCATAGGTCTATTTTGAAAACTACAAAAGTAACTCCAAATTTCATATGACAACATGGAATTCTAGATAAGGATTTTACTCTGATAGACAACAAGGCTAATTATGAAGCATTTCTGATAAATACAGTGTGATTTTGGCATGAGAATTCCTAAAGAGAGGTATGGATACAATGGACAATTCAGCGACAGAGCCAACACCCTCTTCCTTAGCACCTTACATGATACCTGGGTTTAACTGATTTTCAATTCTTTAACCTCTGTTTACTTAAAAGTATTTTACCTCCAAGCTTTTGCCCAAATTCTCTGTTTGCATTGGCATCTTATATTACTGCCTGTTTGACTCGATGATTTACCCTAAAGCAGAATTCATTTAAGAATGTTTTGAAAAATCCTTTGCATGTGACTATGATTCACAGCATGGCTTTCCCTTTGAAGCCTACTGTATAACATTTATCCTTACAGGGGTTTTCATGAAGTTTATTTCTTAAATTGCTCCAAGATAGAAACTAACACATCAATGTCCAAACCATTGTATGCTACCTCAACATTTTTGTAAGTAAATTAATTTTCTTCAAGTCACAACTGTGATAGCTTGTCAAAAATTAAATTTGGTATCTACTCTAAGTGTCATAATTGTGATATGGGTTGAGAAAGGGGTACCATTTCATTTGATTAGCAGTGCCCTAATAAAAAAAAAAGTAGCATTTTGACAGACTCTCATTTTATCACAGAAAGGCATATTTAACTTCCAACTGGTATTTTATAGAGAATATTATTGTCCATTCACAGAACACAGCAAGAGCCGCTGTTAACATCATGCTTACTTTGAATGCATTGTGCAGCTTTTGTGCTCATTTTAAATGATCAGGCCTCTTTCACATAGCATTCCCAACAGGAAGAGCTAAAAACTCTTGCAACCATTATTCCCGTGCATGTTATATTTGATCATGTTTTTATTCTGTGCTGATTAATGTAATTAATCTTAAAATAGCTATCTTTTTTCTATAATTAAGGACAACATACTGCTAAAATACATCAAATACGTAAATTCTCTTTTAAGTTTGCAAGATGTTTGTCTGCCCAAACTTTCTTTTACATTTTCCTTTGGGTCTAAAAGAAATTAATATAGGGTATTTTTTCAAAGCAATTTTCAATTTTGTGTGAACTAAAATGAGAGATGAACTGTTTAAAAAAGGCGAAGAGAGTTTGGGATAATATTATTGAAATCTGAATTTTATTGATCAGTTCTTAGCTTGCAAGTATAAATTACAATAATCCATGCAGTTATCTTATACACAGGTTAAAAAGCCATGTTAAGAGAGTTTTGGAACAAATTTCTCCTGCTGACTACGTTTTTCAGAGTTTGCTTCATCACTTATAAGATGAGATATCTCTTAGAGTGCTGTGGGACTGAGAAAGGCAGAGGTAGTTGACAGGTCATTTTCCAGGTCTGATTGTTGAATGTGAAAATGGATGTAAATGGGAAGTAGAAAAGGACAAGATCTCCGGAGTAAATTGGGAGCATGGGGACCATGGAAGAGGGTTGAAGGGGAGGGGAGAAGAAGGGAAGGGAACAGAGAAAAATCTGTGGCTCTTTAAAATCAAAAGAAAAAAAGAAAAATAAAGGATGTAAAACTCCCTGTTGCATAGGGAACGGCTACCTGGTTAGTTTACACCTGAAATAATTACACGGAAACTGTATTAATTTAAACACTGCCTGGCCCATTAGTTCTAGTCTTTTATTGGCTAACTCTCAAATCTTGACTAACCCATATCTAATAATCTGTATGCCACCACGATGTCGTGGTTTACCGGCATGAGTCTAGCCAGCATCAGTCTCGGGAAGGGGAATCATGGCATCTGCCTGACTCTGCCTTCTTTCTCCCAGCATTCTGTTCTGTCTACTCCACCCACTTATGTTCTGACCTATCAGGCCAAGCAGTTTCTTTATTAATTAACCAATGAAAGCAACACATAGAAAGAAGACCCACCTACATCAACTCCCTAGCCATTTCATTGTAGTATGAGAACTCACTGGGAGTTACAAACTCTGAACTCCTCTGTGGGCTAACAAGGACTAAAGTCAGTCTTCCTCGGG
Source organism: Myodes glareolus (assembly GCF_982192425.1). Lineage (NCBI taxonomy): Eukaryota > Metazoa > Chordata > Mammalia > Rodentia > Cricetidae > Myodes > Myodes glareolus. The sequence goes on from NC_142050.1 coordinate 42,339,716, forward strand.
ATCTAGCAGATCTCATGGGGAATCCTATTTTCTTTCTGACTTAGTCTCCAGTAATCCCCTTATACTCCTGTCTTTATCACAGCACCTCTGTCTCAGAGAATTCTTGCACAAAAAGATTTTTTTTAAAAAAACAGACAAACTACAGTATAAAATCATATTTCAAGTTAAAGCAGACTCAAGGACACCAAATTAAAGCCAGAGCGCCATACTTTTATTTACTAAAAAATATACTGATGCATTTGAGTGGCACTGATCCCTATAGATTATTTCAGCATCACCAATAGGATTATAATTTGTTTAAGGAAAATTTTAAAAGGGATATATATCCTCTATGGGAGCACACATCCATTAGGACACCATTTGCATTATCTGTATCTGCTGTGATATGAGATCATGGATGAGCTTTTCTAAAAATCAGCTATAATATTGTTGTTCTGAGAAAATTCTAAATTGGAGAAAAGAAAAGTTTACAGATAACATTAATGAAAACAGATAGATTCATTAGTACATTTCAAGGACAGATGGTCAATACAAACAAGGAAGAATACTTATAAAGTACTCAGTTTTGAGGAAGGAATCTCAAATAACTCATTTACATCATTGTCATAATCTTTGTTCAGTTACAGCTGTAAATAAGAGAATAAGTTTTAACTACATAAGTTTAAATTTAAATTTTTAAAATCATGAATTTATCATAAGAGACCAGTGTAGAATTTATTATAACAAACAGTGTCTATAGCCTTTAATTCCAGCACTCAGGAGGCAGAGGCAGGTCCAACATGGTCTCCAAAGTAAATTCCAGAATAGTCAGAGAACACAGAGAAACTTTGTATCAAAAAAACCTAAATAGATAAATAAGTAAATAACAATAAAAATAATAGATAAATAAAACAATATCTACTTTTATGATATTGTAGTTTTATTATATGCAAGATCTTATCCCAGATAATTGCTGACCACTGTGTTTTCATATGCATGCTATTTCAAGTTTGGTATTTAGGCTCTGATTTGTGAGACTTTCACATATAATGCTGTGAGCTGATCACATAGCTCTATAAAAATATTGCTAACATGAATTGTCCATTAGCCTTTTCAGGAATTGAAGTGAGTCCCTACTTAAATGTGATGATTGGGGGTCTACAAATATGATTTCTCCTTTATATATCCACCTCTGTATTATTAGCTCTATGTCACAGTACATAGAAGTCATATTGCGGTGTGCCAAAAACTTGATGTTCATAAAATCCAGAAAGCTCTGCTGAAGAAATAGATGGTCCCATGACGAAGTATTTGCTGCACAAATGTAAAGACCAGAGTTTGATTCTTAGAAACCATGCAAGACTGGAAACAATAATGCATCTCTGTAATTCCACAGCTTCTGCAGTGATAAAGAAGATGGCAAAAGAAGGCTAAGAAGACCTTTGGTCACTTGGCCTGGTGTAATCAGTGCTGACCAAGAAAAGACTCTGTTGTCACAAAACTTGTGAATGGTGAGTATCTATGCCCAAAGTTTTCTTCTCACTTCAGCATACACATTATGGCACAGGAAGATAAACACATTGTGCACATGCATGTACGCATGCACACTTGAACAATAAAATAACAAGCCTCCTCCTATAACAGCACACAGCATTCTATGATCACCTTCCATGTTGATCTTGTGGATTATTCTTTAAATTTTTATTACATTTACTGTGTGTGTGTATTTTGTATGTGGTGTGTGTGTGTGTGTGTGTGTGTGTGTGTGTGTGTGAATGCCTTTGTGTATGCATATAGAGATTAGGACCTATTATTCCATCATATGTTCCTAAAGATCAAAGTATGTTTTTCATGGGTGGCAGCTACCTTCTGAACCATCTACCCAATCCTCGATTATTTTTAATATGATATCCTTTGTACTTGATTCTTATCAATTTAACATGTTCTTTTTGTATTTTTATCATTTCTTACTCTGAAAAGTTCATAATAAGATACTATTTTTCCAAAATATTTAAATTTCTCATGGAGAAATAAACTCAAGCATTTATTTTTAATATAACTTTTTTCCCCAAAATGTTTTGTTGCAATGATAAGTTTTAGAGCTGGCTTAAATATTCTTGTGAATGTTTAAAGTTTCATAACTTAAATGAATTGAACACTTAAGAAATCTACTGTTGTTCTTCATATTGTTTTAGATCGATATGGCTTAAACCAATGGAACAAACCATTCAGGGAGAGTGGATTTCAGATATATTTTTTATATTGAATAAAATTTGATGTGCATGAGAATTGCACCATTGAGAGATATGAAGATTGAATAAAAGAATGAAATAAAATGCTGATTTATTTACATTAGTAGAATGTGATGAAGCAAGTATATTGCTTGTTTAATGACTATAGAAAAAGTGGGGCTACAGAGATGGTTCAACAGAGAGGAAGATGTACTGCTCTTGTAGAGGACCTGAGTTTGGTTCTTAGTACCCATGTGGGGCAGCTCACAATTTCCTGTGACTCTAGTTCTAATTTATCTGTTCTTCTCTTCTGAATTCTCAGAGCACTTTACTCATTTGCACATACTCATAGACGGAAACAGATATGCATATACATAATGAAAATAAAATAAATCTTAAAGCAATAGTTTCCTTAATCAGTCTTCTACACAGGGTGCCCTGACAATCAAGTTGTCACAGACAGAAGAACCCCAGGCCATTTGTTTAGTCCTATATGAATTATAGGGGTGAATTTATAGGTATATGTAATGTCTTTTTTTATGAAATTATCTTGAATCTTAAACCTTTTAAATGTTATTAGAGCCCCAGTACTTGGGAATGGCTCAGTAGTCAAGCACAAAGAAAAGGTGGGGATTCACATAGGCACTAGGGATTGGCAGTGTTTTCCAAAACCACACAGTTATAAGACACCTTTTATAATTCACCACGCTACTTTTCTTCATGCATTTGTTCTCATTTACTGTGAAGGGCCGCATCCACATGCTCCATTATAAGATGGTGCTGGCATCCGGTTTCACCGCCAGGTGAACGCACATGTGCTCGGTAACTTTCCACTGCTGTCCCCGCCTACTCCCGAGGCTTCACCTGGGCTAATTGGGCAGCGGACCAATCCAAGGGTGACACGTCCGAAGCAAGGACTGTTTCCTATATAAAGGAGGGGTTCCCTCATTTAGGGGTCCCCGGCCATGTTAGCTGATGCTCTCTCTCTCAGGACTCATTAAAAGCTTTTCTGCAGAAGAATCCTAGTGTCCCACGTGGTTCTTGCTGGCGAGACGATAACGCGGGACATTTGGTGCCGAAGTCCGGGAACGTTATGGGGAAAGGAAGCCCGGGAACATTATAGGGAAAGAAGAGGCTGATGTTGCTTCTTCATTGCTGATAAGGTGGACACGATATCTGGTGCCGAACCCTCGGGACGCCGGGGGAATCCTGAACACCACTCACACCAATGGGGATCTCTTGGATTCACCTTGGATTCAGGAAGGATTCAGAACTGCGGGTCTGCATAATCAGAGAGGTATGACTACTCCTGGATTTTTCGGTTTTGGGCTTGACTTGTTTCTGCATTGGGAAGGTTTCATACAGGCCTTGATACTTATCTTAGCAATTCTCTTATTTTTCGCCAGAAATTGCTTAAAAGATGAATCTTGCCAAGCGGTTGTTGCAAAAGCAGAAGAAATCCAGCATAGAATATCAGAAACTGAGTGCAGTGGGAGGTTAGACACGCGCACGAGAAAAGGAATTAAGGAAAAAGGACCCCCCAGTGATTCTAAGAAAGTAAAAATGGGGGAGAAGATTGACCTACAAGGCCAAAAGCTTTCTGATATCAATAATAAGAAAAAAGGAAAGAACAGTAGTTTATATCCTCTGCAGGGGCTCGAAACTCTGCAAATTGAAAGTGACCATGAAAGTGAGCACGAAAGTTCTGGCTCAGGAGAAGAGATAGAAGTACTAGATACAGAGGAGGAGGCAGAATTAGCCAGCGGCAGGGCCATGAGGTCATCCCAAACGACCCATCCGCGTCCTTATAGGCTGCGCCCTCCCCCAACTGCCCCTTCGGCGCCTCCTTATGAGGAATGCCCTGGGCCAAAGACCTTTTCATTTATCCCTGACAAGGTCAAGAGAAAGTTACACTTGGCCTTCCCCGTTTACGAAGGGGAAAACGGGCGGGTGCATGTGCCCGTGGAGTACAACCAAATAAAAGAGTTAACAGAGTCAGTTAGAAAGTATGGAGTGACTGCTAATTTTACCTTAGCCCAGTTGGACAGATTGGCCTTGACTGCCATGACTCTGGCGGACTGGGAGACAGTTGCAAAAGTGTTGCTCATCAGCATGGGTCAATATTTGGAGTGGAAAGCCCTATGGCACGAGGCAGCTCAGGAACAGGCTAGAGCTAACGCTCAGGCCTTAACTCCAGAACAACAGCAATGGACTTTTGACCTCCTGACCGGCCGAGGGCACTTCTCCGCTGCCCAGACTAACTATCCTTATGGCGCCTACTGCCAGGTAGCCGATACAGCTATAAGAGCATGGAAAGCCTTGTCAAAAAGGGGAAAAGGGAGCACCCCGCTCACCAAGATTATACAAGGGACTCAGGAGCCTTTTTCAGATTTCGTGGCAAGAATGACTGAGGCAGCAGGACGCATTTTTGGCGATACTGATATGGCCATGCCACTCATCGAGCAGCTTATCTTTGAGCAAGCTATGCAGGAGTGCCTTGCGGCCATAGCCCCCAGGAAAAATAAAGGGTTACAGGACTGGCTCAGGGTCTGTAGAGAACTAGGAGGACCCCTGACGAATGCAGGTATGGCTGCAGCCATCATGCAGTCACAAAAACGCCCTTTTAAAGGGCCAGACAAAAGAGTTTGCTTTAAGTGTGGGAAGCCAGGACATTTAAAAAAGGATTGTAGGGCATCAGAAAAGGAGAGAGTGCCCCCTATGCTTTGCTCACGCTGTGGTAAAGGTTATCATAGGGCGGAGCTCTGCCGCTCCGTTAGGGATGCCCATGGCAAGATCCTCCCACCATTAGGAAACCCACAGACTGATGATCCAAAAAACAGGATGACGGGCCCTCGGTCCCAGGGCCCCCAAAAATATGGGAACAAGTTCGTCAGAACAACGAGCGAGAGACCCTCGGAGGCAGAACAATAATGGACTTGTGTGCCTCTACCGACTTCCTATTGATGCCCCAAATGGGGATACAGCCTGTCCCCGTGCAGCTGCCTGAGCCCCTGCCCCCTGGAAGCGTGGGCCTGCTTTTAGGACGTGGCTCGCTTACCCTACAGGGACTGATTGTCCACCCAGGCCTTGTTGATAGTCAGCACACTGCTGAAATACAAGCCCTATGCTCTTGGCCTAGTGGAGTTTTTTCCATCAGTAAAGGAGGCAGGATAGCTCAATTACTGCTTCTCCCGGCAGACATCCACCAGAGGCCGGAGAATAAATTAATGGGGTCTATAGGACAGGATTCGGCCTATTTGGTTGTTAGCCTTCAAGATCGACCCAAACTACCCCTTTGGGTCAATGGTAAATGCTTTGAAGGCATTTTGGACACCGGCGTGGACAAAAGTATTATCTCATCGCGCTGGTGGCCACAGTCCTGGCCCGTTACCGAGTCATCTCATGCCATACAGGGCTTGGGCTACAGCGCATACCCCACCATTAGCTCCGCAAGATTAACCTGGGAAACGGATGAAGGGCAGTCAGGATATTTTACACCATATGTCCTCCCCCTGCCAGCCAACTTATGGGAAAGAGACATGATGCAGGGTATGGGATTGACCTTATCTAATGCATATTCATCTCAGGCCCAAGATATAATGATCAGAATGGGTCATAGGCCAGGAAAGGGCTTGGGTCTCTCCAAGCAGGGAATACGGGAGCCAATAAATCCTAAACCTAATATCAACAAACAGGGCCTGGGTTTTTCCTAGACGCCACTGGGGCAGCACGGACCATACCATGGAAAACAGAGACCCCCGTATGGGTTCCCCAGTGGCCACTTACCTCTGAAAAACTGGAAGCAGTGAATCAGCTAGTTAATGAGCAATTGGCTCTGGGACACATAGAACCATCCACCTCTCCGTGGAAAACACCCATTTTTGTCATTAGAAAGAAATCAGGAAGATGGCGCTTGCTGCATGATTTGAGAGCCATTAATGAACAAATGCACCTCTTTGGGCCTGTGCAGCGAGGACTCCGGTGCTTTCAGCTTTGCCCCAAAATTGGAGTCTGGTAATAATAGATATTAAGGATTGTTTTTTTTCTATTCCATTGCATCCTGCTGATAGGCCTCGCTTTGCTTTTACTGTTCCTTCAATTAATCATATAGAGCCTGATAAACGCTTTCAATGGAAAAACCTTACCTCAGGGTATGTGCCTTAGTCCGACCATCTGTCAGATGTTTGTGCAGGAGGCTCTTAAACCGCTTCGTGAACATTTTCCATGTTTGCTCATGGTTCATTACATGGATGATGTACTTATGTGTCATGAGGACTTACAGGTCCTAAAGGAAGCCTACCCGCTGCTCATTAAAAGTTTACAGCTATAGGGTCTTCAAATAGCTGCTGAGAAGGTCCAGATTGCAGATACTGGCCAATTTTTAGGTTCTGTTATTCTTCCTGAAAAGATTCTGCCTCAAAAAATAAAAATTTATAGGGATGATTTGCGAACGTTAAATGATTTCCAAAAGTTGTTAGGAGATATTAATTGACTGCGACCATTCTTAAAAATCCCCTCCGCTGATTTAAAGCCATTGTTTGATATCTTGGAAGGGGATACTCATATTACCTCCCCTCGGGCCTTGATGCAGGCAGCAGAAGCAGCCTTGTTGCTAGTGGAAGAATCCATTAAGGAGGCACAGCTGTGCCATATTGATGAAACTCAACCATTTGTTCTATGTGTGTTTAAAACAAGAAAGCTACCCACCGCTGTGTTATGGCAGGATGGACCGTTACTGTGGATCCATCCGCATGCTTCTCCTAACAAAAGTATTGATTGGTATCCAGCCGCTATAGCTCAAATTGCCCTTAAAGGCCTTAAAATGTCTGTTAGTCATTTTGGTAAGCATCCAGAGGTTATGATAATTCCCTATACCTCCTCTCAGGGACAAACTTTGGCCACCGCCTCTGACGATTGGGCCATTTTGGTTACCACCTTTTCAGGGAAAATTGATAATCATTATCCCAAATACCTTCTGCTGCAGTTCGCTGCATGTCATCCCATTGTGTTTCCCCGAGTTACGTCTTCTGCCCCGCTAAAAGATGGGATGATGGTTTATACAGATGGCTCCAAGAGTGGTGTGGGAGCCTATATTGTAGGTTCTAAAATATATACAAAGAACTTTTCTGCCACCTCGCCCCAGGTGGTGGAATGTATGGTGGTTTTAGAGGTTCTTCAAAGATTTCCTTGTCCCCTTAATATTGTTTCTGATTCTGCCTATGTGGTTAACGCTGTTAAATTATTAGAGACCGCTGGAATTATAAAACCTACTAGTACAGTGGCAGCTCTTTTCCAGAGGATACGGGACTGCTTACTAAATAGGAGAGCTCCATTTTTTATCACACACATAAGAGCACATTTGGGGCTCCCAGGCCCCATGAGCTTGGGTAATGACCTGGCTGATCGCACTATGCAGCTTGCTGCAGTAGCTCTTGCCTCCCCGTTACAGACCGCTAAAACCTTTCATGATAATTTTCATGTTACAGCTGAAACCCTGCGCAAACGTTTTTCACTTACCAGAAAAGAGGCTAGCGATATTGTAACCCAATGTCACAGTTGTTGCCAGTTTCTTCCTATCAGACACACTGGCGTGAACCCCAGATGGATTACACCCTTGCAAATATGGCAGATGGACGTGACTCATATCACTGCCTTTGGAAAACTTCAGTATGTGCATGTGTCGATTGACACATTCTCTGGCATTATTCATGCCACACCACTTAGAGGAGAAAAAACCTCTTATGTCATTCAACATTGCCTTGAGGCATGGAGTGCTTGGGGCAAGCCCACATCTTTAAAAACAGATAATGGGCCTGCCTATACTTCTCAAAAATTTAAACAATTTTTTGCGCAGATGCAGGTCACCCACATTACAGGCCTGCCATATAACCCCCAGGGACAGGGCATCGTAGAACAAGCGCATCACACACTCAAATCTTATCTACTTAAACATAAAGGGGGGATATTGAAAGAATTGCCCCCGATGCCAAGAGTGGCTATTGCCATGGCTCTGTTCATTATAAATTTTTTAAATCTGGATGATAATGGCCAAAATGCTGCAATACGACATTGTTCGGATCCGCAGCGGCCCAAAGATTTGGTTAAATGGAAAGATGTGCTTTCTAATGAATGGAAAGGCCCAGATCCCATTCTATTGAGATCCAGGGGAGCTGTTTGTGTTTTCCCACAGGATCAAGAAAGCCCATTCTGGGTGCCGGAGAGACTAACCCGAACGGTGCAGAGTGACCCACAACACGCGGACTTGCCTGAGGATTTGGCTGCTGTTCCTCCTGCCATTTTGCAGATGGATGACAGCGGTTGTGATGAAGCACCGATGGGGGATACTCTCAGCCTTCCCGAAGCCGGCACCAGTCAGCCATAGAGTGGCGGTGTTTCCTCGGCTTTTTACAACCAATAAGACTCTGGGGCTCCCCTACCTTCCTAGAGATGATTTATAAGCTTGGCCGTAGAATTCCAGTCCTGGGTCGTGTCCTTCGTCCCCTACATCAAAGAATGGGTGGGGGTGGAAATGTTTTGGAACAGCCCTATGCTATGGAATCACTATTTCTCCTCTGGATGGTCTGCTGACTCAAATCCCAAAGTCGTAGGGACAAAGTGGTTATTGCACAGCGCTGGCTGCCCTGGAACAGGGAGCCTCTGCTTATGTGTGGTTATCTATGTTGAAGCAGTAAGGTTTATGCCAACCAGCTCCTGCACCCCTAGAACAGTGGTCCATGGCACAGGGTGGAGTGTTTGGCTTAGCTAGTCCTGAAGGTTGTCGAGCTAAAGAGCATCGCACAGAGAATGGCCCTCTCTGAGAGATATGTCGCCCTGCATAAGGGTTTCCTGCCGCATATTCCCCTTCCCAGAAAAATGGCAGAAGGCAGGCCGGATAAGTTCCAGGTGTCATGAACCTAGGGGCAGATTCCGTGTAAGCCCATTTTAATGTTTCCACTTTGGGAAGTGCGACCTCTATCTTTACCTTCTGAGGGAGTTGCCTTTCTGCAAAGAAGTAAAAAAAAGGGGAGATGTGAAGGGCCACATCCACATGCTCCATTATAAGATGGCGCTGGCATCCGGTTTCACCACCAGGTGAATGCACATGTGCTCGGTTACTTTCCACTGCTGTCCCCGCCTACTCCTGAGGCTTCACCTGGGCTAATTGGGCAGTGGACCAATCCAAGGGTGACACGTCCGAAGCAAGGACTGTTTCCTATATAAAGGAGGGGTTCCCTCATTTAGGGGTCCCCGGCCATGTTAGCTGATGCTCTCTCTCTCAGGACGCTTTAAAAGCTTTTCTGCAGAAGAATCCTAGTGTCCCGCGTGGTTCTTGCTGACGAGACGATAGCGCGGGACAATTTACATTTAATAGTTTAAGGTTTAATATATCACATAACAATAAAATAATTGTCACTGTATATTTGTTTAAATATGTATATTTGTTTGCTGCTTAAACCAATAGAATGTATCTTACATTTATGCAATGAAGTCTTAGAATAAACTCATGAATAAAAGACAAAAAAATCTCTTTTTCAGAAACTGTTGCATTCTTAAATACCTCAAATGTCATGAATATTTACACCTGAGCAGACTTTTATATAGTATTTCAAGGTAAAAATGATAAATCTGTGCAGTCTTGTTGAATAAATTAAATGTTTCCTGTCATAAATTTGAATTAATTTTAAACATATATAAATACACACATATATGTATATATGTATATGTGTATATATATATGTATATGTATGTATGTTGGGCCTTATGAGGCCCAGATGTGAGGCCCAGTGTTATTTCCTGAGCCTAACAGAGTTTGTGTGAGGCCCAGTGTAACTTTCTGAGTCTAGCTAGAGTTTGGAAACCTGTCTCTGGCTACCAGACCTAGACCTGCCTCTGCCCAGCCTTGCTCCACCTTGGCCCATCCCAAGCTTCTCCACCCCCAAAACAAACCTATATAAGTCCCTGCTTGATACCATTAAATGAGTTCCTCCTTTGACAGACTCCCATCTCAGTAGGTGTGTTTCTCCCTGGTGCCCGGGGTGGGTGGGGCTGAGTTGATAAAATCACCATCCCTTTGAGCCCCAGGGAGAGTCTGGCAGGTCCAGCTCAGCCCCCCTCCCCTGCTCTTTCTGCCAGAGAACCCAACACATGTATATGCGCGCGCACACACACACACACACACACACACACACACATATACATATATACATATATATATGCATATATGTGTGTGTGTTTGTATGATATTTGTTAGTTTAAAATCCACTTTAAAATTATTGATGTTCTTAATTCACACCAGGTATTTGTGATAATATAAATATAAGTCAAGAATACTGTGTCATCCATTAATATCCACCCTACAGGGTGAGGTGATTAAACTAGATAAATGTGTTGATAAGTAGATTCTTCTAAGACAGAAACATAGACACACATAATTATGCAACTAAATTGGGTTTGTGGATTTCTGTGATCCAAAACCTGATTGTGGTGGTTCAAAAATAAGGAAGTTGGGGGCTGTCTTTATCTGGTAACATCCTGATGCTCACAACAGGAGTGCTGACATCACATCACTTCAGGGCAACTGTATCTCTGTTTCTCCCCGCAATTTGTCCAGAGATACAATGAGAAGGAATGATACAAGTCCAAACATTTCAAGGAAATGGATATGGTTCCCACGTGATCTAGCACTCTCTGGCAGAAAGGAAGAATTGTCAGCTGAGAGAGTTTGTGCAAAAGGAAGCAAAGGGAGTGAGTGGGTCCTGCTAAAACCATACTGTGGTCCTGAAAGTACTGAATAGGCCAAAACATTATGGGAAGAGTGGAAGAATTTTTTTTTTTTAAAAAAAAAACTTTATATCTTTAATCAGCTATAAAATTCAGTTCTACTCTGTGGAAGTCAAACAAAAACAGTAGAAAAGTTCAGCTATCTCCCAAAATTAAAAAAAAAGCATTTGGGATGAGCCATAACCCATTAAAACCCCCAAATTCCCAGTTCTGTCATAGCAGCCATGAATAAAAGCTCAATTAGCAAATTTATTGAGTCATTATGCCATTTTGAAATCCTCTTACGGTCAATTGATATTCCATTCTTTCTTTGTAACAAGTGTGTTTGACCTACATTTGATGCATCTTAGTCAACATAGTGCTTTCCATTAGCAAAGTTTATTAGCAATTTGAAAACAGCAAACATAAAACCCAGCCAGCATTTTGATTACTAGCCTGAGATGAATTCTCAGTATAAGATATTCAAATGATAATACAATCATCAAAATCAGTATTGAAGCCTGAAACATGAAACAATGGAGAGAATTTAAAAGATACATAACAAATCAAAGACTCATATGGTCTTGATATAGACCTGTAATTATAATCCTCAGGAGGCTAAGATTGGAAGATTATGAATCCCTTATCTCTTGTATGATCTACATCTAAAGTTAACATCTTGAAGTCTTCATACCTTGAAATGTTAAATAAAATTTGTATCACACAAAGCAATCAACTCAAAATTTAAAAGTAATGACAATTGGCAAAGTCAAAAGATAAGCAAAATCTTTTTAAAAATTTTAATTAATTATACAATTTAAATACAATCTTTTCTCACTTTACATAGCTATCCTAGTTCCTACTCCCCCCTCCTTTCAGTCCCTCTATCTTCCCCCAGCACTGCTATATACTTCTTGAAGAGGGTAACATCCTTAGTCATCAGGGAAATGCAAATCAAAATGACTCTGACAAACCATGTTACGCCAGTAAAAATAGATAAGATTAAAAACACCAATGATAGCTTATACTGGAAAGACTGTGGAATAAGGGGAACATTCTTCCATTGGTGGTAGGAATTTCAAACTTGTATAACCCATGGATAAACAAAATATTTAGGAGGGATTAAAACACTTTCATTACTTCAAAAGAAAACCCCATTGCAGTTGTTCTCAGCTTTCTTGATGCTATGATCCCTTAATACAATTACTCATGTTATGATGACACCAACAGTAATTATTTTCATTGCTTCTTCATAACTTTAATTTTGATACTGTAATGAATAGTAATGTAAATATCTGATATGCACGTGGTCTTAGGCAACCCTTTTGAAAGGGCCATTTGATCCTAAAGGGGTCACAATTTACTGTCCCATGGCCATCAAACAGACACCATTTCTCTCTTTCAATCTCCCGGTAGCCATCTAACATTGTTCTGTACCTTTGGATTTACTTCATTTAGATATTCACTATACACCAATTCTTGCCTTATTATGTGTTTTCATGAAACACCAAATGATTTCTACAATATCTGTTTTACAGGCCAGTCAATAATAAACTCATTTCCTCACAACTTTACAATATTTTGTACTTTGCATCTTCTTGCTTTGTATATGGCATTCTCTTTTATTGTGTGGTTTACAAAATTGACATTTCTCCTATAGTTACCAAGGTTGACCTTCCATGTATTTTCTCAGGTTTGTTTTCATTTGTTTTTTAAAAGTCTTCAATTCAAATTCTTTGTCTATTTTTATGACCTTGCTCATGACAAATGTGGTTGTTTGATGAGTCATACCCCCGAGAACATTTATTCTGTTATTAGCTTCATCTTTCTCTTTTTGTTGAGTGGCAAGGATTCTTTATGCATGTTAGATATTAGATACTTATATTATATATGTGTGTAATATCTATATATATTTGTGTAATATAAAAAAATGCCTTATCTCATTCTGTAGGTAACATATGCTCTCACAGTAAAGTAGTTTAAGTCATATAAATTAATTCTGTTGTAGTTCAACTTGTCAATTGTTATTATTTTTGTTTGGTTTTGCTTTTGAAATCACATTAAAAATATTTAGACAAATTAATAATTATTTCTATTTTCTCTGTTAAGAGTTTTAGGATTTAGTTATTTTGAAAGTGTATTTTTATTGATTCCCTAAAAATATCATATACTGCATTTGGATCATATTCACACTCATTCTTTCCATAATGCTCCCTATATCTGCTCTCTCTCATCCCATCTTTACATCTTTAAAAACTATAACTCACCATAGCCTAAATTGTGCTGCTCATGTATTAGCAGACATGGAGCCACCAACTAGAGCATGGTACACCTACTTACTAGTAGCCCACATCATTAAATAAAACTTACTCTCCCCCAGAAGCCATAAGTAGTCAATAAGCTCTCAGTTATGGATGAGAGTTCAAGAAAATATCTACATTTGTGATGGAATATTAGCTTGATATTGTATAGCTGAAACATAGTTATTATGAGTTTGTGAGTACAGTAGTCCTGTAATATCCAGAAAACACTGCTTAACTCCAGTCCTCTCTAATTTCTGGTTCTGACATCTTCCTTAATGGTATCTATGCCTTTGGAGAGGTGATATAGATTTCCCTTTTGTCACAGAGCACTCTATTGACATTTACGCTCTTTACTTTGATCAGTGTGTTTCTGTCTTAACCACCATCTACTTTCCTGATGAGTTCTCAGATAGTGTTTATAGTGGTACAATTTACATACAATTGGTTAATAAAGAATCTGCTTTGGCCTTATTGCAGTACAGAATAGGGCAAGGTTGGAATTCCAAGAAGACAGATGTAGAGAGAGAGTAGAGTCAATGAGAAGCTATGTATCTCCCACTGGAGAAAGATGCAGTAAACTAGACGGAACCTTACTGATAGGCTACAGCCATGTAGTGATATGTAGATAAATAGAAATATGTTAATTTAAGATATAAGAATGATCCAATAAGAAATGTGTGCTACTAGGCCAAGCAGTGTTGTAATAATATAGATTCTGTGTGATTATTTTAGAACTGGGTGGCCAGGAAAGGAACAAACAGCCTCTGTCAACAAATTGACACACCAACTTGAGCTGACTGTATCCACATAAAACCTGAGAAAGCTTAGAAAGGAACTACAAACACACACACACACACACACACACACACACACACACACACACAAAACCCAAAAAAACCAAAGTTTAGTTACACTTATTTTTAGATGGGCTCTGTTTTCTGGCAGCAAACAGGGTTTCCATGGCTCAATTAATAGAGGTCTTTCTGATTGAGCATTAGCAGCAAAAAACTGCATGGTTTTGAAACAGCAGATTACTGGTTTATGCTCGTTGCATGAAAAGCTCTGGCTGTTTCAGGAGGCTGACTACTTAAATGGGGTTTTTGAACAACATGGTACTAGTTGCTTCACAGATTTGCTATGACCCTAGAACAGGGTCAGCATGCATGACACTCAGAGGCAGCAAACATGATTCTACCCTTTTGGACTGGATGGAGCCAACAGGCAGGACAGCATAGTTGATCCTAACTATCCATTCTTAGCATTTAAAAAAAATGTGCTCCTGGTCAGAAAATAATTATAGATACACAATAAAGATTCAGATGAAAAAGACCTATAAATTAGGTCACAGTATTGAATAAATGTATGGAGGTTTGGGAGAGAAAAATGTTATAAAAAGAAGTAAATTGTTTTTTAAAAAGTATAGTCTTTAAAAAGACAAAACACAGAGAGTCGTAGGTTAAAGGAGTAAAGAAAAATAAGCCATATAATGATGGAATATATACAAAGAGTCTGTATTATGTATATTGTGTTTTCTTTAAATTTTTCACAGCGTGAGCAAAATACAGAGAGACATTTCATTATACAAGCTGCTAAGTTAAACCAACATATACATTTTAAAGGTATGTTGACTTCAAAATTTGGGTCTAAGGATATGTTGCTTTAAAAAAAGAGGTTCTACTTTTGTTTCCACAGAGGATGAGAACCTGTGAATTCCTTCCAGTCTAATGTGGTTTTATGGACCAAGACCCCAAAAAAGGTTGCTGTAAAACCCCAAAATACTTTACCCAACAAAAAGCAGGAAGCAGTTTGAAGATAACTACACCCAAATTTCCAAATATTGTTTACAAATGTTTGTTTACATTTAAAGACAGATATGATATAAAGATAAATACTTTGCATTGGTATGAATCTTTCTTTTTTGATATAAATTTAAGGTCAATTTTGTTATATGTATGTTTCTGCTCTTGTTTATGGTATTGTGTCTTTGCAGCTCACTTAAAAATATAATATAAATTAGGAAATATTGGTTAATAGATAATCATGTGCAATTGATGTAGGTAGGTCTTCTTTCTACGTGTTGCTTTCATTGGTTAATTAATAAAGAAACTGCTTGGCCTGATAGGTCAGAACATAGGTGGGTGGAGTAGACAGAACAGAATGATAGGAGAAAGAAAGCAGAATCAGGCAGATGCCATGATTCCCCTTCCTGAGATAGACACTGGCTAGCCTCATGCCGGTAAGCCACAATATCATGGTGGCATACAGATTATTAGATATGGGTTAGTCAAGATGTGAGAGTTAGTCAATATGATGCTAGAAATAATGGCCAGGCAGTGTTTAAATGAATACAGTTTCCATATAATTATTTCGGGTGTAAACTAGCCGGGGAGTCAGGATCCTGGTGGGAATGCAGCCCACCGCTCCTTTTGCAACATAAATAGTCAAGACTGTAGTTGTATAGCCAGGCAGTTGTAGCACATATCTTTAATATCAGCACTCAGGAGGCAGAGACAGGTGAATCTCTGTGAGTTTGAAGCCAGCCTGGTCTACAAGAGCTAGTTCTAGGAGAGATTCAAAGCAACACAGAGAAACCCTGTCTCTAAAAGTCAATAAAAATTGTAGTAATGCTAGTTATGTTATATAGATAGATAGATAGATAGATAGATAGATAGATAGATAGATAGATAGATGTAACACAATGGGAATCTGATTGTTTGTGTTTTCTGCCCTGCCCAGTTCCCCCAGCTGTTTAGCCCCAAAGAAAAGCACACAGAGATCTCTTTAAGTTATAAAGCTGATTGGTCCATTAGCTCAAGCTTCTCATTAGTTCTTGTAACTTATATTAACCCATTATTCTGATCTATGTTTGCCATGTAACTCAGTACCTTTTTCAGTGGGGCAGATCACATTCTGCTGCTTCAGTGATCTGGGCAGGAGTTGGAGGAAGCTTCCTGCTTCCCAGAATTCTCCTGTACTCATTGCATCATTTCTAATTCCTGTCTGGTTTTCCTGCCTGACCAATCAGCAGATTGACAGAATTCAGACAATTCTCCTGCACCACTGAAAATACTTTGGCTTTAAAATTGAAGTCAAAAGGTATGTTACTTTGGAGAAGAGATTTTGCTTTTGTTTCCACAGAAAATGAGAGGTTCTGGATTTATTAAGAAGCTAAATAAGAAAGTGAACCTGAACAAAATCATGTTATCCTCCTGGATATTGGAAGTACACAAGATTGCCAGGCAAACTTGGGGGAACGGGGGGTGGGGGATGGAGGACTGGGGGGGTGGATGTTAGGGGAGTTGGGTAGAGAGAAGGGAGAAGGAAGGATTCAGGATAGTTTGGGGGAATGGGATGGGTGAGATGGAGGAAGAATGGATATGGGAGCAGGGAAGTAAATATCTCAACCAAGGGGGTCATTTTAGGGTTTGTAAGAGACTTTATTCTAGAGGGGGTCCCAGGTCAAAGGAGAGATCCCCAGATTTTTTCCTGGGCAGCAGAGGAGAGGGTGCATGAACTGGCCTCGTCCCATAACCATACTGATGAATATCTTGCATATCACCATAGAACCTTCATCTGGAGATGGATGGAGATAGAGACAGAGTCCCACATTGGAGCACTGGACTTAGCTCCGTAGGTCCAAATGAGGTGCAGAATGAGGGAAAATGTGAGCAAGGAAGTCAGGATCACAAGGGGTGCGTCCACCCACGGAGACAGTGGGACTGATCTAATGGGAGCTCACCAAGGCCAGCTGGACTGGGAGTGATGGAGCATGTGATCAAAATGAACGTGATTGGCAATGAAGGCTGACTGAGAAGCCAAGGACAATGGCATTGGGATTTAATTCTACTGCATGGTCTGACTTTGTGGGAGCCTGGTTTGTCTGAATGTTCACCTTTAAAGACCTGTATGGATGGGAGAGGACCTTGGACTTCCCAAGGGGCAGGGAACCCTGACTACTCTTAACACTAGAGAGGGAGGGGAAGGTGGGAAGGTGAAGGTGGGGAGAGGGAGGTGGGGAGAGGGAGGGAAAAGGGAGGTGGGGAAGTGGTGAAAATTTTTAATAAATAAATAAATTTAAAAAAACCTGCTTTGATCAAGGAAGACCACCTGAGAAACCTTTGGCAGAAATAGATGGCCCAGGTGTCTGAGTTCCTCATCCAGAACAGATCAAGACTGCTGCCTGAGATGATCAAGACTCACAGGATACTCCAGCCAGGATTGATCATAACTTTAAATTTTCTTTAGGTCCCCATAAGATTATCAGCACCCCCAACCAGCCAGAAGTAGCCTGGAAAACTAAGTCCACATTCCCAAAAAATGGATTATGGATATTTTTCTTTTATTTTTTTAAAAAAGAGAGGGAAGTGGTTCAGGAGAATTGTCTGTAATCTGTCAATCATGTTTTAAATAAATGCTGATTGGCCAGGCAGGAAATATAGGCCGGAAAATCAGACAGGAAGTAGAAATGATGCAATGAGAACAAGAGAATTCTGGGAAGGAGGAAGATGATTCCTTCCACTCCTGCCCAGATCACCAAAGCAACAGGATGTGACCTGCTGACTGAAAAAAGTACAGAGCCATATGGCTAAAATAGATCAGTATAATGGGTTAATATAAACTACAAGAACTAATAAGAAGCCTGACCTAATGCACCAATCAGCTTTATAACTTATAGAAACCTCTGTGTTATTTTCTTTGGGGCTAAACAGCTGTGGAAACCGGGAAGGACAGAAAACACAAACAAGCAGGCCCCAATCATGTTACATATAGATATAGATTTTGGTTAGATACATAATCCTCAAACATACAAAGATCTACAGAATATGGCATTTAAAATGTTTGAAAACTTAGAACTTTTCATAACAATGAGAGACATCTGCTCCTGGCTGCAGTAATCTACTTCAAGAGAAAGATGGGCATTGAAGAGATTTCTTATGGCATTGGTTAGCCATTTAGTAAAAAACAAAAAACAAAAAAAAAACCAAAAAAACAAAACAAAACAAAACAAAAACTCTTGCTTGGACTGCCTGATGTTATGCTGTATAACTAGACATGCTGGATCTGCAGAAAAATGACTGCTGAAGTTGCCTAAAGAAGGTGAGACAGTCATTCAGGGTTCCTGCTTCATGAAAGAGCCTGCCAATCATTCTGCAGGAGACAGAGGAAAGTGGCTGAGAAACTGTCAATATAGGCAGAACTGTCTTTGAAATTTCCTGCTTCATGGAAAAAAATCTGCCAGATAGTATGGGCCTATAGGCTGAAGATTAGATGTCCCAACATCACAGACAAACTTTGGGTGACTGTCCTGGCAGGAAGATGTCTGCAAATTCTAGACTTTTGGAAGTTGCTTACAATGTACTTCCTGTTAACTTAGGTAATATTATATCCTTCTGGAGACTTTGATGGAGTTTAAAAATAGATAGTTATAATTAGTTAGAATAAAGTAGATATAAATATTGTAACTATAATTTGTGCTTGATAACTGTTCTGTTGTATGTAACCTTGCTATGTTAAAGTTAAAAACCTACCTTTTTATTAGACAGAAAATAGAAGGTGATGTGGGATTCCCTTCTGTATACTGTGAATATCATTAGTTAATAAAGAGTCTGCTTTGGGTCTATTGCAGAACAGAATAGTGCAATGCTGGAATTTCAAGCATATAGATGTAGAGAAAGAGTAGGCAGAGTCAGTGAGAAGCCATTATAGCTTCCACAGGAAACAGTTGCCGGACACAGGTTGGAATCTTACCAGTAGGCCACAACCACATGGTGATTTACAAATGGATAGAAATGGATTAATTTAAGATATAAGAGCTAGCCAATAAGAAACACAAGTTAATAGGCCAAGCAGTGTTGTATTAATATAGTTTCCATGTGATTATTCAGGTCTTGGTGGCTGGGAAACAAGCAATTACCTCCGACTACACTTAATAATGTGTTGTTAAATTTAAGATTTTGCACTTCATCAATTAAAAAGACTACATGCTATTATTACTATATGTTAGTATCACTCAACAGCACACATCATGTTGGAGTAACCCTATCTAAATAATCAATGTTCTTAAGTAGTAGAAATAAAACTGAAAATGACACTTTTTACCCTTTTCCATGTGTAAACATGTGTGAAAGTTTCTCTCAAGAGCACCCTAGGAATAAACTTGCTGAATGATGAGGAATAAGCCTCCCCAATCTTATTAGATAGTTCCAAATTGCATTATAAAGTGATTATTTCTCATTTGTTTCCAAATAATTGTATTAAATATCACTTTATCAGAGAACCAGTTCAATACTCTACATCTATAGTCTCCAACTTTGTTGGTCAATGTGATGGTTATGGACTAAATTATTTTTAAATACCCATAATTACCTAATTGCTCTTGCTATATAAATGCCATTTCAGTTCCACTTAAGTTCATTTATATATAAATTTTCCATTTTTCTAATGCTTTGACTTTTTCTTAATGATTGGTATTACATTCCATGTGTTGTGTTGCAGTCACTTAATGAAGTAATGTGTTAATAAAACAATTTGTCTTTATTTTGTAATAAAAAGCTTTTTCAAAAGTTTTTTTAATGTAACTTCATTAATTTCTATATTTTCACATCATGGAGTATGTTTCCAAAATATCCTCCCATTATCAGAGACCATAAAAATATTGTCCTGTATTTTTTCTAAGGTTTTACAGTTGTATTTTTTGTCCTGGTATTTTATCAATTTGAATTTAATTTTGTGTGTAATATTAATTTGAGACTTCAGAAATGTTTTTTTTATTTCTATGAAACAAATTGCTAACAATTTGGCATCTTAGAGAATACTCATCAATTCCTATACATGTACAGGGCTGGTTTATACTGTCCCTAAGGTTTTATAAGTTTTCACTAAAGTTCATTGAATGGAACAGGTTCCTATATACCAGTTTTGAGGAAGAAGGGGATTATGGTTTAATTCATATCTTGGAAGATACTTGTGAAAATTGTCATTCTAAGGTCCTCTTTTCTTGTAGATTGGAGTCTGAGATATTCCTCCTCATTTCTAATGATCATGAAAATTCCTAGAAATAACCACCTTCATCTTCAAGATAGCAATGGAGTATCATTGTGGGTCAATGTCTCTATCATGTCTCTCCTAGATTATCTCTAAATACACTAATATTACCCAAAGTAAATTCTACTTTTAAAGGCTCAGCTGATTAAATTCAATTACTTAGGGTAAATTCTTGACTTAGGAGAAATGATATGACTCTATTTTTAAAATACCATTAATTATGTAATGTGAGTCAATCTTGTGTGTGATATAGAGAGTGGATGTGATGGAAGATCTATGGAATTGCTTCAAATACTTCACTTTTTTATATTTTATATTATATCCATGTTACTTTTGGATCTCACTGAAGGGAACTAAGAAAAGAAAGCAGGGTGTCAGGTCATATGCTTATACCACTTAAAGTATATTAAAACATTAGTTTTAGAATTCGAGGTTTAATTTGTAACAAGACAGTCATATCATACAATATATAATTCATGTAGTTTTTACTTTAATCTGAAACATACTTCTCTGAATATGTTTCAATGTAATTAATATAGTAGTAGAGAAGTAAAATATGTATACTTTATTGCTAACTTCTGTTGAATTGTGTCAGATAACTTTTAATTATATACTTGCCAAACCGATTAAATGCAGTAGCTAAATTATGAACACAGTGATGATCCTATCAATATAAAAATTCAGAATTATTGTATGAGAATATTTAGACTTCTCAGAATATAGGCTTCTGCAGATGTCTGAGTCGCCTCTTTTTCTCTCTGTGTCTCTCTTTTTTATTTCTAATTGTAACAAATGCAGTCAAGTGTATTTTTCTAATGGGTTTGCATATCTCTTGAGTTCCATAAATTATTGTTTTGATTTCATATAAAGTGAACATTGCATGCAAGGTTGGCCTTGGGAGAATTACTCTGACCACATATCTATAAACCTTGACTTAATAGAAATAATTGAAGTGAGTGAGCTTCCATTTAAAATTGAATTATGTGGCTTTTCATATATGTATATATTCCTTTTTCTAATTCCTTTTTTGTTCATAAGGACTTTTCTTTCTATAGACCTTGGCTCTAGAGATCGGCCAGCTAACAGAATCATTCAAATGCAAAGTTGGTGAAACTTGTGAAGGTCAAATGACTTGCTTGACTAAAATCACTGAAAGTCAAGCCTTAAAATGAGGGCACATGGTTTCAAATCAACTTTTGTAAAGTTCTGTTGTCCACACAACCAGATAGTTAAAAAACGTAGAAACAGAGAATGAATTAGAAACTTGTAAACCATTAAATTAAGGAAGACCAGGTAAGCACATATAAACCTCACAAAATTCCATGTAGGGTTCAGGAATTGGCTTTGTTAATAAGTACAGTCTGTACAACCAACAGAACCCCTAGCACCCATGTCAAAAAATATGTACAGTGAGGTATGCCATTATCATAGAATTGGGAAGGTGGATATTTGAGAGATGAGTGGCCCTCAAGGTCATCAACCAGCTGACCAGCTGAATCAATGAGTTCCAGATTCAATGAAAGACACTGTCTCAAAATAAATATGCTGAGTAGTGATCAGGAAAGACATCTTGTGTCTACATACTGTCTACATAAATGTATCCACATAGACACATCCACGTGCGTATTTAAGCAATACACAAATGAATTTACACACAAATAATTCCATGTCACAGTCTCAAGTCGTTCTAATTTGTATTTAATGTAAATATTAAATCTCCCAGAATGTAAACCAACTTTTTATTTAATTATTACTTTTCCTTTGTACATTTTCAAATTCTATAAAAGATTAAGTGATTGGATATGGCAAGATTCTACTCTGACTTTCCAACTCTTTAGATTGCATAGTATCCATACTTTTATCAAACATTTCAAGTGATACATATTTCAAATTTTACATATTGCATTCATATTATCTTTACAAACAAGTGTAATTGGACTTTTAAAGATAAACTTTGTGTTTTCTCATACTCTGAAGCATTTGGACCCTTTTGAGATCTATGTTTTGTTTGCCATGAAAGATGTCCTCATAAATTTAAGGTACCATATCAATCAACTTTTTCCATTTATCCTTCAGACTCTATACCTTGAGACTATTCTCAACTGTAGAGTCAGTTTCTCATTACTTTTGGTGCTGATTCAACAAGGACTAGAAGCAAGCCTTTGGCTGAACAAATTTGAAAACCCACTAAAAGTGTCACACATTAACATACAATTAGTTTTTCATGGAGCCCAGGCTAAATTATCCCTCAGTTCATAGGGGACAGAGATGAAGGGGTTTTTTGGAGGATAAAATGCAACAGTAACTGTAACCCCATCCTTCAGAGTTATTGATTTACCCCTTTGGGTCTGGCTAACCGAAGAAGTTATCATTTATCACAATTAATGTGAAAGTGTGTACCATATTAAATTAAGACCTGGGAGCCAGGAGGCTATACAGAACTTCTTATGATAGAGTTCTTAGGGGCACAAATTTGAAATAGAAAATTTCAAACGGTAGTGAAAGAATTGTTTTTATGGAGAAAATAGGCTCCTGTGAAACCTGCCAGTTGCCATATTTTCAATAAAGAATGATTCTGTCTCCACCAGCAACTAACCACTACCAATATCTCCTCAGTATGTTGTGGGAATTTGAGATTATTTACCACATCTATGCCTTGATTTGTATGAAATCCTCAAAATTCAATATTAAAGAAAAGAATAAATAGAGAAAACAATATGGGAATAAAGGTATAAAAAGCAACTTGGTGCTGTTATTGTATTAACAGAAATAGGAAAATTCTGAAGAACTGGAGCTGATTGCAAAAGAAAAGAGTAAATTTGTTTTCAGATGTACTGATTAAGTGACTTTATAATAGAAAAAAATCCATATTCAGTTCTAACTGAATAGGATTTGTTTTGAAGTGTGTGTGTGTGTGTGTGTGTGTGTGTGTGTGTGTGTGATCCACACGTGGTGGGAAACCTGCTATTTGTCTTGCTGAGTCTGTTTTATCCCTCTTTCTACACACGTCAGGGCATCATTTCTCAAATATGTGTCTGGTGGAAGATCAACAAGGCCAAAGGATGAAACTTCTATAATGAAACCTGTTACTTTGTAACCTAAGTTTTTAAAAGATCAATGAGAAAGTAAGAAGACATAAAACTCCTTTATATTAAGTTACATTCTTATCAACATCTTAGCACCTCAGAATTAGAAGCTTTAAATCAGCCAGTAAAGACCCCTACATGATGACCATGTTCAAGCCACATGGACAGCTATCATATTCCTTCTTATACGTCACTTGTTTGGATCACAGGGCATGAGCTCAGGGTTTTCTTTTCTTTTTATTAATTCTTTTTTATGTTTTTTATTTTTCCATTCAAAAATTTCTACTTCCTCTGCTCCTCCCATTCTCCTCCCACTTCCCCAGTTGAAAGAGAATGCAGAGAACCCTGCCTGGTGGGAAGTCCAAGGCCCTGACCCCTACATCCAGGCCGAGGAAGGTGAGCATCCAAACAAACTAGGGTTCCAAAAAAGCCAGTACATGAATTAGAAACAAGTCCCAGTACCATTGTCAATGGCTTCTCAGTCGGCTCCCATTGGCAGCCACATTCAGAGAATCCGGCTTGATCACATGCTCGTTCAGTCCCAGTCCAGCTGGATTTAGTGACCTCCCATTAGATCAGTCCCACAGTCTCAGTGGATGGACCAACCCCTTGCGGTCCTGACTTCCTTGCTCATCTTCTCCCTCCTTCTGCTCTTCAACTGGACGTTGGGAGTTTAGTCCAGGGCTCCGATGTAGGTGTCTCTCTCTATCTCCATCCATCGCTGGACAAAGGTTCTACGGTGATATTTGAGATATTCTTCAGTGCGACAATGGGGCAAGGCCGGTTCGGGCACCCTCTCCTCTGTCGTCCAAGGACCTAGCTGGGGACATCCCCGTGGACACCTGGGAACGCCTCTAGAGCCAAGTCTCTTGCCAACCCTAAAATGGTTCCCTTAAAGAAGATATCTTCTTCCCTGCGCCTATATCTGCCCTTCCTCCATCCCAACCCTCCCACTCCTCCAAGCTCTCCTAAATCCTTCCCTTCTCCCTTCTCTCTTCTCCTCTCCCCTTCTCCCCACACCACCCCACCCCCATGCTCCCAACTTTTGCTCGGCGATCTTGTCTGTTTCCAATATCCAGGAGAATCTATATATGTTTTTCTTTGGGTTCACACTCCAATGGCTAATGCTCTCACCATAATTTGGGAGTCTGGGAAAAAAAAACCACTCTGTAAAAAATGATTATCTTTAAAAAAATACCAAAAAAATAAACAAAATGCCTATTTTAAAGGTTCTAGCCCATAAGCCTGACCACTTAGTTCAATCCCTGAAACCCAAAGCCACATGTTGGAAGGAGCTAATTGTTTTCTAAAAGTTGCTCCTTGTCTTCCAAACATATGCCATGTGCTTCCTCATTCCCCAAATAATTTTTTAAAACAAAACTAAACCTACTGTACATCTTCAGTGTCAACCTCACGTCTTCTACTGAATCTTCATTTTTTACTAAGCTTAGTTACATTCTGATACATCAGTTATGGATCTTTGCTGTATTTATTGGCTGCTGTCTACCTCATCTTTTATAAAGTGTAATGTTTATTCTGCTAGCGTCTTTGCATTTTAAACACCGAAAAGCTTCATTTGTCCGCAGCACATGGGAGACACTATAGAAGCTTCTTGTGCAACAGTTGCAAGAATTTTTCAGGTATTGGTGAGCTATATTTATTTGACTTTTATTTCCTTTACACATTAAAATAAACTTTACTCTTTAAAACAGTAGCTATGCTTGTATAAATAGACATTATATTGCAATTTTCAATACCATTTAAGTGGCAGTGGATTAATGAAAGTTGGTGCTCATTGGCTGCTTTGTTTTATGCCACTTATTTAAGAGATATAAAAGTAACAACACATACCAGTCTCAAAATATGCATATATGAAATGTTCCATACACTTATTTGATGATGGAGGAATCTCATTATGACTTCAGTCTCTCTGTGGAATGACAGGATGCGGCTGAGCTCTGATTATGGTGGCTGTGGTTGAGACATCGCCATAACAACTATGCATCAAGACACTGTTTTTATCATTCAAGAAGGTTTTACACTGGCTTCCACAATGTCTGTGCTAACTTACATTCCCATCTGCAGTCCACCAGCTTGTTTCCCTTTCTGCATCCCTGCCAGTTTCAGGTAATTTTGACTTTGTTAGAGCTGTGACTCTAACCAAGGTGACGAGGCATTATGATTTTGACTTGGAGGTCTCTGATGACGAATGAGGCCAAGTTTTACTTTCCTCCACAAATGTGGTGTTTGGTAATGTCTTCTCCAGACAAATATTTTTCTTGTAATTTTAAATTTATTTTATCTTTGAGAATATCATGAATGAATCTTGTATTTATATCAGTTCTCAATTTCTCCCATGCTCTTCCCACCACCTCTTAAGTTCAAGACCTGATTATTTTTGTGTCAGACACAGAAAAACACAACCTACTAAGTCCATTAGTTGTTACTAATATGTACATATGGTTAGGAACAACTATCAGGGAGATCTTCTCTCTGGAGAAAACTGATATAAATGTCTTTTGACTAGTTTTCAGTTAAATTATTGGTGTTTGAATAATTAAAATGTTCTGTTATAGAGAAATAATATTTAGTACAATGAATAAGCAAAACAGTTAATTTGATGAGTATACAGCACGTATCTGCCACCAGTATTGTGACCAACAACTATGCACATTTTTCGTCAAACAAAAGGAAATAAAACATTAAAATCCTTTTAAGTATAAATCCAGGCATCTTTATTGTTGAGAATAAAAAAATGTTCAATAAGAAACTATATTATATATATTTATATAGATTTGAACAAAATTCTCAGCTTTCTACTACAAGCACAGGAAGGAAAATTTCTTTTTTCCCTTTGTCACAAATATCAGCCAAATTAGTGCTGTAGTTCACTAGCGGAGTGCTTACCTGGCTTGTGAAAGGCCCCAGGACTATAAAAACAATTAATAAAAGGATTAACTTTCATCATTGGTTCTGAGAAATATTCCCATGGATGTTCAGAGTAAACATCAGGAATTTTGACCTTGAAAGCAGAAGTACTTCACCCCAGTTAAAATTATTGTTATATTTATTACTGCCCTCAGAATGGATACTTACAAAAATACATTTTTTAATTCAGAAATATACAATTTTGTGCTAAATTACCATTAGATATGGGTTCGTGAATATAATCATACCATCCATAACTACCACGGGGACAGAGAAGAGAGTGGAGACAGAGTCGCACAAACAACTGGAGCACAGTGTGCTGGTGTAATGGAGACACATAGTATAAGAAAACATAAAATACAGCAGATTTCCCAAAACATAACCTTAACCAATTAACTTTTTGATGAGCCTAATGGTGCAGTAAACAAAGTTCCGTGTTTACAAACCATGATTTGTGATTAGGTCTATACATCCAACAGGGGATTTATATTGCATGTGTGTGTCAGAGCTGTCAGTATTTAATTCATTGCCTAGGTATGATGGTTCTCTGTTTTATTATTTCCATTTTGGAAGCCATTAATTGTACAACAAAATCTTTTCATTTGTTAAAAAAATTAAAACTAGATAGATCATTTGTGTTTGCTAAGTAAAATCTTTTCCATATAATACTCAAAATTAGTTTGTTTTCTTTATCAGTTGACTGGATGGAAAGTTGATTCTTCTTGACTGAAGAAAGTAGTTGGCAGTTCATGGAACAGGAAACAGCCCTATGGGGAAGGTGATTTTGTGTTTACCTATTTATTGGAATTAGATAAATAACAGGAGTTTTCACATAATAAACTACACCAATGTTTTTTTTGCTCTTCTCTGCTTCCTTGTATCATATTATAGCTATCATAAGCTGTTTTTTATCTAAATAAAACTAATTATTAAGATAGCTAAAATTCCCAGAATAATTTTCTGCAAATAATGAATGCAAAATTAAACCTTTATTATTCTGAGATTAGAAATTTATACTCTTTCAACATATTTTATATTATACTCTTATGAAGCAATAAATCACAGATAAACTTGTCTTCAAATGAGAAACAATCTTATACAATAGATGAAAACCATTTTTTTCACTTATATTTGCCCATATAAGTTGATAACAACTTTATTTAGTCATTTACAGAATAGTCATTTTAATTATGTGGGTCAGAGTGAGAACTAGAAAATATTAGTAAACCAATCTTTTAAAATAAAAAATATATATTTGTAACTTTCTTATAACTGCTTGAAAACACTTAAAGACTTAACAAAATATAAAATAGTTTCTATTTCTTATTTTAAGCTCAAAAACACATTCTGTCATAGGACACATGACACCAAGGAAAAATGCTAAGAATGAAAACATTCATTAGTTGTTTGAAAATCATGCATAGGTGAATATGAAGAAATGATTGGAAGAAATGCAAATGCTAATGTCATCAAGAATCCAACAAAGTACTCGTTCACAAATAGCAGCACATCTAAAACATAAGGTACTGAACAGTCACATCAGTGAACTTGGAGGCAACCTAGGCAATAGGTTACTGAAAGGAAGGTTAACCTAAAACATCCACCTTAGATACAAATGAGAAAGCTAAATATCAACAGCAGAAGAATAAAGCTTGGTTGGTGATAGCCAATAGCAAACAATGTACTCAAAATCAGAACCAAAGACAGAGAAAATGGGTAAAATATCAGAAAAATCAATTCATAAATCTCCACAAAATAATTTCAAATACTATATTAGAGACCTGAAAAGTTTTCTAAATGATATACCAAAATAATAAAATAAAAATAAGCTTCCATGTACTTTACTCTCAAATGAATAAAGACAAAGGTGGTGAAAATTTTTCTGCAACCCATAAAACAAAACAATAGAACAGAAACTAATTTTAGGAAAGTATTTTCTTGTTACAAACTTTGGGAATCTGAGCAATAAGACAACATCCTAAAATCTCTACTAGGGTGAAGTTGGAAGAGTTGAGTCCAGAATTACAATCCCAGAAAAAGTTCTTCTAAAGAATTAAAAAGTTGAAAAATACTCTCAGCCAACTTACTTAAAGATAAATTTAACAATATGTTACAGAGGCTCCTATGCACTTAGCTTCTGATACCATAGGTCTGAACAGTGAGAAAAACCACCAGAGAAAAACAGTATAAACAAGGAAATGGGAAAAATTGGAAATGAAGACTGTGGCGGTGAGTGGGAGCTGTGTTCCCAGAATATATCCTATGATGTCTTGTGATACCAGATATAAACAATAGATATTTATGTCTGCTTGTACATAGATATATTTCCCAGCTTTGTTTGCAGACAGAGCTAGAAGTAATAATCCTAGCAACATTGAGCATATCTAGTTCCTATGTATTTATTTTTCTAAGCATCATTTTACAATAAAAATAACTACAGATCCATATTTAAATAACCCACTCAAGGGCAAGTAAGGAAAATACCATTTATTATTATTATTATAATTATTATTGCTATTATTTGCATTTGGAGCATTCAATCATGCTAGAAAACAAAGTGCTTAAAAAAGAAAATGGTGGAAAGATATTGTTAAATCTGGATCTCTCAAATTTCCATAATACTATTCAGTAGTTTAGGCATTGGTCAGGCATGGTCAAATTCTCTAAAGAAAGAAATTTGTCATTTTAAAGAAGTATAAGAAGGATTCTTAAAATTTGAACTCACTGAGAAGTAGGGCAAGTTCCTGTGAGATTAACACAAACCTCACTAGAGGTGAAGGGATCCTGGCCATTTGAGAGGTTGTATGGAAATCAAATTCAGAAAAAGTATATATATACTTTATTTGATAATTGTCAAATAATGG
The DNA here is from genome assembly GCF_982192425.1 of Myodes glareolus. Classification (NCBI taxonomy): domain Eukaryota; kingdom Metazoa; phylum Chordata; class Mammalia; order Rodentia; family Cricetidae; genus Myodes; species Myodes glareolus. The sequence continues at coordinate 42,368,911 of NC_142050.1, forward strand.
GGGAAACTACTGGATATCTCTTGTCACCAAAGAAAGTTTTAAGTACTGGGAATGAGTTAAATCTAATTGACTTATTGGCCAAACAGGTCCTTTGGGCACTGTTAAAAAGCCAGGCTGTTGCCAGGACTATATGTTGTTCTCCACAAATTGACAGTAAAACCCCATTGTGAAGGACATTACATATATAACTTGTTAAACATGGAATGTTGAGCTGACCCCTAAATAGATGCTATCCATCTAAATGTTAGTATCTTTGGTACAGAAAGGTACTTTGCACACTACTAAATGAGAAATGTAAACACCAACACTGCCACAAAACCTCTGATCCACTATGATGTCCTGTATACAATATAAGCTAGAACAAGGGTGATTCAAAGTTGATAGGAGTAACCAACCAATTTCTGATTTAACTGAAGGCCCAGTTCATGTGCTCTAACCCATATGTGATACAACTTTGGTGACCAAGAATAAGAGACCACCTGTTTCAGCAACCTAGGGCAAAACCTAACACTATTGGTCTGAAAAATGAATTATAGTGATACAATGACTCCCAGTGACATTCTGCTAGACTCACAGGTAAGTTTCTCTCAGCTATCATCAGAGAAGGTTGTTCCTGCAGCAGATGGGAACAAATACTGACATTATGCAGAGAGTAAGAGACCTCGAAACACTCAGACCTAAATGGGATGTCTCCTTCAAAACCTCCACTCAGGTATAAAAAAACCTTGAGGAAGAGAAAGAAGAATGAGTCTAAGAGTCAGAATGGATGGAGGATACCAAAAAAATCAAAATACTCTAAGTCACCATGATCAACATACCTTTGAACAGAGACTAAGGCAGCAAGTCCAGGCATGCTTGGATCTGTATTATTTGAGGTCCTAGAGCTGGAAATAGAAGTGAAAACATACCACCATCCCTAACCAAGAAATGATCTCTAATTGAGAACTATTTGTGAATGAAAATTTAGTTTCATTCAAGGAAGTCTCATTGGGTAAACAAACTACTCACAAGACTAAGTTGCATGTAAACCCAGGGAAAGAAGACCTATAAAATTTAACTCAACAGCATCTTTGGAGATTCTTTACTGTACATTTTGTTTTGGGCTCTTCTATTGCTTTTCAATGTTCTCTCATTATTTTAAATTTCAATGTTACTTTATTCATATTTTTTCTTTTCTTTTGTCTTATTGGTCCTTTGCAGATAGATTATATCTTCCACATTAGTGTTTTTGCAGAATCCTGAGTGTGTGAATGAGTAGTTCTCTGTTTCTTGTGACTTCTCTTGTACTTTGTTCTTTCTGTTTGTTTTTTTTTAATTCCAATATGTTAGTTTTTGTGTGATCTTATTGTGTTTTGTCAATATTGTCAATGTGATAAAGTGTTTTGAGCATTATAAAAGTACAAAAAGACAAAAATGAAGACTAGTTAAAAGGGATATTTGAGAATTAAATTGTAGTCACATCATAGAACATAGTGAAAATAACTATGGAGCAGATCCAACCCATAGTCTATATGATGGATAGAGTGGGTACGACTGGCTAAACATTCTTGGTTAAAACTACCGTCCTTTTGCTCTAAGGTTGTGGCTATTTCTGCTTGTAAACAGGGCTTTCTGTCTTGAATCTCTGTGCCTGACTATAGAAGCTAACTCAAATTGAGAAATAACCAGCTGGCTTAAAGATAAACAATTATCTTTTTATTTATTATAAGGGGAAAACTTGTGAAACTGAAAGGAAAAATCCAGTCTCAGCTGTGCAGCATCAGAAACAGAGAGAGAGAGAGAGAGCGCACCTGGGCCATGCACTCGTTTTTCTCTGGGTCCCAGAAAGCCACTCTCTAACTTAGTCTCATCTCTTAAAGATAATTGGTTAACAAGGCTTGCCCATCACCTCCCCCTTTTGTCTAAACAAGAGCAATTCAAACCCAGTACCAAACTATATACAAGAAGAACAGATATTAAGTATAAGACTACAAACAACATAAACAATATTAAGCCAGGAACACACGACAAATGTTTTAATAAGCATCCTAGTCCAAAGAGTCTAAGTCTTGAATCAGAAATCATAAGAGGAAGGTAACTATGACTATGTAATCTTTAACCCTATCAAAGACCTGAGAAGGGAGACAATACTATTTGATTAGGCAGTAAATGAAATCAAGCAGCTTCCAAAGTGAGAAGTATGTGACAAACATAGTTGCCTACCTGAGCAATCACCCAAAGTCTCATTTGCAATGTTGAAGCAACCAACTTTGACCAAGACCTAGAGTAACTGACAGACCATTTTCAGAGGCAGGGAATTTTTCAGAACCATCTTACCCTGTCTTGGAAAGGTTTGGTAATCCTTTTTCAGTGTGTCCTGATTATACAGTCCTGATGCCATGTATGCTGCCAGTGGTTGAGACACGGGCAGCTCCTTGACCAAAGTCCAATTATACCAAGAAGAAAACAAACTCAGAGTGGAGTGTTTTCAGTGCTCAATATTCTCTCAGGAATAGATTGGTGCTGTCAGGAGCAATCATGTGTCATGTCAATTGAACCATAAATTATTAAACTGCCATGTTCTACAGATCCTTGAAGTGGTTGAGGATTACCTATCTAGGCAGATTACAATCTCTATGTATCTAAAGATCTTAATTAATCTGAATATATATAAAACAAACATGACCAACTATTGGCATATAATATTTAAAACACTAAGACTTTATGTCAGAATATTAAATAATCTGTAAACAAATATGTAGCAAATGAGGATAATAACCTCAAAATGTAAACAAGGTATCTTGATCAGTGGTAAACAAAGTATCTTGATCAGGGATATGAATAATATATAATGCAATATGTAAATATATCCTAAAAGTTGTATCAATATACAAGTGTTCTAAACAGAGGTGGAAACATGCATGTATACAATTTGACAGAATGATTTTGCATAGGCGTACAAATATTGTAAATAGAAATAACAAATACATTTTGAACTTGTATCGTTATACAAAAAACTATACCAATGTAAATTATCCATAAGTAATAGCTCACAAGTATTTACTCTATTATCCACTATTATGATTTCTTTTTTTCTGAACCTACATAGTTTCCACCCTAACCTTCTACCTGATACAAGTAATAATCAACAACCCCTAAACATTGTTCCCAACCCTAAGAACAAACATTTTTGGGAAAGGGATATTGTCCTCTAGAATTGTTTTTCACTATCATGGGGGAGATGTTCTCTTTATGTGGTCCTGCAAAAGTAAAGTGATGGTTAAGTTTCAAGATTACTGTCTAGCTTAGTTGCAAACAATTTCTGAGCAGTCAATAGGGTTTTTTTTTTCCAAAGTTCTAATTTGAAAAGTGTCACAATGGTGACAACCATACAGGTGTTAAGGAAATCATATAGTGTTGGGGCACGGTTTTGCTCTTGTCCTTACAGGAAAGTAACATCTTCAAAAATTCAAGAGACCTCGGATGTTTAGAGACTGACAGAAGGAAAAATAACTATCCAATAAGGGTCATTGAGAAAAGGAAAAAAAATATGACTTATGAGGAGAGGTGATCAAAACACACACACACACACACACACACACACACACACACACACACACACAATATATAGAGCTGGATTTGGAGGTGGACAATGGTTCTGCACTTCTTTAAATACAAATCATTCATGTTTGTTGTACTTTTAGTCAGACTAATTAGGTTCGTTAGATACAGAGAGATTATATTCTGCAAAGATAGGAACCTTCAACCACTTCAAAGATCTGTAGAACATGACATTTAAATAACTCAGGATTTTGAAATTAGACATGATTGCTCCTGGCAACACTGATCATTCCTGAGAGAGTGCTGAGCACCAAAGACACTCCGCTTTGAGTCTGTCTTCTTAGCACAACTGGTCTTTGGGAAAGAAACTGCCTCAGCCAATGGCAAAATGCATGATGTCTGGACTGGATAAGCAAGATATAAGAAAAGAGTGTCACATCTTTCCCAAACAAGGTAAGATGGTTTTGAAAAATTCCCTGCCTCTGATAATGGTCTGTCAGTTTACTCTAGGCCTTAGCCAAAGTTGGTTATCAACATTGCAAATGAGACTTTGAGTGATTGCTTAGACAGCCAGTTGTTTCTGTCATCTACTGCACATTTTGGAAGCTGCTTGATTGTACTTCCTGCCTACTCAAGTACTATTATCTCCCTTCTCAGGCTTTTGATGGGGTTGAAGATTAGAAAGTAGTGTTTACCATCCTCTTATGATATAGCCAAGCCATTCCCAATAAAAGGCTTAGACATTTTAGGATAGAATATTTATTAAAACATCTAATTTATGTTTCTTGCTTAAGATTGTTTATGTTGGTTGTAATTCTAATCTTATACTTGATATCTGTTCCTAGTGTATATAGTTTTGTATTGGGTTTGTAACTCTGTTATTTAAAAGAAAGGGAGAGGTACTGTGAGAGCTCCATCTGCTCCTTCAGCCAATGGCCATTAAGATACCAGCCCACTTGGGTGTGGTTTCTTATACTATAAATGCAGCTGTAAAGCATGTGCTTGCTCTCTTTCTTCTGGTTCTCACTTCTGGCTGATAGACCCTGTTCCTGTTTCCCGTTCATACAGAGGACTATTATCTAAGACAGTGATCTGTAAGTCTCCCCTAAATAAATAAGCATTTCTTATTCATAATTCTTAACTAGTGTGGGATTATTTGGTGAATTCCGCCATTAGTTATTTAGTGTAAATCACAGACTGTTTGCTCCAAGGAGGTCCCTGATTGGTAAGTGGCCGCACGAGCACAAATGCCAAACAGAGACAACCAGGGCAGTTCATGTTCTGCCTGAGCATCTACAAGTTCCAGAAAACTGGACCCAGAAGCCAGCTGAGACGTTTAATGAGAAAATATGAAGGACCACATCTAGTGGTTCCTCAGAGCTGCTGCGTGGGAATTCTATACCCAAATGAACTTCTTGGAGACTGATAGCAGATGTCTAGAGCCGCTGGAGACTGGAGCCCCACAAATAGGGTGCCAACTGTAGAAGCTAATTCAATTCGGGAAATAGCCAGACTAACTTAAAGATTAGCAATAAATTTTATTTATTTTAAAGGGAAACCTCAAGAAACTGGAATGAGAAGTACAAGCTCAGCTGTGCAGCAAAGGAACCACAGAGAAACCAAACACACACACACACACACAGAGAGAGAGAGAGAGAGAGAGAGAGAGAGAGAGAGAGAGAGAGAGAGCGCCTGGGTAGGGCGTTCTTTTTTCTCCAGGTCCCAGAAAGCCATACCCTAACTTGGTCCCACCTCTTAAAAATAATCGGATAAGAAGGCTTTCCCATCACCTAACAATTGAATTTCAGTAAGAATCACCAAATTTAGCCTTTCTATAAAATGAGATCCTGATTTTTTAATGAGCAATACACAACTACTTCAACAAACTAAGTAATACTTCTTTCAGTTTACCCAGTAAGGCAAAATGGATTGCCATATAAAAACAAGGAAATAAGTAAACAATAAAAACATCATTGACTTTCTGGTTCCTAGATCCCCTGTGAGAATGTTTCTCTTCTGTTCTGGAAATTTCAGTACTAAGCCATCCTATTTGGTGTTTCCCTTGAATCCTTACATACACAGGGTAACTTAATGGCTTAAAAGAATAATTGATTATTGCTCAGGATTTCATGAATTAATTACATAATTTGCTGATTGTGATATTTCAGGCTCAAATATTGCTGACTAGGCATTTTCCTCTCACATCCTATGGCAACTGTCAGGCTGGCTGAAGTATGTGTAGACTTGACATCCCTAAATGGATGTCTTTTCACAGTTCCACATAGAGTCAATCTCTGAAAATTTGCTCCCGGCTAGTTTAAATGGCGGCTTCTCTGGGCTGTTAGAATTAATAAGACAATGAGCAAGGGAGTCTGCAGTCTAGGTTTGGAAGTACCTTTATTACAGAAGGAAGTTACAAAGTCAGCCTGCATTCTCTAGTGGGGAAAGCAAACTATCTTGACAGAAGGAGATGCAGACACAGAATGAGAAGGAATGTTGTGGTCAGTCCTGCAAAGCATAGTTTTGTTTCATGTCTGTTCCTGATGTAATAAAATATCCTGGAAAAAAAAACAGGATATACAAGAAAGGCTTCATATTGTCTCATAAAAGGTACAATCCACTATGGTAGGGAAATCCAGGATGTAGGATTCTGAGGCAGTAACTGGTCAAGCTGTACTCACTTAAAAGGAAGCAGAGGGAATTGAATTCTGGTTCTCAAATTGTTACACCCCTTCAATGTGGATCTTTCCACCTCAATCAATCTAATTAAAAGACCTACTTGTAAGCATGTCCAGAGGCGTATCTCCTATGTGACTCTAGATTCAATCAACTTGATAACCAAGATGAACTCTCAGGAATACTAATACCTATCCTGTTCGTTTGAAGAATTGTAGAGTTACTAATTTTTGCTTCTCTAAATTATCAAATGAAATAAAATGTCTTGGTTTATCTCTCTTTATAAAAAATAACTCAAAAATTTTGCTTTTTAACAATACTGACTAATATGACTGATACATTTGGATTAATGATGTTTGGGATTAAGTAACTTCACTGAGGTTTGTGGGCTACAAAACAGAAGGCAAATTGCTCTTTATGTGGGTGTGATGAGGATAAATTGTTACCAGTGTTCATAGAGAAATATGAAACTTTAGGCTGTTAAGTGTATGAGGCACAGATGGACTGTGTAGATAAGGGAGCAGCAGAATTATTTCATTAGACAAGTGGGGAAAGTAACGGTGAAGAAATTTTCCTCAGCATATTCTTCAGTTATCATAAAGCAAAGTGAAATTACCTGCTGTAAGTGATGGGAATAGTGGTTAGAGAGATCTCCTGCAGTGCTAGGCTCATATTGATGATAGAGCATGATGCAGTGGTGAGTTATATCTGGAAATATTATATACACACATATAAATAATATATAATATAACATTATATATACTGGTCTGTATTCTGTTTGCAACAACATAGATAATAGTTCTTTGATCAAAAACATGAATGCAGTGTAAGAAGATATATTGAAATCCCCTTGTAGAGATGTTATTGTATACACCAATTGAGAGATTTCCAATCAATGCTGCCCAAGTTAAGCACTTCTAGTGCCATGCCCTTAACTTCCTCCACTTTGCCAACAATTCTGGATATATATACATCTCTCTTGCTTCATTCTCTTTCCTGAGACTACACAAGTTCCAATTGATTGGCAGATCCAAACTAATGGTTTCACTTAGGTTGCTGCTTGTTTATGTTGAGAATGAGGATAGGCATTAACTGTGCTTCTGTGTGTCTAATTCCAAGCATCTCTTCTCATTTGCTATGAGACACAACTTAGGGCAGGTTTTGTAACAATGTGTTGCAGATAATCAAGGAAATAAATAGCTTGGGCCACAGTTGTGACAACAATGAGAAAAGCCTCCTGAGTCTCTGGGTCTGATTCAACTTCGCTCTCTGCATGGATGGGTCCTTAGACTGCAGAGGGAAAAACAAATAAACAAACAAACTAAAAAAATCATTAATGTTTATTAAAAAACAGTGAGATGTGAAATTTGTTCCAATTATCCCACGTTAGCATAATTTATGATATTTGTACAAGTAATTATGGCCAATGAAATTGTCTCATTATTCCCTGATTTAATGATTTCAAAGTTTAGTATAAAATAGGCATCATTAATACAGTTTAGTAAAAGATCAGCTATATACAACCAAAAGAATATTAGTGTATCACAAATTACAGATAGCATTTGAAGAAAAATATATAATAATTGTTCATTATCCTGCATAGTTTTTCTCAGACAACATTTGTCTGCATGTTTTGTGAGGTGCTCATTTATCAGCAGAGTGTCTGTCTTTGACTGGAAACAGGTAATAAGGTTATTCATCAAGAACACCAGTAGCTTAGCTAAAGAATATGAGGGAGTCACCAGCAATCTTTCAAGGACAGTAGGTATGATCTCAGTCACTTTCTCACCTATAAGAAGAAAGAAAATTACTCAAATCTCTACTACTCATGTTACTACTTTCTGAAGTTTTCTTGACAGACTGTTTATTTTTCCTAGTTATATATTTACATTTTAATTATGATCTAATAATTTGTCAAGTGAGTTTTCTTTTAAAACAAATTTCCACTGAAGCATTTTTCTAAGCTTATTCATTTACTGATCCAAGTTCAAGTGTTTTAAAGACACAAATTCCTAGCATTATGATCCGAGCTACACAAATTTAAGCAATACAGTTTTAAGGAGTTAATTATAAACAAATAAACCAAAGGAGTGTGAGGACTACAAGAAAATATATTAAGTGGGTCAGAGGTTACTTAATGAAATTATTATTTAATTACTATACTACAGAAAGGAAAATTCAGAGTCATTATTCTCTGTGTCTGAGCTACCCACCTGTGAACGCTTTGTACCCGAGATTTTAGCTGTGAGCTCAAAGCACTCAGTTTGGTGTTGCGTTGTGTATCTCTGAATCTCACTCTTTATAAATTAGTGTCTGTTGATGTGCTACAATTCTCTCTAGCTTAACTAAAGACAAACAAACATCCTTTTAAAATGCAAATAAAAACACCAGTGTGAAACCTTGAATTAAGCTACCCAGCATGGAGCATTATTTTTAACCACCGTATATTTTAATGTTTAAACAAGAAAATACATTTAAGGTAAAACTAGTATACAAGGTTCTAATGACAAATATAGTTAACTCTGAGGAGTTAAAAGATGACAACCATTTATGAAGCTTGCTAAGAAGAATGAATGTTCAATAGGTGTATTGTTTATGTAAAAATACCAACTTTGAACAAAAGTAAAGAAGGAGATTCCAATTCTGGCCAGCTCCCTTCTCATTGCACATTGATTAAAATACTCTAAATTCACAATAGAAAGAAATATTAAAGAAAGATTAAAGCTTATACCCCAACCCCAAATATGTAAGTGAGGAAGTCTTAGGAATGAGTGAAAAATAAAATTTTAGAGCTGTAAGAAAAAACATTATTACTTTTGTTCGTCTGGAAAACAGTTACTAAAGAGTCTCGTCCGTCTGACAGATTAGGGGTAGTGAATGAGTGTGATGCTAGCAGTCCTAAGACCATCAGTCAGTAAGTAGCACCTCACAGATGGTACCTTGCAATGGGAGTTACAAGCACACTCTGCCTTCCATTTTACAGGATCTCTGACTTTCACCCTGAACCATATGTGATGAAAATTAATAGACAGTAGAAAACCATGGAAACAGAAACCCTTTAAGTCGTGGTTCTCAGGTTTTGGCAAAGATGAGTGATAAAACAAGGAAATGGAATCATGTTCCATGCGTGACAATGGCCTCAGACAGTTGGAATTCAGAACAGCACAGCATGAAGGCTGTTTGGATGGTGGGAAATGAGGTATGAACTTAAGACAGGAAAGGCCTGCTTGTAGACATGTCTGTGTGTAGTTCTAGGAGTGAACTACATTTTGTTGGCATCAAGTGCCAAAGGCCAGAAGGTAGCAAGAAGTACCAGGTACCACAGTCAGAAAGAATGTCAGTGATACAAAGAAAAACATTGAGAATGGGGGTGTGGTTCTTGCAGGTCAGGAGCTTGCACAGGTACCAAACTGCATGGCCTTGAAAGGCAGAGCAGACACCGGCAAATTTCATGAAGATGAAAGATAAACTACGTTAAGAAGAATCAGTGCAGATTTATATGTATGGAAATAAGTCAAGAATGGCATAATGGAGAAATTTGGGGAATATAATCATGAAGACTATAGTGATTTGTGTAATTGTGACATTTTACAATTTTATTATCCACAAATATTAAAGCTTAGCATTATAGTTAGATTTATTAGCAAATAACCCTTCTAGGGTTTTAAACTTCTTGACAGACATTCATTTTGCTTTGAATTATAATTCATGTAATTGCCAATAAATAGTTGTTAAACGATGGAGGTCTGAAAATGTGAGCCTATTTCCACATTGACTGAAGGTCAGAGATTGGAACTTACCTCTATTCCTTCAAGGTCATTGTGCTTTTACCTCAAACAAAGGCCCCACCTAGATTAAGACCAGGGAGTACTGCTCTCTTAAGGTTATTCAGGAATAGAGAATTAGATATGCTCCTAACTCAAACCAAAGTGTAAGGATCCAACTAAGGGTCCAGTTCCTTTATGGAGATAACTTTGGATTCCACACAGGGAATACTTTGACTACAGACTGTTTTGGTCTAGGATGTAAGTGTGACTTGTTTTGTTCTAGCGACAGAATGTTTAACTATGAAGGTAGCCCCCACGACCTTCAATTGGTGTGCTCATTTTCTTGCATTGTGTTAATGCAGTTTTTTTGTCTTACTCCTACCTTTTGAGGTGAGGTGTTTCTAAAGCAAATAGAAAGTAAATGCGGGTGAAAATTCAGTACTCACTGAAATTCAGTCCTGGTACTATCTTATATGTTTCTCTGTTATATTATTTTCTTTAACATCTTCATATTCTTTACTAATATTTTTTAAATCCCCATACCTCTACCTTGGCAAGAGGTATTTTTGTGGAGGCTGGTCCCCAATATTAAACATCAATTTTGGTCTACCTGTGTGCAGTTTATATAACAATCTGTTTTGAATTTAAGTATAATAAAGTCATTGCCTAGTCCTTTCTTCTAAATTTAGTATAAATTGGTAACATGTTGCTTATTTTCTTTTTCATAATTTTCACAATGTAAATTATTGTATTTCTTTATTTGAAAAATAAACACGATTTAAGAAATGTTATGACTTGTGTATAGACAGTACCTTCTTATGTCATTGGTAAGTATTTGATTTCAGTAACAATTTGGTAAATGGTTTGTGGTATTCTGTTTAAGTTAGCAAAGATGGGGGTTATAAACTCAGTTTTAGAATCAGTGATAATTTTCATGAATTCTTCTCCAGGGATGGTTTAGAGGGAAAATATATGGAAAGTGTTATAGAATAGAGAGAAAAATAAGGCAGTTTTGAAGAATCATGGTAAGTCTTTTGCTTGCCAGAATTGAAAAATGGAGTCTTTTTTATACTGCAGTTTTGTTTTGCAACCTGGTGGAAAATACGCAATGTGAAGCTTTATATTCATTGTTGGCTTGACTGAATTTAGAATCACCTAGGGTAAACACCTCTGGTCGTATCTGTGAGAGTTTCCATAGAGAATTAACTGAGGAGGCACAACTCTTCCTGAACAGGTAGTTTCAGCTATCCCATGGGCAAAGGTGCTACACTATAAAGAAAAAATGGAGAAACCCTGCTCACTATGACATCCCACTTTATATGTTTGCTGACTTGTTGAGACAAGAGCAGTCAGCTCTCTATTCCTGATACTACATAACTACTCTAACCTTCATTTCTTGTCTGCCGTGATAGACTGTATATCCTCCAATAATATACCAACTAAATTCTACAACTTTACATTTATTCCTCATCAGGGACTCAGTCAACCTGATGAGAAAAATAAGATAGACAATATTACCAAAATACACACAGTTTGTTGCATTTCACATGTGACTCCAACAGCAATATAATAGTATTTTTTATTGTTGACATTATCTTATACTCATATGTAGCCTTTGACTGTTATTTTTTCCTTGATCATTTTGCATTAAAATTAAGTCATCATTTTCTCTTATCATATTGTATAAATTTCATTGACACTATGAATTATTTCATCTGTCCTCTGTCATGTATCATCACATGGTTTTGGACCGGGGTGTTGAACCATTTTTGTTTGTATTGCTACAGTAGAGTAACAGTCACTACAAAATTTCTACATCGTCCTCATTAGAAATTGAAAAACAATGTAGTATAATATCTTATGGAAGGGGGGAGTGCATTTGAAAGTACAGTTGAGTTTGTTGCTTATCTGTTTTTAAGATGGAGAGGTTGTTCTGGATTATGTAGAGTGTTCATCAAATTTGTAAATGTTCCATGTAAGTGTAAGAGAGGCTGGACATAAAAAAAGAAAGATTGCAATCTATTCATAGCTTTGTCAAATGAAACAGAAGTTAAAGTGGCCAGGTAAGAATCATGGATTAAGTCTCTAATAAATGTAGCTCTGTGGCCAAGTTGACTTTAAGCAATTTGAGTGTTATTTTAGATTTCTGACCCTTAAAACTCCACAATATGAAGCTATAATGTTTCAAGCCACCATAGTTGTGGTGATTTTTCTTTTTCAAACAATCACAGGAAACTATATGATACAAGTGTGGCTTGATATTCCTCACCATATTTTAAAATGCTCAGAGTGATTGTATTAAGAAGGGACTAAACATGCGATGTTCTGGTAGATTCTATTTCTAGAATAAACAACCCATTTTGTGATACTTATGAATCATTAGGATGTTACCACTCCACTATAGAGCAGACAGGAAACACTCTTAACTGCTCAGTCATCGTCCACCTCCTGGTAGGGCTTTGGAGACCATTCTTAACACTATCTGTATAAGCTTCCAAAGGTAGGGTACAAACCTTCTCTCAATCTTTTCATGGTCTTTCCATTGGTTGTCCTCTTCTCTGTGATATCTACCTCTCTTCAATTGCAGCTATTGGAATTCCACTCATCATTTAAAATTGGCCAGGAAAATCTTTCCTTTGTGAAGTCTCCTTGCCCATTATACCTACTGAAAATATGAAATTATCATATAGATGATAGGTATACTTTTCCTGCTGCCAAATTTCTGTTCAGTTCCTATTGTAAAATGAGTTTCAAATTGTATCAATTTGTGTATGCTGATTTCATTTTCCTAGTGCAGTTTACTTGATGGTTATAGTTTTTTGTTGTCATCTTCTAACACAATAGGTATAATTCTTAGCAAAGAATATGGCTATAATGAAAATGTTTATTGAATTAAAATATGTTAAGTTCATATTCTCTATACACTGGAAAGGTGCATAATATTTACTTTCATTGAAGAGTATAATACACAGCAAGTCAAAGCCTTATTTTAGTTTTGAGCAAGAATTGCAGAGGCTAAGCTCACAGGTTTGTCTAGATGGTTTCTTTTGTATCTTGCATTGTCTGCACAGTGTGAATGTAGAAATATCTGTATTCAAGTTTTCCATGATATTGGATATGCATGGATTAGCTTAGAATTAGAAATTGTTCTATCTCATTTGCAAAGGAGTAAGGTTAATTCTAACATTTTTTGAAGGGCAACATAAAGAAAAGCTAATAATAAGAGTTTAATGTAGAGATAATATGAATAAGAGTCTATATTTGATAATTTCAAGAGGAAATCAGTATAGAAATGCTCATTTCAAGTTATACATTTTAATGTGATTATCATAAATAGAACAAAATAATCACAACCTAAATATTTTGTCACCGAGACAGATGGCTCATTATCTCACAGTCAGTCCAGCCAACAAAATTCAGTAGAGAAAGACTTCTGACTTTTTAATATTGTGGCAATATATTTTTCCTTTTTGGAAAAATCAAATGCCAATACTATAGACCAAGAATATAATAGAAGAGAAATGGGATAAAAGGAAAGGAAGGTAGGAATGGAAGAGGAAGGAAAATAAGTCAGGACATGGGTAATCTTTCTTTGGAAATCAACCAAAATCTTAAAGGTTTTAAAGATGCCAACTTAAGAAATTATTGAAAATTTAATTCAAGATAAGGACAAATAACAGCATAATGAATTGATTCCTTACATATACCTTGTGTCAAGTGTATGCTAATATAGATGATGATTTATTAGTAATTAATTTCATAATTCACTATATACTACTATTTTTATATTATTATCTTAAACTTAAGATTATATAGACATCACTGTATCTGTTATTGCTATTAAGATAGAACTTGTCACATGAATTATTTTGCTTATTCTGAGAACTTTTCTTTCAATTATATTGCTTTCCAATATTCAGAAAAATCCTGTTTTGGTAACATATGGAACTAGCTCACAAATATATATTTATATTATTATAATGTATCAATTAATATACTCCATATTATATACATTTTAAGGGGAAGAAAGATGTGTTGGCCAAGATCTATGTTAGTACCATGTTTCTAAATGATGTATGCATTAGACTTGAGAGGAGAATCAACAGAAGATGGCAGATAATGTTATTCATTATTATCTTCATTAAATTTGTTTTTATGTTGAAAACACTTTTTATGGTATGTATTCTGACTAAACTTCTATTCAACAATTTCTTCCACATCCTTTCTGACTCTCAAAGCACCCAAATTCACATCCTATATCCCTCTATTTCTCTCATGTAGCAAAGTCAATGACAGCTCATTCTGTCAATGATATGGAATATGGGGAACATTCATCCATTGCTGGTGGGATTGCATAGTTGCAAAGCCACTATGGAAACCAATATGTCAGTTTTTTAGAAAGTTGGGAGTTTATTTGCCTTTAGTAACAGCTCCACCATTCTTGGGTATTTATCCAAAAGCCTCCACAAGGACATTTGCTCAGCCATGTTCATTGCTGCCCCATTCATAATAACCAAAAACTAGAAATAACCTAAATATCCCTCAACAGAAGAATTGGTAAAGAAAATGCGATACATTTACATAATAGAGTATCATTCAGCCATTAGAAAAGATGACATCATGAAATTTGTAGGCAAATGGTAAGGACTAGAAGAAAAATCATCCTGAGCAAGGCAACCCAGATCCAAGTAGATAAATATGGTATGTATTTTCTTATATGTTGATAATAGCCATTACATAAATGTCAACCCACTCCCAATGAATAGACTCAGAGTGTTTAGTCTGAGAGAGAAAGGGACTAGGGTGTACACACGGATCTCTAAAGTTGAGAGAAATAGAATAGATTTTATGGGTGTGCTGTGGAGATAGGTTTCTGGAATTGGAAGATGGAATGGGAACGGAGAACAAATTTAATTTGGAAGAATAAAATACAGGGAGGCTCAGATGGAATTGAGAGGCAATTAATGGATGGTGTGGAAAGCTAGTGAAGTGGAAACTTCCTGAAATATATGAAGACAATCCTAATAAGGTCTCCTAATAATGGGGGGGGGCAGAGTCCCAATTTACCATCTATTGTCACCAAAAAGGTTTCCAGCACTTGGACTGTTTTATATTTGAGTTTTTTGTCAAGTGCTTCCACAGAAATCCCAAAGCCACCAAGGATGTTGTTAAGATAAGGGTGTGTTCTCTGTGAAATTACAGTGGGACCCCATTGTTAAGAACAGCCTTGATGCAATTGCTTTTGATTTATTTAGTTTCATTTTATACTTTTATGTTTGGTTGCTATCTTTCAAAAGTCCTGTTCCTTTTGAATGAGAAACAGAATGGGAGTGAATCCAGAGAAGAGCAGAAATGGGGAGGATATGAAATATAGTAGAATCTTCTGTAAATATATACATATATGGATGAATACACACATATATTATATAAAATATATAATATAATTATAATATAATATAATAATATAAAGTATATATAATAATATAATATATAATATAAATTATATATCATAATTTATATATATAAATATATATAATATTATTCGGTATATATAAATTATATAGATAAAGAGAATTTGTTGAAATGACTTACAGGCTACTGTTCAACTAATCCAACAATGATTAGCTATAAATGAAAGAGTCAAGAATCCTATAATTATTCAGTCCCATAAGGTTGGGTATCTCTGCTGGTCTTCTGTATATGCTGGAATCCCAAAGAATTAGGCTCCAATGCCAGTAAAGTAATGGATGTGCTGACAAGGTAAGGATAAGCAGGCGAAGAAGAAGGAAACCAAATTTCCTTTTCCCATTCTTATATAGGCTTCCAGCAGAAGGCTTGGTCCAGATTAAAGGTGTGTCTTCCTGCCTCAAGATCTGGGTCACAAATGTGCCCTTCATTTCTGTATTATATTTCATTCTAGTTATATTCAAGCTGACAACCAATAGTAGTCATCAAAGGGTCCCATGAACATTTTCAAACAACCATGGTTATTTTCAAGTCTGTCCACAAACAGAGCTTAAGACCCTGAAGATAATACCTATACAACACATTGAACACAGAGAAATAAAGCTGGTTACTATCTATAGCTGCCCTCCTCCACCATTGACTAGTGTTCATGTTATAGAAGATATACTGCATGGTACCAGAGTATAAAGGCAAACACCAAACCAGCTACAAACCCTAGTTTAATAGTGGCATAAACTTTTGGGATTAATCAACCAATATCTGATTAGATTGAAGCACTATTCCATGTGATAGAGCTCATATTTGACACTGTTCTGATGGACATGAACATTAGACTAGAGATGACAGGGACATAGGGAAATGCAAATTAACCTTTCTTTGAAACATTTGGATCTTGTTATTTGCTATATCCAGAACTTTCAAAAGAATAGTTATTTGTTATAAAGTCTCTTGTTCATCCTATCTTAGCAATTTAGCAAGCAAATAACCTATATACCAGGAACTCTTCTAACAAATAAGCAAAAAGCAACTCATAAATGCCTTTAATATCTTCCAAAATAATCACCTCAGATGAGAGGATAAAACACCGATAACTAATGTAGTCTATTATTCCATGTAGTCAAACTAGTTCATACAGCAAATTAATAAGAAACCAAAATATCCAATCTACACATTTAATCTGTGTACTCTGATTCTCTGGTTTGTTGAACAGTATACTCAGAATATAACTATGCTGACTGTATGGTAGAAAATGAACATAATATAGCTAGTAGAATTTCTTGTCAGTGAGCTTTGCTTTAAGTGCAATTAAACAGTATTTAAAACATGAAGAAAAATAAGCCATCATAAGGTAAAATATTCATGATCTCTAGCACAGTTTCAAGACACTACCATGAGTGACCCATTCCTCTTCTTCACTATCTCTCTAGGAGAACATATTGATTATTTTGCTTTTTATCTCACTTGCTATTTCTGTACAAACTCATGAAATGTGAATTTAATTATTTTTATTATTTATGTATTCATTTTAATTATGTATTTATGGTAAAATGCAGTCACCTTTATGTGTTATATCTATGGATTCTTAGAGTTACTGTGCTCCACCAAAACAACTTTATCTGTTGTATTGAGTAATCTTTTTACTATATTATCACTTTTTTGTTATTATTTGAGGATTTTATTTGTATGTATTATGTGTTTGATAATAACCAACTCCCCAAACTCCATTGAGTAGAGTTAGTGTTATACATGCATACATGTGCACATGTATATGCACATGTGATGTTATCTTTATTTAAGTGCATACTGTGAGTCTAGGTTCTACCTATACCTGTCCACACTTCTACATAGTTTACACATTTTTAGTAACAGGAAAGTGTCAAAGGTTTAGAACACAGCTGTGAAGAAAATAACCTTTTTGGATATTCTAAAATTTCAGAACCAGAGCCTCTCTCAGAGGTATGACTTTGATGTTTACATCACAGACTCCTGAGGACAAAGACAGCAGGTCTTCAAGACCTGTCCCAACTTCTTTCATTATACACTTGGGAAAAGCATGACAGATTTCCCCCCTTTCTCTCTCTCTCTCTCTCTCTCTCTCTCTCTCTCTTTCTCTTCTCTCTCTCCTTCCCTTCCTTTCTCTCCCATTCTCAGTCTGTCTGTCTCTCTCAGAAGTAGTTTTTCAGATATTCTAAAGCATCTTTCGTAAGTGTATACATTTTAATGCCTTTTTTCTTGTTTCCTGTATAAATTTTGACAGCTATAACTTTATAAAATTCTAGGAATATTATTATTCTTTGTGTAATATTTATCAAAGAACTTGTAACAATAATTTAACTTAAAAACTAATGGCCACATCTTGCATTATGTCAAAGTGCGTAAGTTGCTTTTGTATTCTTTTGTTCCTTTATCCATAGCAGATATCTAATAGATTGGAATATGGAAATTTCCATAAATGGATTTAGCAGTGCTGTTTGAAAGAGCTTTTAGATTTTTCAATTATGGAAAATAGAGAATGTTTATCCATCAGAAAACACTTATGCCAATGTTCCCTGAAATTAAGGCACAGAGAATAGACTTTCATCATTAAGAATTTGATGATTTTTCTTTACAAGATTCAAGATTTGTTTTTTTTTATTGAAACACAAAAGGAAATGCAATGAAAATAGAGATTACCACATGCTAAGAGGATACCCAATCATTTAAACAATATGAACCTGTGGGCCAAACTAAAACTATGCTGAAAAGTCAATGTAGTCAGCTAAGTTTATCTTATTCATCATACATTTTTATCTCTAATAAAATTTTTATCTCTAATGAAAATTATATCTGAGTAAAATTAGAAGATATCTGCACCAAAAAATAAAGATTAGTCAAACTTATTTAATAAAGATGATAAGACAGATTAAGGGGTTTGATAACTCTAACTCCTCTAACACCAGACATGCTGGGTGGCAGCAGTGACGTCTCTTTCTATCACTTTTAGAATTTATCATATATAAATGAAATAACCACTAGAGAGTCACATAAATAAATTTACAAAATAGATTTCAGAAGTCTTATCTGAAAGCAATACATTTTTGGTTAACAAGATGGTTTTTCAAACTTTTCTGTGACTTTTCCTGAGGATGTCTGGAGCCTGTAATTTCTCTTCACACTTGGACACTTATGGACCAGCCCATGGCTAGGATATAATCTGGCCTAATTATGATAATGTATTTGTTAGGAAGGGGAGGCAGTAAAGAGAAAGGAAGAAGGATGAGCGTGTTGGCTGGTGGAGCAGTTAGAAGCACAAATCTCAGTTAATTTATAGGGCTTGGCGTTCTTTGTGACTTCAATACAACACATGAGATCATATGAAAAAAAATCATATTAGAAATAAAATAATAATAATGAAAGAAGTCAGAACATGATTTCATACAATTTGTGAGGATAGATTTGTTCATCTCAGAGTTGCCACACATCTTCAATTAGTAAAGACGACAATGCCTTCAAAGCACCAATAAATCAAAAGCATAATGTAAATAAAATCTTTTGTTATTCTGGCTATTTGTGTCTTTGTTTGAGATTTATAAGGTCTTTGTCTATATTTAAAACTATATATTTTTTACTCTTAATTTGTATCCATTGCCTATAATTATGTTCAGTTACCCATTCTTGAAATGTATGATAAGGGTCTGTCCCCCAAAGCTCAGGTACAGGATTCTCATTCCTTACCAGGTAGGTACGAGGTAGTCAAACTTCAAGAAAGCAGTGGAAGATCCTTGGGTTACTGATAATGAATCCCTCATAAAGAAATGAGCCTAGCTTCATAAGACCCAAAATTTTTTATGAGAGTGAAGTACTTTTATTATTAATAAGCTAACCTCTGAACCACTCCCCAATTTTCTTCATCAAGATTTAATGTCACCTTTGCACAGTACTGCCTACCTCATACTGCCCACCATCCCTCACTTGGACTTTACCCTAGACTTAGAATTTGAACATCTAAACATATACATTTCATGAACTATTTTCTTTATTTCAAAAGCCTATGGTGAGTAATTCGTTGCTATAATTAAACATTAGCTAATACAGAGACTTTATCCAAAGTACAATTTCAAACATTTTCTCCTCTTCAATGAGGTATTTTATTTTTACTGTTATTTCCCTTGTACTACAATAGTCTTTCAGTTTGATGAAGAGTTATAATTTTTTTTATTTTTTGTTTGGCTTTATAACCCAAAATACATTTTGCAAAACTGACATTAGGCAATTTTTTCTGTGCTTTTTCACAGTATGTTTATTGTGTAGGGTCCTTCTTTCCATCTTCAATTTATTAACTTCCTTTTAGTCATTATAATAAAATTACAAATATGTAATTGTCAAACTTCAAAAGTTTTTACAGTATCTAAATATCTATAGTATGCCTGGCAATATTATACAAGTAGTTTGGAAGAATAGGATATACATATGATATACATTTTTTGTGTGCCTGCCTAAGAGACAAACAGAGGATTCTGAGTGTTCTGCTCTATCACTTTATAACTTATTCTTTGAAAGCAAGGTCTCTCACTGAATGTGGATCTAGACTAAAAGCCAGAAAGTTCCAGTGATCCTACTGCCTCCCAATACCCATAGTTCTGGGACTAAAGACACAACCATGGCCACACCCAACTTTGAACATGGTTGATGGGGATTTAAACTCAGATCCTCATATTGTGTGACAGGCTGCCTTATCCACTGACCACTCCCTTACAACCCATACAGATTTATCTATTATTCATCTTCATGGCTTAAATGGAATTTTAATAGTATATACTTCATAAAGTTTATGTGAAGAATAAATAAAAAAAAGTATTGTACCATGAAGAGCATCTAATCATAGGCTGTATAGTTACTACTAGAAATATAATTTTTAGTTATTTCATAAATGTTGGTATATTTTACAAATTGTCAATTTACAACATTTTTCAGTTTTTTCCAACTACCATTACTGGTGGAAGTCAAAGTTTTAGGATAATGAAAATTAATACTTAACCTGGTAAATAAGTTTTGTATTTTGAAATTTAGCAAATAACGCGAAAGTTTAAAATAGGCATTGGGCAACTTAAAGTGACAGAGAACTAGAAAATACAAAGACAAAGATTTAAATATTATTCTATGTGACTTATATTTTCCAAAATACAAACAATTTTGTTAATGTTTAAGTTTAAAACTCAAAAGGTAGACATCATATTATTTTGTATATGTTCTTTATGTGTTATACTTTAGACTTGCATAATAAACTATATTTCATAAAATTCAGATACTTTCTTACTCTGAGAGTATTTATTGTCTACCTTAATTGCTGGATGTTCATAGTTTAAGGGTTTAGGTCCAGACACAATGGCAGATACCACCTCGTTCCCTTCAGCCAATTCTTTGTCTCCAACACTCACTCTCACACAAACAGAGGCCAAAGAATTGTTTGTGAACATTTTCTACTTCATTAATGAATGTGAATGGAGTAATGTGCGCATGATTTCTCTTGTAGTTCAAATAAAGTGTATGATCCTAGTAGCAAAATATCATGTTAGCTGAACTTTTATGCAACACATGAAGTGAGAAATCTATAGACTATTATTTTGAATAATCATGGATCTTAAAAGTTAAAGCACAAGTTGAGAATCACATCTTGCTAATTCGCCGAATGTGAAGTGCAAACTTCTCCAATATCGTAATAAATGTCATTAAATCTTAATGTTAACAGTAATATTATTTAAATAGCTTTATGATT
This sequence comes from Myodes glareolus, assembly GCF_982192425.1. Taxonomy (NCBI): domain Eukaryota; kingdom Metazoa; phylum Chordata; class Mammalia; order Rodentia; family Cricetidae; genus Myodes; species Myodes glareolus. Next base: position 42,390,115 of record NC_142050.1, read on the forward strand.
ATTTTCCTTATAAAATTAGACATCTTCATAGGTGTAAGTAAAAGTTACAACCTCTTTCGTAGATGATTCTCTCTTCTGGGTAAAAAGTTTTTATGAGATTGAAAAGAATTTAAATTCATCTTTACAGTCGGGGGAGTGGGAGGGTGTTGAGAGGAGGGGCGGAAATGGAAACTTTTATAATTTAATAAAATTACTTTAAAAAAAAAAGAAAAAATTCGTCTTTACATAAAGCAGTATTGGTATCAGATATAGGAATGCCATTTACTTTGCCTACTGTATCTATTGATTTTATTTATATCTATTTTAATTTTTAAAGTGTTTAATTTTTTTCAATGAGTAAATCAGATTTACATGATAAAAGAGGAAATAAGTCTACAGATAGAAGTTCTGGTATAAAACTTCAGGGATATAAAAGTTATAATACACCCACACCTCTATTTGTATAAAATTCTGGCCCTTGGTACCAGACTTTTAGCTAAGATCACAGACTTTGTATCACAGAGCCTCTGTATGTAAATATTTCACGCACAAATCAACACTGCTTTTACACTTATGATGCTTGCACAAGTACACAACTGGCAGTATTTGAGCACCAACTACAAGGATAGTTCCATAGCTGGAATTATTAAAACATCCAGATTTTTAAAACCTTCATTAGGAAATGGTCAGTTTCTGATCTAGATGTGACTATAGTCTATTATTTTTCTTTATATTTATCCACATCCATAATTTTGTGTAAATCTTCATTTTTTTCTACAGACTGCCATAAACACGCCTGACAATTTCCTATCTCATTTTCTCCAGTGCAAACAAGCTGTCAGGCATTCATTCCTCTGTTGTTCTCTGTGAGAGTTATTATTTTATGTCTTTAAATTTCATAACATCTTGCTCTGAGTTACCTAAGAGCATTCTGGTATGGGAGAAAGTAAGCACAGGAACCTTACTGCTCTGCTCTGTAGCAACACTGAATTCTTATTAGCAGGCAGCAGTCCTCTTGTATCGGCTATTGATAACTAGGGGTTAGTTAATAGTGTCTCTTTCAATTAAAGCACTTGCATTTTAATGTGAGAAGATTGCTACTTTAAGGGATAGAACTTGGAAGTAAATAAGTGAGCAGATGCTTAAATTTGCTTCTGTTGTGTTAATAACCTTGGCTTGAAACAGGCAGCGATGGGGAGGAGAAAAGCAGAAGAGATTTCCAAACCTCAGGGGGTGTACTTATAGCAAGTACCTGCCAGATTCAATGAGGTTTCCACTGAAATGAAGCCCAACTCCTTGATTTTCACATCCTCTCACATGACTAAGAATGGAAAGTAAATGAAAATTAAGCTACGGCTCCAAGGTGTCAATCTCCAATGCCAATCACATCCGTCAGAAAAATGAAACAGAGGCCATAGTTTTAAGAGGGAGAAAACAGAAGAAATATACAGTATCTTTCACTATTTATTTGTTTACTTGTCTTCAAATAAAAGTTTTCTTTTATATCCAAGTAAAAATATTGACTCATCGTTTTCGATGTGTGAAGTTAAAGACAGTGAATTAACTGTCATTGTCTTGTCTAGAGGCAATCAAGCTCAGATAGGAATCAGAAAACCAAGAATTTGGTGAATTTCTACATTCATCTCTATCTACTTATCAAAGCTAAACACCTCCCATTCCACTATTGGTGGAAATTTTACTTCCTACGCATATGCTTCTAGAAGATTGTGCAAAACTTTGATTCTTAAATCACGCAAGAGTAAGAACTTTAAAGTCTTGAAAAAAGATAATTGCTATCTTATTGCAGACAGAATGCTTGTGATGTATAACATATAATTTTTAATTTTGAAACAGAAAGAAAATCCAGGCAGTGCAATCTTTGTATGTGTCTATGGTTCTTACATTAAAGAAAAATAAAAATGAAAAATTTCACTGATTTTTTTCCACTGGGAAACCTTTCTTAATAGACCTACCCAAACATGGCAGACCCCACCTCTGTTACTTTCTCTCATGTTATGATTATTGCTATCATCCTCCCTCTATTTTCCTGCAATCCAATTTTGCTTCCCTATTGATAGATAGACTTCCGTGTCTCATTGGTTCCCCACACCTGATACTTTCTCTGCCTTTGCCTCCTTTGGGCCTGCTGAGGGCCCAGTACTTGCATGGTTGAGTTTTCCTACTCAGCTCCAGAAATACCAGCAAAACCAGATGTTGCAACTTTTAACTTTCCGCTGAGGTTCAATTTGTCAGTTTTCGAGAAAACACTTTTGTCAAATTCTTTCTCATTCAGTAAGTTGTTTTTTTTTTCGTCAGACCATTCTCCCTCTCTCCCTTCCTCTCTCTCTCTTTTGCTGTAAATAGCTTCTGATCTCCACACACCTACCTCACCAGTTCTTCATGTCTTTTCCGAATCTACTAAAAAGCCCTTTTCAGACATCCATTACTTGTGTCTGTATGTGAAGTGATTTTCCTCTAAAAAATTCACAGAGACAGTGGACTATTTTTATTCTGTTTATCTTCTTATTTTTTTTCTTATTCTTTTCCAATACCATTTGTTGAAGAGACTTTTCATTTCTCCAATTTTGTTTTGGCATATTAAATAAAACAATTTGTTTTAATAACACGGGTCTATTTCTGGGTTTCTCTATTTCCCTGCTTTATTATTTACACATGTGCATGTTTTATTAAAAATCAGGGTGTGTATATAATGTTTTAGGATAAGAACCTGTAGAACTTGTCTTCTTACTAATAATAATTTTTTTCTTTTTTTTCAAAGTTTATTAAATTATGAAAGTTTCCATTTCCGCCCCTCCTCCCAACACCCTCCCACTCCCCCACTCCCCCTCCTCCTCCCTCTCCATCCCTAAGAGCAGTCAGGGTTTCCTGCCCTGTGGGAAGTTCAAGTTCCTCCCCCCTCCCTCCAGGTCCAGGAAGGTGAGTATCCAAACAGACTGGATCCCAAAAATCCAGTAGATGCAGAGGAAACAAGTCCTAGTGTCATTGTCAGTGGCTTTTCAGAAAGGCTCCGGGCCAGCCACATTCAGAGATTCCGGCCACATTCAGAAAATGTGCTTGGATCACATGCTCGTTCAGTCCCAGTCCAACTGGCCTTGGTGAACTCTCATTAGATCAGTCCCCTTGTATCAGTGGGTGATCGCACCCCTCGCGGTCCTGAGTTTTTTTTCATGTTCTTCCTCCTTCTGCCCCTCATTTGGACCATGGGGCGCTCAGTCCGGTGCTCCAATGTGGGTCTCCGTCTGTATAACCATCCATCGTGGGATGAAGGATCTATGGTGATAAGCAAAATCTTCATCAGTATGGTTATGGGCCAAGGCCAGTTCAGGCACCCTCTCCTCTGTCTAGAGAACAGTCTGGGGATCTCTCCTTGGACCTGGGATCCCATTTATAATCAAGTCTCTTGTAAACCCTAAAATGACTCCCTTAGTTGAGATATATTCTTCCTTGATCCCATATCCATCCTTCCTCCCTCCCCCATCTCAGGCCCCCGAGTTTTCTCCATTCCTCCCCTACTCCCTTCTCTCTAACCCTCTCCCCTTCCAACAACCCTCCCACCCACGCCCCCATGCACCCGAGGTTACCTGGGACTCTTGTCTATTTCCAATCTCCAGGAGGATAAGTACATGATTTTCTTCAGGTTCATCTTCTTATTTAGCTTCTCTAGGATCTCGAATAAAAGGCTCAAAGACCTTTAATTATGGCTAGAATCCACTTATGAGTGAATACATACCATATTCCTCTTTTTGGGTCTGGCTTACCTCACTCAGTAAAACGTTTTCTATGTCCATCCATTTGCATGCAAAATTCAAGATGTCATTGTTTTTTACCGCTGAGTAAAACTCTAGTGTATATATGTTCCACACCTTCTTTAACCACTCTTCTATTGAGGGGCACCTAGGTTGTTTCCAGGTTCTGGCTATTACAAATAGTGCTGCTATGAACATAGTTGAACAAATGTTTTTGTAGTGTGATAGGGCATCTCTTGGGTATATTCCCAAGAGTGGAATAGCTGGGTCCTGAGGGAGGTTGACTCCCAGTTTCCTGAGAAACCGCCACACTGATTTCCACAGTGGCTGTACAAGTTTGCATTCCCACCAACAATGGATGAGAGTTCCCCTCTCTCCACATCCTCTCCAGCATAGGCTATCATTGGTGTTTTTGACTTTAGCTAATCTGACCGGTGTAAAATGGTATCTCATAGTTGTTTTGATTTGCATTTCCCTGATTGCTAAGGATGTTGAGCATGACCTTAAGTGTCTTTTGGCCATTCGAAGTTCTTCTGTCGAGAATTCTCTGTTCAGATCATCACCCCATTTTTTAATTGTGTTAATTAGAGTTTTAGTGTCTAGTTTCTTGAGTTCTTTGTATATTTTGGAGATCAGGCCTTTATCTGATGAGGGGCTGGTGAAGATCTTCTCCCAGTCAGAAGGTAGCCTTTTTGTCTTACTGACGGTGTCCTTTGCTTTACAGAAGCTTCTCAGTTTCAGGAGGTCCCATTTATTCATTGATTCTCTTATTGTCTATGCTACTGGGGTTCTACCTAGGAAGTGGTCTCCTGTGCCTATGTCTTGTAAACTACTTCCCACTTTGTCTTCAATCTGGTTCAAAGTGGTCAGATTAATGTTGAGGTCTTTAATCCATTTGGACTTGATTTTTGTGCATGGTGTTAGATATGGATCTACTTTCATTCTTCTACAGGTTGACATCCAGTTATGCCAGCACCATTTGTTAAAGATGCGTTCCTTCTTCCATTGCATACCTTTAGCCCCCTTGTCGAAAATCAAGTGTTCATAGGTTTGTGGGTTAATATCTGGGTCTTCTATTCAATTCCATAGGTCGACTTCTCTGTTCTTATGTCAGTACCAAGCTGTTTTCAATACTGTAGCTGTGTAATAGAGTTTGAAGTCAGGGATGGTTATACCTCCAGAATTTCCTTTATTATATAAGATTGTTTTGGCTATCCTGGGTTTTTTGTTTTTCCATATAAAATTAATTATTATTCTCTCAAGGTCTGTGAAGAAGTTTGATGGGATTTTGATGGGGATTGCATTGAATCTATAGATTGCTCTTGGTAGAATTGCCATTTTTACTATGTTGATCCGCCCAATCCAAGAGCAAGGAAGATCTTTCCATTTTCTGGTATCCTCCTAAATTTCTTTCTTCAAAGACTTAAAGTTCTTGTCAAATAGGTCTTTCACTTCCTTGGTCAGAGTTATCCCAAGATATTTTATGCTATTTGTGGCTATCGTGAAAGGTGAAGTTTCTCTGATTTCCCTCCCTGTTTCTTTATCCTTTGTGTATAGGAGGGCAACTGATTTTTTGGAGTTGATCTTGTATCCTGCCACATTACTAAAGGTGTTTATCAGCTGTAGGAGTTCTTTGGTAGAGTTTTTGGGGTCGCTCATGTATACTATCATATCATCTGCAAATAACGAGAGTTTAACTTCTTCCTTTCCAATTTGAATCCCCTTGATCCCCTTATGTTGTCGTATTGCTATTGCTAGAACTTCTAGCACTATATTGAAGAGGTATGGGGAGAGTGGACAGCCTTGTCTTGTTCCTGATTTCAATGGAATGGCTTTGAGTTTCTCTCCATTCAGTTTGATGTTAGCTGTCGGCTTGCTGTAAATAGCTTTTATTATATTTAGGTATGATCCTTGTATCCCCAATCTCTTCAACACCTTTATCATAAAGGGATGTTGGATTTTGTCAAGTACTTTTTCAGCATCTAATGAGATGATCATACGGTTTTTTTCTTTCAGTTTATTTATATGATGGATTACATTCATGGATTTGCGTATGTTGAACCAGCCCTGCATCTCTGCAATGAAGCCTACTTGATCATAATGGATAAATTTTCTAATGTGTTCTTGGAATCGGTTTGCCAGGATTTTATTGAGAATTCTAGCGTCGATGTTTATGAGTGAGATTGACCTGTAATTCTCTTTCTTGGTTGTGTCTTTATGTAGTTTTGGTATCAGGGTAACTGTTGCTTCATAAAAAGAGTTTGGCAATGACTCTTCTGTTTCTATATTGTGAAATACCTTAAGGAGTATAGGTATCAGCTCTTCTTGAAAGTTCTGGTAGAATTCTGCATTGAAACCATCTGGCCCTGGGCTTTTTTTGGTTGGGAGGTTTTTGATAACTGCTTCTAATTCATTGCGACTAACAGGTCTATTTAGATTGTTCACCTGGTCTTGATTTAACTTTGGTATATGGTATTTATCTAAAAACCAATCCATTTCTCGTACATTTTCCAACTTTGTGGCATATAAACTTTCGTAGTAAGATCTAATGATTCTCTGAATTTCCTCTATGTCTGTTGTTATGTCCCCCTTTTCATTTCTGATCTTATTAATTTGGGTGTTCTCTCTCTGCCGTTTGATTAGTTTGGATAGGGGTTTGTGAATCTTGTTGATTTTCTCCAAGAACCAACTTTTTGTTTTGTTGATTTTTTGGATTGTTTTCTGTGTTTCTATTTTGTTGATTTCAGCCCTCAGTTTGATTATTTCCAATCTTCTACTCCTCCTGGGAGATTCTGCTTCTTTTTTTTCCAGAGCTTTGAGGTGTGCTGTTAAGTCTCCAATATGTGCTTTCTCCGCTTTCTTTAATTGGGCACTTAGTGCTATCAACTTTCCTCTTAGTACTGCTTTCATAGTGTCCCATAGGTTTGAGTATGTTGTGTCTTTATTTTCATTAAATTCAAGGAAGACTTTAACTTCTTTCTTTATTTCTTCCTTGACCCAGGGATTATTCAGTAGTTGACTGTTCAACTTCTACAAGTTTGTAGGCTTTCTGGTGTTAGAATTGTTATTGAATTCTAACTTTATTCCGTGGTGATCCGACAAGACACAGGTGGTTACTAATATTTTTTTGTATCTATGGAAGTTTGCTTTGTTTCCGAGTATGTGGTCAATTTTTGAGAAGGTTCCATGAGCTGCAGAGAAGAAGGTATACTCTTTCCTTTTTGGGTGGAATGTTCTATAGATATCTGTTAAGTCCATTTGATTCATTACCTCTAGTAATTCTCTTATTTCTCTGTTGAGTTTCTGTTTGATTGACCTGTCCATTGGTGAGAGAGGTGTGTTGAAGTCTCCTACTATTAGTGTGTGTGGTTTGATGACTGCCTTGAGTTCTAAAAGTTTTTCTTTTACATAAGTGGGTGTTTTTATATTAGGGGCATAGATACTCAGGATTGAGACTTCCTCCTGATTAATTGTTCCTGTTATGAGTATAAAATGTCCATCTCCATCTCTTCTGATTTATTTTAGTTTGAAGTCCCTGCCACTGCCCGAAGCAGACTCACCCCTCCTATGGCCCTCTGCTAGAAGTCAGGGCCCCTGCTGGTCAGGAATGTCGCTGAGCTGGCACCTGGTCCACCTGTCCTCAGGGAGGCCTTTAAGACCCAGGAACTGCCTCCAGCTGGGATGTGCCTGCAGCCCAGGCCCAGCTCACAAGGCAGCTGAGCTGGGGAAATTTTATGGCCTCAGGGGGAAGGGAGAAATATAGGAATTCGTACCTGGATGGGAGCTGGGATGGCAGACTGGGTGGGGGGGAGGGAGCCAGCACTGCAGGGTGACCTGGGCGTCTATGGGGTCGGGGAACGCCCGAGCTCCTCCTCACCGGGACCCTGCCAGGAGCCCGAAGCAAACTCCACCAATAATAATTTTTAAAAATTAACTAAAATACTGTAAGAAATACTGCATAATTATTTTATTTTCCACTTTTTTGCTCTCTCGTCCCTTTCATGATCCCTCTCATCAGTTGCTTCTATATGCCCTCACTCCATCTCAAATAATGACCTCTTTTTATAATTATTGTCATGTACATGTGTCATATATTTCCATGTGTGTGTGCAAACACAGCTTATGGATTGTGTTACGTGTTGCTTTTATGCAAATGATTTCAGGACTGACTACTTAGTAGTAGACAACCAGTTAGGTTGCTCATCCCTAGGAAAGACTCATACCTGTTGCTTTTTGTCTACAGGTGAATTCCTGTGAGTTTTCCCCTTTCAAGTTATTATACCTGTGACTGCTGTCATTGTTCAGGTCTTGTTTAAGCAGTCATATTTTTTTATTTTCTTATGTTTTTTTCTTTTTTTCTGGGTGAAGTTTTTTGTCATCTCTAGGAGATAAAATCTCATCAGACTACCTGGTCCTCTGGTTCTTACATGGACGGAACATATAGTAGTTTGATTTGAAATTCTTTTTCTAAACCGCTTGCTTATAAACAAAAAGCTTGCACCATACCAAATTGTTGCGATAGTATAACAAGATTCTAGTTTCTCTATCTACAATATTATTTATTTGAGGGGGAACTTATTGCTTTTTTTTTCTTCCATTCTTCAACAAATAAAATAAAGTTCAATTAACACAGGTATGAGAATCCCATTTAAAAAAATCAACCGTGTGCCACACTAACTTGTGTGGGGTAATGCTTCCATGTACTTTTGAATTATATTTCTCTGATGGGGAACGGATAGCATCACCATACACTCCATATTTCAGACATTTGTAGGCCATTTTTGAGAAATGCCTAGTCATGTTTTCTTTTAAGTTTTTAACTGAACTGCTTGTTTTTCCTATTTAGTTGAAGGAGTCAAGGCCTATTTTGTGATCTTTACAATTTTGTTGAATCTCTAGCTCTCCTATTAAGCCTTCATTTAATCTAGTCTGTAAGTAGGTTGATCACTACAAATTAATTAGCACAAATTGATCAATTAGTACCAATTAATGTGAACAATTCTGACTTTTTTATATCGACCAATTATTGACTAAATATACCAAGTACTTCTTACTTGTTAAGACATTTATTTCTTGTGTGAAAATATTTTAAATCCCTATTAATTTATCCTTTAACCATGTAAATTGCATTATTATTTTAGTGAGGATCAGTACCCAGTATGAATTTAATGTTCAGCTCATTTCAGCTTTTACTTATTAAATTTGTCAATGTAATAGCTACTAACTATTAATTTGTTATGATCTGAAAGCCAACTGAGATCTCTGGGCAAGCCTATGGACAACTATATTATATTATATAGTTGATTATATTAGTTAATATAGGGAAACTAGTCTCAGTTTTGGACAGGAATCCCTGGGCTGAATGGATTCAGACAGGGAAATAGATAGAAGCTTTCATTTAGGCTTCTGCCAACTGACTGTGGTTATGATGTGTCAAGCGGCTTCAAGTTTTTGATGCCTTGACCAGCTGACTCAGAGGACCACACTTTGAACTATAAACAAACACTTCCTCCATTTTTTGGTAAGGGTATTTTATCACAGCCACAGGAAAAAAAAAAAACTGAATCGTTCAGATACCACAATAATTTTGCAAAAATTTAGAATTCTCAATTAGAAATACAATTGATGCGATTTTATAATTACTGATGTAGTATTTGGAGACAATCATTTGGAGATAAATAACTAGCTGTATTCTGAGTTGGATATGAATGGTGGGCATGGTAATTGAATATGATTCAATTGCCTAATAGCTGATTTTCACATTTTGTTAAATGAGAAAAATTATTAAAATTATCACACAACACTATATGACAGTTTGATATTAGCACCGTATTTTTGAAATACCTAAAGAATGTATATTTAACTCAATCTAGAAAAATGGACTCATTTGTTGATGACATGATTAATTGACTATCTTGAATATCATACTTCTGGAGTTTGATAAATACATTAGGGGACCAAACAATAGGCTTAAAACTCACCCATAAAGACTGTTCTGTTGTAGATAAACTACATTATGCCTTTATGAACTAAATTTTAGTAGTTCAGTACAGATGCTTCTTTATATTAGAGTATATTATAGGAAAGAAATTATCTGATCAAAGATAAATTATGTACAACTTTAATACTATGTCAGTATTAGCCTGTTTTTTATTTTCCTCCTCTACACTGTTGACTATAACTAAGAGTAAAGACAAGCGACCTATTATACTCTGTCATTCCAGAATTTCCTTTATAAACTCAGTTTTAATGGAAGGAATCTAGAATTTAATTTGTTTTCTCATTCTTTACTCAAAGAAAACATCCTGGGGTGTCAAGAACTAGCTAAACGCTTCTATCAGCATCCATTTCTTTGAGGGTTTTGTGTTGTCTCCAGGAATCACTACAGAAGAATATAAAGGCACTATTATTTCACTGTGTTTGCCATAATTTATGACTCTGACAAGACTTTGATTTCCTTTAACTTCACTCACTGTAGGATTGACATCAACATTTATTTATGTTCAAAAGTTGAGTAAGTGATGTTTTAAAGGTGATCATTCATCAAAAACTTTCCATTAAAACTTAGGACAATTCAACTGGATATTTATGCATTTTCTTCTTGTAATGTTAAATTGTCAATAAAATTATACTATACAAACTGTGTTATAGATACTAGATTTCATCAAATTAAGTAGAAATTTTTCACATTTGCTGTCATTTATTTTATTTATAAATAATCTTCTTTCATATATTTGTAATTCTTTGACTTTGGCATTTTCATGAATTTTAAGACTTTTTTAATTTTTTCTTTGAGAAATTCATGAAATATACTTTAATCTTATTGTTTCTTTTTTCTGAACTCCTCTAAGATGCTCTCCTAGCTCTCTACCTATCTATTTTTATGTTCTTCAATTGATCTTTAAAAATATGTGGATTCCACTTTGTTTTGGCTGACTACTTTCGAGCATTGGGATTTTCCTATAGTATAGTTGAAATATATAGATAGCTATAAATATAAAGATATATATTCCTGTGATATAAAGTATAATCTACTCAGTATGTATAATATTGTCTATATGCATATATGTGATTTTCGATCTTAAACATACATAAAGACCCATGAACAACTAAGGAATGGCAAAAGAGAAAGGCGTATCTTCCCAATGGAGGCATACCCCAATTGATTACTGAGCAATATTTTAAAATATAGACAGCTCATTCAAGTCACATCATAATGCTTATTCCACAATTCCTGGTATATCAGGTCTTTAGAGATTAATTGAATGTAGCTAGTGGTATTTATGGTGATACAGAGGCATGTGGAAAGGAAATGTGGGACAGATTTTAAATTTTTTGTCCTATGAGTCCTATTCAAAGTGAATTAATATAGAACAAAGGTTAGAATTTGCTTCTTCATCTGATATCGTTAACATATTCCAATTTTCAAAGCATTAATTTCAGGTAAATACTTGTATTTGATATTATTAGCCAAATAGGTTTTGCAGTATATTAGTTTAGAATACTCTGCCGGACTAGCAAAACCCTATGAAAGAACCAGTATTAAGTCAGTTTTATGCCGAGGTGATTAACCAAAAAAAAGGATAAAAACACAGAATTAGATTGGCCTTAGCTAGACCCAAAACATATAAATGGAGAGATGATCAAATTGAAGAAATCTGTCACCCGCTGAGTAAGCCTAGACTCTTATTTTAGTAGGGCACATTGCTCCATTGGCACAATATATACTGTTCTAGGCACAGCACTTGGAGGTGAGAAGCAGGCACAAGATTATTTATCAATAAAATAATATTTTAATGACCAGAGGTTTAAACTCAGAAGAAATAAACAACTCTGGAACATGCCTAAATCTCAACATATCAGATACAATGCTGACTACAAAGGTGAACAATAAATGATTAGCAATAAATGATTAGTTAGCTTTCCACACAGCAACTAAACAGAAAGTAGAGTTAAAGTAAAGTACGTCTCCCTTGTTTTTGAAATAAATTGTATGGATTGAATAATTTTATTCATTTTGCCATGGGGAAAATCTAGTGCAAATCTCCATGCATCTTCTCATATATCCCAAATTACACAATAATGTGTAACTTCCATTGATTGCCTTTTTATATTATTATACTTTGTTCCATTTTTCTAATTAAATTTAGCTGTCTAGTGTTCCTACTTCCAATTCTACCCATGCTATCCATTCTAAGCATCAAAGCCTGGTTAATATTTCAAACATGTGTGTCTGATCTGAAAAGACAAGTCATAGAATGGAAGATATACATTATCACAAATAGGGAAAATGTCCCTGCATATATGTGGGCAATGCCACCCGGAGGTCTGCATAACCACCCACCCAGTATGGACCGTGGCTTATATGGTAAATCATATGCTTTAAATACTCATAAAAAGAAAGGCAAATAACATAGTAAAATATAGAAAATGTAGAGAGATATTTTACCAAAACACATGAACTCCACAAAATTTTGGACTTAAATATTAATACTAACCAAAATACACTTATGGAAATATATGCATTACCAGTGTACAGCATTCATGAACAGTGCCTGATTTAAATACATTAAAACTATAGTAATGCACTTGTATCAACCTGATGGAATAATCTAAACTAGAAATTGCAAGCAAAAAGCATAAAAATAAAGCAAACAAAAGACACAAAACATATGATCATAAACAGTTGCAGCAGGGAAAGTGTCTAAATAGTTGAACAACTTTTCATTATAAAAATAAATGCAAACAAACTAAAAGAAATATGTCACATTATAGTGAAGGCAACAGGCAATGAATATATCCAGCAATATCCTAACTGTAAAAAAAAAAAAACCTCAGAGCATTTCTTTAAATAAGGAGTGACATTATGATGTCAGCATTGTCTGTATTCAATATAGTGTTTGAAGTCTTAATAGCAATATTACAATATTAAAAATTACATGTGTGTGTGTGTGTGTGTGTGTGTGTGTGTAAGGGGAGAAGGCAAATTATTCTGACTTTCAGAAAATGTTATCAAATACTTAAGTCTTTAAAGACTTAGATAGAAAACTGAGATGTGACTTTCACTTTTAGCAGCATCGGAAAATCCTAAAAATCAACACATACAAATTAGCATCTTGTGTATTATAAATAACAGATATGCAGAGAAAGTGTTCAGGGAAATATCCCATTTAACAAAGCTTTAAAAATCTGGGAGTAAACTGAAGCAAAGAAGTAAAAGACATCTACACAGATACTTCAAAATGCTGCAACAAAATGCGAAAGACAATAGATGATTGAAAGACTTTCCATGTTCACCACAGAAACAGAAAAACTATCATAAACTGCATGTTGAAACTCAAAAGTTCCCAGGCAGCCAAAATGTTCCAAGCAAAATGAGCTATGCTTTTGTTATTGCAGTATTTTGCTCCATGTTTCACAGAAAAGGCGTCATAAAAAAAAAAAAACATCAAGTTATTGGCAAAAAACACATACCAGTTGGATGGGGACAGGATTTTTCAATGAATTCATAGTGATGCGGTCACCCCCCCCCCCTTTTTTTTTGCAAAGATATCAAAACCTACATTGGAGAAGAGAGCCCTTTCAACAACGGCTCCTAGGAAAATTGGAAATAACAACAAGAAGAATGGAACTAGAACTCTGTCTCTCACGCTGTTCAAAACCAAACTCTAAATGAATTGATGACCTTAAAGTAGATTAAAACAGTAAAACAGCTGGAGGGAAACAGTTTAAGATAAAGGCACAGTTGTGGGCATGCTGAAAAGGACTCCAAGAGCTCAGAGTTTAAGAGCAAATATTGGCAAAAAGGAATCAGGACACCGAAAAGCTTTCACACGACCCAGGAAACACCAGAGTGAAGAGGAAGACCTCACTATTGGAATAAAACATTGCTGGCTATACACTTCAAAGAGAATGATATTCTAGAATTTATTGGTAACTCAAAAACTGAGTGCAAAAGGATCCAATTAACAACAGGAAAATGAATTAAATACAGGTCTCAAAAGAATCAACAGAAATGACCCATAAATACATGCAAAAATGCACAGAATCCCAATCTATTAAGACAATGCAACTTGAAACAATAATAAGGTTCCATTTCATCCTAGTAGTGATCAATAAGACAATATGTGACAACAAATATTGATGAGAAGCTCAGGAAAGAGGAGTCCTTAAGCATCACTATGTGACTGAAATTATTGAAGTTCTCATAGAAGTTAGAAATTGAGGGTTTTCAAAAAATAAAAGTAGAACTATCTTATGATACATTTTTCTTGCTACAGGACATTTAAGTAAGCACATCACGGAGATTCCTAAACATCTCTGTATGTCGTCCACTCTACAATAACCAAGTTGTGGAAACAACTTAGCTGTCTATCAACAGAAAAAGGGAGTAGGCAACACATTTTTTTTATTATCAATAGATTTTATATAGCTCTAAGGAAAAAGAATTTATCTCTTGCATGACAATGAATATACAAGGAGAACATGTTAATAAACTAGGCAAGGTAAAGCAAGTTCCAATGTTTTTCTTTCAAATTGTGTGTGTGTGTTGACATGAAAATTTTTAAGTGGAATGAAAAAGACAAAAATGGTCTTGTAATACTTTAAATCTTCAATGTTCCTGTTATCTGGAACAAAGATTTACTTTATTCTGTGGCACGTACCTCTTGTCTCAGTTCAGTTCTTAATTGGATCAAACATTTAATTAAAGTCATGTAGTTTCCAGACCCTTCTGTCTTTATTTCACATGAGCCACATGGCTGAGAGTTATTCACCATTACTCTGATGGCTACAACTTCAATTTACTACTTTTTTATTTTTTAAATATAATAAGCTATTATATGAATTCTCATTACCACTCAATAGTAAATATATAATCTGGTTTCTTTAAAGAAGCAACGAAGCAATGCACAATTCAAATTAGAATATTTTTTTCTTATTAGTTTCTCAATTATTATTGTTTGGAGATCAGTCAAATTTTAAATCAAATTTATTATCAGGGATACTGTTACATCTTAGTAAATAGTTTTTCTCTTCACCACCTTCCTTTTTCTCTTCTTCCCACAATGTAAATGCTCATAATTTCTACATCAAGAGATACCGGTGTGGCAATCATCCCTCAAGTTTAATTCACCTTCCGTCTGAGCATCTGCCACTAGGCCTGTCTCTGTTATGGACATACTATACTGTCCTGTCAGTCACATTTATTACACCATCCTGTTTTAAGTTCTTCTGCCCCATCATCTTTACTACATACACAGTCACTGTAATTAATTGTATCTCTATTGAGTAAAAAATTCAATTAAAATTAACAATATTATTATACAAAATACATGTATTAAAATCAAACAATAATTTTCAAAAATTAACAATGAAAGTTCAATCTCCTGAGAGTTTATTTTTACCACTTGAGTTAAACTGCCAAAATAAAGGACCTACATCAAGTCCACAATCCCTCAGTATCAGCATCAGAAACCATGTCTTAAAGAATATTCTTAAAATGGCTTTTGTAAACCTCTTGGAATCTCAAGGCTGAAAAAGTCTCTTCCGTGCTAGAATTTGAAAATTTTATTTTATTAACTTATTAAACTTTATAGGTAAATAATTTTCTCTTATTGCCTAAGTATCTGGAAATATTATAAGAAAAACACAGATTGTTCTGTTATAATTCTACACCATATTTCTGCCACATACCCCATTTCCTCTCAGGAAACATTCAACTTGTCCTTTGAAGACCATCATTCCGATGTGTTCAGCCAGCAGTGCCTTGCCATTGTCAATATTCCAGCATTAGATAGGAGCCACTTCACTAAACCTTCTTGGAACTCACCAGAACGCCTAGTCATGTTTTGGTTCTACAAAACTAGTATTTTGCTTTTTATTACAAATTCATTTGCCTTGATGGCATCTTATAGGCAATGCTTACTTCATATGAAATGTGTTGAGATGTGTTTTATATGGCACACCTATCAGAATCATACACCCATAATTTAATGAACTCTGGAAGTTCATTAAATGAACACAGAGCTTTTGAATATTGAGCATGCCTTCTATGTTGTTCAAAATTTGTAGGCAGTTGGGTACCTTGAAATAATCCTGCCACTATGCACTTTAGATCACTTCTTGCTCAGCATGTTGGCTTTTTTATTTGTAGAGTTCATAGAAGCTTAAGAACACTGATGTTTTCTTCTCCTTCAGAAGTTTACATAAAGAACAGCGTTCCCTTTTATTATTATGGTAGGGACCATTGTAATGGAATTTCTAACTGAAATTATTTGATATAGAGAAAATTGCCATTTAATGCTTTTGTTGTTAATTTTGCCACTTATGTTAAATGTTGTGTTACTTTTTCCAGGCTTCAAAAAAAGGCAACAATGTTTAGGTGTTTATTGTGCCTCTTTTTACATTTTTTAATCTGTGGTTTTATACATTTTTACTTTTAACATGGCAAAATAATTTTAATATGATTTTTACCATGAAAACATGAAGATTTGAACAAACATGTCAAGAAAACAAATGTGCTAAAATATTTTGTTATTAATATTCTTAACAATTATTCAGATATTATCATCTTAATAATAAGCTGTTAAAGCAACTTAATTCAAATGGAATTGTATAAAGTCAGGACATACTTGATTATATGTATTTGTTTATGTGTGGCACTGAGTATTAGACACAATAGTCTAAAAAGAGTAAGATAAACTTGTTTTTCAAGGTCAATGGGTTTGCACTCCTAAAGGCAAAAGAATAAAACAAATTGAGTGTTTCAATGTCAACTAGGTCTATCAACCAGCATTACAAGCGTGTATGTCTAAGACACCTACTGGTTATAAAACAAATCCCTAAAAGTTCAGGCTTATTGCTTCCCACTGGGTCACTGTAAAACCTTTGAATCCCATATGGAACCTTTTATTTCAAAATCAATGCTGGTGCTTTTTGAAGTGAATGGTGCTATCGCTGGGCCAGTGCTGAAGTGGTTAGGAAGGATTACAGGTGCTGGAATTCAACTGCTAGGGAGCTTTTCAAACATTCAAGAACAACCATAAATGGTACCTTTTATGTAATATACTCAGAAACTTTGTACCAATTCATCTATTCCTGATTAACTTTGTACCAATTCACGTATTCCTAATCATCATTAGGACTTCCCTGGACCTTGTAGGAAAACGTTTTCATTGTTTCCAAATGGGGAATTCAGTTTGTCAAACGGACACCCAGGAAAACACATTCTGCAGCTGTGATGCAGATATATGAGAAAGGAAAAAATAATTTCAAGCCTGCCAATTGCTCAGGAATGAGGTTTCATAGGAATTTACAGTGGGTAGCTATATGTAGTTTGACAAAATGAACCCTAAAATGCATATTTACCTCCAGCTGCATACACAAGTCTGTGATTGATTGTGAACAAAGGGAGGCAGTAAGATATGATAGTACACACCAAAGGGATTCTGAACTTCTGAAGTGTTTAGAAGGTCGTATCCCTTGCACATGCTACTCTAATGAGAAAAAAATAATGCAAAAGGAAAATTTAACTCAGTTTTGACAATCCATGTTTCCTTTCCTGTGTGTTCTTTGTGCATGGGTCTCTACCAATCATGTCCTTAGGAACACTGTCAATGCAGGCACTGCTATGAGTAATCCATCTTTAACAAGGATTCTGGGATTCAGATTCACATCCTTACACATGCATGGCAAGCAACTTACTGAGCAATCTTGACAGCATGAGAATATTTTGTCTTAGCTTTATTTCTTCCTTTAAAAATAGCTAAAATTTGTTTTATGTTTATGTTTATATGTGTTTATGTGTATCACATGCACACCGGTCTCCTCGGAGGCCAGAAGAGGGCCTCAAATCACGTCAAAATGTAAATTAAACCTTGTCCCCATGCAAGAGCAACAAATGCTCTTAACTACTGCCATATGTCCCTCATATGTTGGCAAGATTGTCAAAAATAGAGCTGTTTAAACAAACTATATTGCAATGGGCCATTTGTCAAACTCTTTCTGTGATGTGATATCTTGAATTTCATTGCAATTTAACTGACTCTCTATATAAGACTGATGGGCATTTTTATAAGAATTCTTTTATATTTGAATTTTATAAAAACTGAAAATTTGTAAAAAAAAAGACCCTATATTTATTAAAAGTTGAAAATATGAGGTCCTTCTGTGGGGTGTAGGATGAAGAGATGGTTCAGCCATTAATGGCTGGAAACATGAACAAAAATATGAAAGCCTTTTTATTATTAATTAGTTAAATTTTCCCAGGTCAATCAGTTTTCTCCCACTCTTCCATCCTTCCCAGTTCCTATCCTCAACACCCCCCATCCACTCCTCCTTTCTCTTAAGAAAAGTGCAGGTCTCCCATGTATATCAGTCAGCCATGGCTTATCAGGTTGCAGTAGACTAGGAAGCCCCTCTCCTATTAAGGCTGAACAAGGTAACCCAGTTGAAAGAAAGGGTTTCAAAATCGGGTAACAGAGTAAGAGATAGCCTCTGCTTCATCAGTTAGGAGTCCCACAAGAAGACTAAGCTACACAATTGTTACATATGTGTGGAGGACCCAAGTCAGTCTCAAGCAAACTCTCTGGTTGTTGATTCAGTCTCTGTGAACCCCTATGTGCCAAGCATATTTAATTCTATGTGTTTTTCTGTGGTATCCTTGTCCACTTTGGCTCTCATAATCCTTCCTCCCCCTCTTATGAAAGATTCCCCAAACTCCTCCTAATGTTTGGCTGTAGGTCCTTCATGTTTCTATAATTTGATGGGTGAAGCCTCTATGATGGAAACTGGGCTAGGCAATGATCCATAAGTACAGCAGAATATTATTAGAAATCATTTAATTGACTCTTTTGCCAGTTAGGTTTGGTTCTATTCTAAGTCTCTGGGCTGTTCAGCCTCTGGGTCTTGGCCTTCCAGACTGTTTCAGTGGTGGGTTCCCTCTCACAGTATGGGTCTCAAACTGTGCCAGTGATTGGTTGGCCACTACCATAACTTCTGTGCCACCTTTGTCCTAGCATATCTTGTAGGCAGAGCAAATTGTGGAGCAAAGGGTATGTGGCTGATTTAGAGTGCCAATCCCTTCACCAGAAGTCTTGGCTTCTCCTTGAACCAAGGAGAGACTTGGTTCAGACTCCTTCTGTAGGAGTCTTTGCTGGAGTTTTGCTTGGAGTCTTAGCTGAAGTCACCCACATAGATTCTTGGGAATTTCTATTGCGGTAGGTTTCTGTCTCATCCCTGAGATGTGCCTGATTGCAGATCTCTTTCCCTGTATTCTCTCCTTCTTTCCATTCCCCATCTGATAATGCTCAGAGTGTCTTTGGTGCTCAGCATTCTCTCAGGAGTAGATTGGTGCTGTTAGGAGCAATCATGTCTCATGTCAGCAGATTCCAAAGTTATTGAAATGCTATGTTCTACAGATCCGAGAATTGGTTGAAGTTTACCTATCTAGACAGAATATAACTTCTTTGTATCTAAAGAATTCAATTGATCTGACTTTAGGTACAACAAACATGAACAATTATTGACCTATAATATTTAATACCTGTATAACTAAAAAACTAAAACTTCATATCAAAATATTTTTAAAAATCTGTAAACAAATATGCAACCTATAAGGAAAATGACCTCAAAATATAAACAATGGATCAGTATATTGATCAAAGGTGGGAGTAATATATAATGCAATATTAAAATACGTCCTAAAAGTTGCATCAATACACAAAAAGGCCTAAACAGATAAACATGCATATATACAATCTGACAGAATTACTTTGTATAAGTGTACAAATAATATAAACAGAATAGCAAGTATAATTTTAATTTGTATCAATATACAAAAACTATACCAATGTAAATTATCCATAAATAATAGTTCACAAGTATTTACTATATTAGCCACTATTATGATGTCTCCCTTAATTTAAGAACAAACATAATTTTCACAGTAACCCTCTATCTAGTACAAGTAATAAATAACAACCCTTTATGGTGTTCCCAATGATAAGGACAAACTTATGTAGGAGAGTCTTATGTTCAACTGCCAACTGAGATGAACCTAGCACACAGGTTTTACCCTGAAAGACCTGATTAACAGAATGGCACCCACATGGATAACAGAATCCACAGAAAGCTTGAGAAAGGTTGGAAAAGAATAAAGCATGTTTTCTTGGTAGCAGCAATTTCTCAGGTCTGCTCTGCTTGCTAGAGGCAAGCAAGTGCTCTCATCTAAGAGAGGCTTCCTGACTCAGCTTTAGCTGCAAAACCCTGCAGCTCTTTTAAGAGATCCTGCCACGAAAAACTTAAAAGGTGTTGATGAAAAGCTGAATGCATGCTTTTCGGTTTCAAGCCATAGTAGGAAAAAAGCTGCACTGTTTTAAAATGTTGGCTTTCTGGGATATCCTGCCAGGGCAAATTCTGACTCTTTCAGGCAGGCAGTCCGACTGAGTGTGGTCTGTGAGCAGGATGATGCAGCTTGCTTGCTGGCAGGGACCTTGAAATGCCATAGAGTTGTGTCAATAAAAATGGCTACAGCCGGTATCTCCACTCTGAGGCTGGAAAGCTAAGGAATGGGCTGGATCCAGCCTTCAAAGCCACAGCTTTAATCCTACCCATATTGCTTGGTAAATTAAAGACTCATGTGGTCATAAAAGAGAGAGAGAGATACAGTAAAGAGAGATTCAAAGACAAAAAAACCTCTAAATGGTTTACTATGTGTTAAAAATATATTTAGGCTAAAGGTTAAAGTTCTTAGGGTAAAAAAGGAAGAAAGAAAGTAGTTAGGTGTGGTGGTACACACGTTTAATCCCAACACTTGGGAGGCAGAGGTAGATTGACCTCTGTGACTTCACGGTGTCGTAGCACACACCTTTATTTTTTTATGCTTTTTTAATTTATTAAACTTTAAAAATCACAATTATTTATTATTTTTTAATTTATTGGTGTGTGTGTGTGTGTGCACTCTCACACACACTCAAACACACACACACACACACACACACACACACACACACACACACACACACACTGCACATGCTTGCCACGGAACTTGTGGATGCCAGAAGACAACTCTCAGGAGTTGGTTCTTTTCCTTCTGCCTTGTTGGTCCCAGAACAGGCCATTACGGGCTGAACCATTCCACTGGGTGAAGCTCTTATTTGGCATAAGAGAATTTCAGGAACTCAAAATTGTTTCCTGAAAAAGTATTTACTTGCCCTAGTTTCAAATTTATTAGCATCAATATTGTTAGATGCTTCAAATTTTTAATGGGCCTGAAATTATGCATTTACTTCATGTGCAGTAAGGCTAATTTCTTATTCGTTCCTACTGATGACTAGCTAGTGTCTGCAGAACTTTAGCTCGAGGCTTTGCTGACCTTCAGTTCTGCCATTTGTGGGTATGTGGAAAATGTCGCTTTCCAGTGTTTGGTTCTTTCGGTCTGTCTTCCAGTGGCTTCACTTGGACTTCTCTAGCACATTGAATTAGCATTCATTCCATGCTGATCTACTTTATTGAGGTAGCACATGCATTTAAGGCTACAGTTTCTCCTGGCTACTGCTCCAGCTGCATCCATCGTATATCTTTTTTCTTCTCATTCTTTCTTTCTTTCCTTCTTTCTTTCTTTATTTATTAAAATATCCACCTCCTCTCCGCCTCCCTCTTCCCTCCCCCCCCATCTCCTCCTCCTTCTCTAGTTCTAAGAGCAGTCAGGGTTCCCTGCCCAGTGGGAAGTCCAAGATCCTCCCCCCTCCATCCAGGTCTATAAAGGTGAGCATCCAAACAAATCAGGTTCTCACAAAGCCACTCCATGCAGGAGAATCAAAACCCAGTGCCATTGTCCTTGGCTTCTCAGTCAGCCTTCATTGTCATCCACTTTCAGAGTGTCCAGTTTGATCACATGCTCCATCACTCCCAGTCCAGCTGGCCTTGGTGAGCTCCCATTTGATCAGTCCCACTGTCTCAGTCCCTCGTGGTCCTGACTTCCTTGTTCATGTTCTCCCTCCTTCTGCTCTTCATTTGGACCTTGGGAACTAAGTCCAGAGCTCCAATGTGGGTCTCTGTTTCTATCTCCATCCATTGCCAGATGAAGTTACTATGATGATATGAAAGTTATGATGATATGAAAGTTGTGGTTATGGGACAGTTCATGTACCCTCTCCTCTGCTGCCCAGGGAACAATCTGGGGACCTCTCCTTGGACCTGGGAACCCCTCTAGAATCAAGTCTTTTGCAAACCCTGAAATGACTCCCTTAATTAAGATATTTATTTCCCTGATCCCATATCCACCCTTTCTCCATCTCACCCACCCCATTCCCCCAAGCTCTCCCGAATTCTCCCCTTCTCCCTTCTCTCTACCCATCTCCCCTTACATCCACCCCTACACCCCCATGTACCCAAGTTTTGCCTGGCAATCTTGTCTGCTTCCAATATCCGGGAGGATAACTACATGATTTTCTTCAGGCTCACCTTGTTATTTAGCTTCTCTAGGATCACGAATATAGGCTCAATGTCCTTTAATTATGGCTAGAATCCACTTATCAGTGAGTATATACCATATTCTTCTTTTTGGGTCTGGGTTATGTCACTCAGTAAAGCGTTTTCTGTTTCCATCCATTTGCATGCAAAATTCAAGATGTCATTGTTCTTTACTGCTGAGTAAAACTCCAATGTGTATATGTTCCACACCTTCTTTAACCATTCTTCTATTGAGGGGCACCTAGGTTGTTTCCAGGTTCTGGCTATTACAAATAGTGCTGCTATGAACATAGTTGAACAAATGCTTTTGTAGTATGATAGGGCATCTCTTGGGTATATTCCCAAGAGTAGCACACACCTTTAATCCCAGAGCTGGGGAAGCAGAGACAGACCTATCTCTGTGAGTTCAAGGACAGCCTGATCCAGAGTTATTCCAGGACAAAGATATATAGAGAACCTGTCTCAAAAAGTAAAAGTTAAAATAAAAGAAATAGAGGTTAAAATAAAGCTGCACAGTGATGGAAAATACACAGAGAATCTTGATACTGTATGCTATTATGCTCTCTTTGAATTGTTTGAATGCTGATGAAGGAGCAACAGTTGCTAAAAGATATGTGTTTATAAATGCTGATGAACTAATTCAAGATAGATATTTTGAAAATACCTTGACTTCAAAATTTGGATCTAAGGTTATGATGCTTTGTTTTCACAAAGGATGAGACCCTGTGGATTGCTTCTATTCCAATATGGTATGATAGACCACACCCTCCTGAAAGGTTGCTATGAACACCCTCAAAAAATTACTTCACACAGGACACACCAAAAAAGACCTGATTAACAACGCCCCTATACAGCAGGAAGAATTTTGGAGAGAAATAACTATGTCCATATTCCAAGATATTGTTTATAAATGTTCTTTAACATTTAAAGGGGGGTATGATATAGATATGAATAATTTGCTTTGCTATGGATTTTAAGGTCAATTTTGTTATATGTATATATGTTTCTGATCTTGATTAAGGTATTGTGATTATATAGCTCATTTTAAAAATGTAATGTATAATTAGAAAATATAGATTGTTAATGCATAATCATCAATAATAATCAAGCTTCTAGTCATGTTAGTTTGATTTGCTAGATATATAAAGATATATTTCTGTTAGATAGGCATTCTTCATATCTTTCAAAGACTACAGAATATGGCATTTTAAATGTTTTAATAACTTAGGGTTTTTCATGACAATGAGACACGTCTGCTCCTGGCAACACCAATCTACTTCAAGAGGAAGATGGGCATCGAAGAGGCTCCTTGTGGAGTTGGTTAGCCATTTGGGCAAGAAACTGCTCTTGCCTGGGCTATTGTATAAACTGGACACAAAGAACCTGCAGAGAGAGGACTGCTAAACTTGCCTAAAGGTGAGATGTTCTTTAGGGGTTTCTGATTCATGAGAGAGTCTGTGAGACATTCTACAGGACACAGCAGATAGTGACCAAATTATCTTTGAATTTTCCTGCTTCATGGAAATGTCTGCTGGATACTATGGGCCTTAGACTGAAGATGGATGCCCCAACGGTACAAAAGAACTTTGGGTGACTATCCAGGCAGTGAGATGTCTCTGTCATTTCTAGAGTTTGGTAGTTGCTTATTTCTTGTTTGCTTAGGTAATATATTCTTCTGGAGTCTTTGATGGAGTTGAAGAATAGATAGATAGCTATTGTTTTCCTTGGTTATGATAAAAGATAAAGTAGATATAAATATTGTAACTGTATTCTTGCTTGATAACTATTCTGCTATATGTAATTTTACCATGTTAAAGTGAAAGCCTTTCATTTTTGGTTAAACAGAAAAAGGTGAAATGATGTAGATAGTCTTCTATCTGTCTGTTGCTTTCATTGGTTAATTAATAAAGAAAACTGTCTAGTCTGATAGGTCAGAACATAGGTAGGTGGGAAAGACAGAACAGAATTGTGGGAGAAAGAAAGCAGAGACAGGCAGACACCATGGAACCAGCAGCCAGGTCAGACATGCTGAATCTTTCCCGGTAAAACACAAGCTCGTGGTGACATGCAGATTATTAGAAATGGGTTGAATCAATATGTAAGAGTTAGCCAATAAAGGCTAGATATATTGGGCCAGGCAGTGTTTAAAAGAATACAGTTTCCATGTAATTATTTCAGGTAAACTAGCCAGGGACCTGGGCCCTTGGAGCTGGGAGGCGGGAACACAGTCCACAGCTCCTTCTATAACAAACTTTTTTGAAATAGGGGGCATCATCCTCTAAAATGGCTTCCTACTGTCATGGGGGCAATGCATACATGTATATATTGTATCACTTATAACCATAGCTATAATAAAATATAAGGGATTGTAGACCTAACTCTTTTAAAGTGATTTTTTCAATATTTCTACTTAATTTTAACTACAGCAAAAACAAGTACATCAAAGCAGTATGTTTTGGTGTTTGGAAGTATAAAGATTGAGAGGTTTTTTATTCATGTATTTCACAGTGATTATTGGTTACTACTACGATGAAAACTATTTTTAACTTCATCCATTATACATGTAGATACTAGAAAATTAGTTAATTTAAATGTGGAGATAAATATGAATGATGCTTTGTAATCAGGATTATTACTCAGTTTTTTAACTTTTTAAGAGTGCATTCTATAAATTCTCAGTTCTCACAAATCTATTGTAAATTGTTCTATCAGTTGACTTGATTGCTTCCTTTTCCTGTTTTATTGATATAGGATTTGCAAATAATCAATAGTCACGAAGATTTGTTTCTTAGTCATAAAAACCAATCTTTTCCCAGGGCCTAGAAATATAATTAAATAGGCTTTGATAAGTCTTTTTAAAAGACTACTAATTATCCCTTTTATTTCTTCCTCAACTGATAAGCAATCTGTTTAATTTGATAAATGAAATGTGGTTGTAATAAAAATCAATACAGAATTAATTATTCCCTTTCCATAACAATGCTGATGCATTTTAACATATGCTTCCCATCTATTCAGGGATTTAAAGCATTACACCATATTTTAGCTTGTTGCAGTTTTAGACAATATGATCACATAATGCAACTGGCCAAATCGATCATTGTCAAAACATTGATCAAAGGCGATTTATTAGACTTATTACCTGTCAGTGACAATGTAGTAGCAGAATACCTTTTTCCAAACATTGATCTTTCAAATTCTAATTCCTCAGATTTTTAGAGGGAAATTGTATTTTATTTTTTAAGGAGTTAAGTCTCCATTCTATTCATATCTGCTCCTCTCTCTTCTCCCTCTTTCATTTCCATTGCTTTAAAAGAGTTCCATCTAGACATGCTAAGTGAAATATTTGTCAATACTTTAGATATGGAAGAATCAAGAACTCTTGTCCTTAACTTTTCATGTGTTTATGTGTACATGTGTGTGTGTGTGTGTGTGTGTGTGTGTGTGTGTGCACATGTGCAAAGTGTTTGAGTTAGGTGTCTGTCTGTATATTGACAAAAGAATAGCCTCTAGCATTCTTTATTCCTAATGCCAGAGGCTACCAAACTTTCTATTTCTCCAGTCAACTGGTCAAGAAACTTCAGAAATCTACCTGCTTCTGCCTTCCTTGCACTGAGATGAAAGGGCCACTTTCCCTAACATATGTTTTCTCATGTAGATTCTGTAGGTAAAAGTCAGGTCCTCATATGTGCAACATAATCCATGTACTGATGTCTGTTTTTTAATACACTTGTTTTAACTTCTAAAAAGTGTTTGAGAAACATTTTAACATAAAAATAGATATTATGTTCATCATTATAATCTTTTTATTTAACAAAAGCAGTCTTCAGATTATGAGAAAGGGAGTTTCAAGTATAGAGTTTATAGCTGTCTCATAAATGACAAGATTGGAGTTTAATTGTATACTTGGTTTAAAATTTACATAGTGTAGTTGCAGTACCAAATTAGAAAATTAGTTACATTCTTATTCAATTTCAATCAAAGGATAGATGATTAACTGATGAATTTCAAAGAAATTTTTGGGGGTTGGATATTATTAGAAAGTCAAATGTGTCCAGTGACCAAACTGTAACATAGAGAATGTAGTATCTACCACAGGGTCCATAGAAGGAAATAAGAGTTGATATGTTTTTCATTAAATATTGTAAAAATATCTGTTAGACATAAAACACATAAACTATTAAATAGTTTTACAATTAGAGTATATGATATATATGTAATATAATAAGTTTTTAAAAATACTATAATTTGTCAAACTGGGATTCCCAATCCCACTGCAAAGAAATCACACTGTTCTTTCATATTCTATACTGTGTTTCTTTTTTTCTAATTTAAATATTTTTATTAAACATTTCATTCTCCTTCTGTTTTATGAGATATTGCATTTTCCACGTAGGATACAGTGCTTATAAAGTGCAATGCTTATTTCACTTCCTGTGCACATGTTTTATGTTCAAGTATTGAGAATGCTCAGTAAATTTATTAAAGCAGTTTGAATTTGAAACTGCCATGAAACTTGCTAAAGTTGGGTCCTTCAAGTGTTTCCCTGTGGAACAAATGTTACACCTCTACTCGGATTGACTTAGTCCATCTCTTCTATGGTGGGCCCTGAGGAAACACACCAGATGGAGGAGCTCCTCCACCAGGGAAGTCGCCAGGCATTCCCCCAGGCATTCCACCAGCAGTCTGGTACAGCTTGGTAATGATAGGTTTGCAGACTTTCTCCAGTTCTTTCTGCTGGTGTTCAAATTCTTCCTTCTCTTCAGTCTGGTTCTTATCCAGCCAAGTAATGATCTCCTTGCACTTGTCTAGGATCTTCTGTTTGTCCTCATCATTGAACGTTCTTTGAAGTTTCTCATTTTCAACTGTTGCTTTCATGTTGAAAGCAAAAGACTCCAGGGAATTCTTGGAGGAAACCTTATCTCTCTGCTTTTCATCTTCAGCTTTGTATTTCTCAGCTTCCTGGACCCTGTGCTTCTCCTTGCCGGTGCTCTTATCTATAGCAGAAACATTGAGTATGCCGTTGACATCAATGTCAAAAGTGACTTCAATCTGGGGAACACCACGGGGTGCTGGAGGGATGCCTGTAAGTTCAAACTTTCCAAGCAGGTTGTTATCCTTGGTCATGGCCCATTCACCTTCATACACCTGAATGAGCACACTCTGCTGATTATCAGAGTAGATGGTGAAAGTCTGGGTCTGCTTTGTAAGGATGGTGGTATTGCACTTAATGAGGACAGTCATGACTCCACCAGCAGTTTCAATACCAAGGGAAGGAGGAGTGACATCCAAGAACAGCAAATCCTGAACATTCTCAGACTTGTTTCCGGATAGAATGGCTGTCTGGACAGCTGCACCATAAGCATCAGCTTCATCAGGGTTGATGCTCTTGTTCAGCTCTTTTCCACTGAAGAAGTCCTGCAGAAGCTTCTGAATCTTGGGGATTCTGGTGGAACCACCCACCAGGACAATATCATGGATATGAGACTTGTCTAGTTTGGCATCTCAAAGGGCCTTTTCTACAGGGTCCAGAGTGCCCCGGAACAGGTCAGCATTTAATTCTTCAACTCGAGCATGGGTAATGGTGATATAGAAGTCGATCCTCTCATAGAGAGAATCAATCTCAGTACTGGCCTGGGTGCTGGAGGAGTGGGTGTGCTTTGCCCGTTTACAGGCAGTACACAGGTGCCTGACAGCTCTCTTGTTCTCACAGATGTCCTTCTTGTGCGTTCCTTTAAATTCAGTAATGAAATGGTTAACCATCC
The DNA here is from genome assembly GCF_982192425.1 of Myodes glareolus. Classification (NCBI taxonomy): domain Eukaryota; kingdom Metazoa; phylum Chordata; class Mammalia; order Rodentia; family Cricetidae; genus Myodes; species Myodes glareolus. The sequence continues at coordinate 42,418,100 of NC_142050.1, forward strand.
TGTTGTCAAAGTCTTCTCCACCCAAGTGGGTGTCTCCAGCTGCTGATTTGACTTCAAAAATTCCATCCTCAATTGTGAGGATGGACACATCAAAAGTACCACCTCCCAAGTCAAAGATCAGCACATTCCTTTCAGCTCCAACCTTCTTATCTAGCCCATAGGCAATAGCAGCAGCAGTTGGCTCATTGATAATTCGAAGCACATTGAGGCCAGCAATAGTTCCAGCATCTTTCGTTCCCTGCCACTGAGAATCATTGAAGTAGGCTGGCACTGTGACCGCAGCATTGGTAACCCTCTTCCCCAGATAAACTTCTGCAATCTCCTTCATCTTAATCAGAACCATAGAGGACACTTTCTCTGATTAGAAGCTTTTTGTCTCTCCTTTATACTCTATTTGGACCTTGGGCCTACCTGCATCGTTCACCACTATGAAGGGCCAGTGCTTCATGTCAGATTGTACAACAGCATCATGAAACCTACGTCCAATCAAATATTTGGCATCAAAAACTGTTTTGGTGGGGTTCATTGCAACCTTATTCTTCGCAGCATCCCCAATCAATCGTTCCATGTCAGTAAAGGCAACATAGCTTGGAGTGGTTCGGTTACCCTGGTCATTGACAATTATCTCCACCTTCCCATGCTGGAAGACACCCACATGCGTGTAGGTGGTGCCAAGATCAATACCGACTGCAGGTCCCTAAGACATGGTTGCTCGCATGTAGGCCGGGCTGTGCTGGTGAGGAGACAGCACCAATCCCCCAAAGCTGGTGCTGCAATCAATGAGCTATATTGTGTTTCTTATGAACAAGTTTGGAAGATGTATTCATGACCAAGTCCTTAAAAGTGGACTGCATTATTTAATAATTTTATGGCTTCAAATTTATTTAGCTACCCATGGTGTGTTGGGATGACAGTTACAATTTTCATTACTTCTAAAATTTATTTTGAGATTTCCATGACATTGCTATTTTGCTTGTTTAATCTTATAGTAGCTCAGTCAAATGTGTTCAGCTCTGTTGAACAACCAGCCCTCAGGTAGCTCACTGGGAATATTCTTAGTAGCAAGCAATTTATAGCTATAGTGTAATGGCTTCAAGGGACCAAGATATATTTCTAGTATTGCTTGGTATGTTCATGCATGCATGTTAAATTTTCTTCTAAATGAACTGTGGTTACCCTATAGAATTTTTATTTTTCCAACTTCATCTAATTTTTGTTTGTATGCTGTTTATATAATGGTATAAATTCTATCATTTCAATAATCAGTTTCAGAACTCTTCGTACAGTGTCAGGTAAAACAGAAATCTTACTCTGGGCCCTACACCTCAGAAACTTATCAACAGAACACTGTGAAATTCATCTGATTCAAATAATGCAAAGATTGAAGACATGCATGGAAACATGCAGCAGAAAGAGAGTCAAGAGCTGTCAATATGAGAAGGATAATTTCTATGTGGTAATCAGAGAAAAAGTTTGTGATAGCTCTTATCATTTCCTTCAGTAATCATAGTGTTGCACAAACACAGAGAGTAATTATGATGGTTTATTTATTTATTTATCTAAATGTTTGAAACAATGTCTCATAGCCCATGTTAGAATGATATACCCTATGTATCCTATACAATTAAATGGGCCCACAGAAGAGTTCTTGCCTCAGACTCTTAAGCACTGAGTTACATATAATTCATCAAGGAGATCTAAGCATTTTCTTAGTCTTTATGCTTTGTTCCTTTGTTAAAGTTAGCTCATTCTGACTCTTCCCATAATAATTCTGTTCTTGGAAGTTAACTATTTTCTTAGTTACTTTTGTACTGCTGTGACAAAACACCATGGCCAAAAACAATTTGAGGAGAAAAGAATTTGTTTGACTCACGTGGTCGTTTAAACAGAAAAGGGGAGGTGATGCGGGATTCCACTCTGTATGCTGTGAGTATCATTGGACGATAAAGGAACTGCTTTGAGCATATAGCAGAGCTATAGGGGAACAGAGATAGGCAGGTAAAACTAAACTTAATGCAGGGAGAAAGGAGGTGAAGTCAAAGAGAAGCCATAAAGCTGCTTACAGAGACAGACATGCTACCGCCTTGGTGGTAGACCATAAACCTCATAGTAAAATATAAAATAATAGAAATGGGTTAAATTAATATGTAAGAGTAAACCAATAAGAAGATAGAGCTAATGGGTCAAACAATGATTTAATTAATATGCTTTCTGTGTGATTATTTCATTTCTGGGTGGCCAGGAAAAACAAGTGGCCTCCCTCCAACAAATTGGCAACAACATGGTGGACTAAATACATGGAAAACCTGAGAGGTTTTGAAAAGGAATTTTAGACACTAAAAAAACAATGTTTAGCTGATGTTTTCCCCATATGGGCTTTGCTTGCTGGCAGCATGTTGCAGCTCCTTTGAGAGAGGTTTTCCATATGTAGTGGTAGCAGAAAAAAAGCTGAAGTTTGGAGATGCTGGATTTCTGTGTTGCAGCTGGTGAAAACTCGACTATTACTGGAGTTCTGGCTATAGAACTCTTGAATGGGGTTTGTGGGCCTAGGCACACTTGGGAAATTAGCTCAGCACTCTCTGCCTGGGCAGGTGGCAGGATCAGGACTGCAAGGAATGCACAGGCAGGAGAGCATGGTAGATTCCTGCCTCCATACACAGAGATATTTTCAAGCCACACAGTGATCTGCATGGCATATATAGCTATTACTCAGATAAAAGGAGTCTATGTGTTGCATGCTCATGCTCAGAGTTAAAGTGCTGATTGTGGCTCCTATGTGGTGTTCCCAGAGCCAGAATTAATGGTACCTCCAAAATTTTGAAAGTGGAGAGAGGCAGAGCCAGCACTGAGAGCTGCTGCAACCAAGCTGCTTACCATTTTAAAAACTCTTCAAGACAGTAAAGAATTACAGGTATATTATAGGACAGATTCAGACATAAAAGACCTCTAAATGGGTCACAGTGTTGGATAAATGTATGTAGGCTTGGGAGAGAGAAGAAAAATAGTACAGAGAGGTATAAAAAAAGTAAATGATTTTTTTAATAAAGCAAAGTCTTTAAAGAGACAGAGTACAGACAGCCATAGATTAAAGGAGAAAAGATAATAGGATAAATATTAAACTTGTATAAAAGGCAATAGAGTAAAATCAAAGTCATGTAAAGATGGAAAATTCATAGAGAGTCTTAATTATGTATATTATTGTGTTATATTTGAATTTTTTGACTGCAAAAAGACATTTTATTCTGGGGACTGATAAGCTAAGTCAATATATATATTGTAAAGGTATTCTGAATTCAAAATTTTAGTCTAAGGATTTGTTCCTTTGGAAAAGAGATTCTTCTTTTGTTTTCACAAAGAATCTGTGCATTACTTCCAGACTAACATGGTTTGATGGATGAAGACCCCCTGGAAGGTTGCTTTGAACACCTCTCAAAAATTATTTTGCCCAGTAAAAAGTAGGAAGAAGTTTGGACAGAACTATGCCCATATTCCCAAATACTGCTTATAAATGCTCTTTTACATTTAAAGGGGGATATGCTACAGAGATTTGCATTGGTTTTTGATCTTGGTTTATTGATACAAATTCAAGGTCAATTTTGTTATATGTATATTTCTGCTCTTGATTAAGGTCTTGTGTTTGTGCAGCTCATTTTAAAAATGTAATGAATAATTAAGAAATTCAGGTTAATAGATAATTATCTATAATAGTCAAGCTTGTAGTCATGTTACTTAGATATTCTACATGTACTAAGATGTATTTCAGATAGATAGGTATTCTTCAAACCTGTCAGAGACTGAAAAATATGGCATTTATAATGTGTTAAGAAATTAGGACTTTTTATGACAGAGACATGTCTGCTCCAGGCAGCACCAATTACTTCAAGAGAAGGTGGGTATCAAAGAGGCTCCTTATGGAGTTTGTTATTCATTTGGGCAAGAAACTACACTTGCCTGGACTGTTTGAATTGGACATGCAGGATCCATAGAAATGAGTGATGAACTTGTCTAAAGGTGAGACAATCCTTCGGGGTTTCTGCTTCATGAAAGAATCTGCTTGACATTCTGCAGGACACAGAAGAAAGTGACTGACAAACTGCCAATAGAGGCAAACAGTCTTTTAAATTTCCTGATTCATGGAAAAGTTTGCCAGATACTATGGGCCTGTAGGCTGGAGATGGATGCCCCAGTGGTACAGAGGAACTTTGGATAACTGTCCAGGCAGCGAGAAGTCTCTGTCAATTCCAGAGTTTTGGAAGTTGCTTACAATGAACTTATTGTTTACTTAGATAGTATTATATCCTTCTGGAGTCTTTGATAGAGTTGAAGAATAGATAGTTATATTTATAGTTTCCCTTAGATATGATAAAAGATAAGGTAGATATAAATGTTATAACTGTAATTCTTGCTTGACACCTGTTTTGTTATGTGTAATTTTATTATGTTAAATTTAATGCCCTTCTTTTTATTTAAAAGGAAAAGGGAAAATGGTGTGAGAGGGCCTTCTGTCTATGTGTTGATTTTATTTGTTTTTGAATAAAGAACCTGCTTTGGGCCTATATCAGAGCTATAAGGGATCATAGATAGGTATTTAAAATCTAAACTGAATGCTGGGAGAAAGGAGTTGGAGTCAAAGAGAAGCCATGTAGCCCCACCAGAGACAGATGGAACTTTAGCCAGTAAACCACAGCCATGTGTTGATAAATAGATTAATAGAAATAGTTTAAATTAATATGTAAGATTCAGCCAGTAATAAGCTAGAACTATTGCACCAAGCTGTAATTTAATTAATATGTTGTTTGTGTGATTATTTTGGTTATGGGCAGCCGGGACAGACAATTGGCTTCCCTCCTACACTCACATATCCAAATTCACTCTCCACAGAGAAAAGCAAAGGTAGAAATTTTAACTGGGCAGGAACCTGAATGCAGGAATTGATGTAGAGTCCATGGAGGAGTGTTGCTAGCTTGCTTGTTCCATGTGTTTTGATTACTGTTTGCTTATAGGTTTTAGAAATGTAGCCCAGGAATGTCACCACCCACAATGAATTAGGTTTTTCTGTATCAATCAATAATTAAAATTCCATACATTCTTGCTTGCTTATATCCTGGAGGCTTTTCTCAATTGAGGTTCACTCCTCTGAGATGACTATATCTGTTTCAAGTTGACACTAGTCAGCACAGCTGTTTTTCTAATATTTTTAGTAATGTACATAAGCAAAATGATTTGTTATCTCTTGCAGTCATATCTGAAAGAATTTTCATGACTTTATTTTGCCTATCTTCATGATTTCTTAAAAGAAGTTATAAATAGTTAGCTTGGAAAAAATCTGTTTATGAATAACAACTCTTCTGATGATTAGAACTCAGGCAGTTATGTTCTCCCCTCTAGAAGTCACTGATTGAATTGAATAATAATGCATCCACTATTGATTTTGCAGTCTATTGCTTACATTAAGATATAAACATCTTTTCTATTGTGTTTTAAGATTTAAAAACATTTTTATTTGTGTTCATGTGGGCATGCACATCTATGTGTATGTGCAATCACCGAGGTGTGCATGAGACAGTAGGAAGACAGCTTGTGGTGGTAAGTTCTCTCTCTCCTTTCTAAAGATCCCTGGGGATTAAACTCAGGACTTCAGCCTTGGCTGCCAGGGTCTCTCCTTTGTGAGCTGTTTGCTTACCCATCTGGAATATTTCTATCTAAACCTTCTTGTTTATTTTGTATTATGATGTGGTTTCACTTCAGATACATCCCAGGGTTGGCTCCTTCAAATAGACAACAGGTACATCGGTCTATCTGGCTAAGTTTTTTGTTTGTTTGTTTGTTTTTATTTAATGGACTTCCTAGCTACCCTCCTGATTGCTGACCAATGAAACTCTGACAAGGAACTCCTTTCATGAATCTTTAATATACAGATGATGTCTTAGAAAACCTATGTGGAAAAATATGACATACAGAGGAGAACAATGGGTATAAAATCTGTCTGGAGATCACATATGTCTTTTTGTCTAAATGAATACTCAGGATCATAATCAATTATTCTCTGACCTTCACAAACCATTTCTCTGCTCTAACTTCCTCTACATGAGCATTTTCTCATCCTATATTAGTTTTTGAAAACAGAAGGGTTTTTGTTTTCCTCTATAACAATGAATTTCTGTTTGGAAGAGGTTTATTTATTTATTTAAATTTCATGTTTTGGTGCAATCGATTAATGCATGGGTTAAGTGAGGAGTTGTTTAAAGGCAAATTGCATATGCAGAGATAAATTTATGTTCAGTAATAGTTTTCCCTGCAATATGAACATTTTGGAAAACTTGGAGAACCTTCTCGTTCAGGCACAGCTATTGAACTTATAATAAAATCTCTTTCATGTATCGTTTGACAATTTTAAGGGTCATTCATAATCTAACCTGGTTCAAGTGATAGACAGTATCATAGCTTTGATGTTCAATCATGAAAGTGAGGCTTGTGGGAGACAGGTATGATTTCTATACTTTCTGCAGAGTACAGGCACTTATTTCTTTTGATTCAGGCTGCATTTTTGAGGATGCATGCAGAATAACATGTTGTAAGACAGAAGCTGGCAATTCCTCTGAACAGAGGGCAGGTTATATACTTGCTACAATAGAGCAAGTCCACCCATGGAAAGGTCAAATAAGATTTTATGCTGCATATTACAAAGATCGGGGGTTTTCCAAGCTTGGGATTCCCTGGAGGCCATGCAAATTGCTGCCCCGAGACTGCCAAGGGGCTGTGTGTGTCTATCTCAGGAGTAAACAATGCAAATTTGCTGGAGTCCATGACACTGTGGCAGGCTTACTTCTGGCATTGCTCATCCCTTTGCAATTGCTCACAGGGTTCAGTGAGACAGTGTGCAATAGAAATGTGAAATAGGAATGCTGGTTAATGTGACCTTTGTGAAAGTATTGGATATTTTTGATTTTTTTTTAGCCTTGCCTTTATATGATGCTTAAAGAGCTTAAATATGCATAAGCAAGCACAGCCATCTTTTCCCTAGAAGTTACCAGACAAGGCATTGACTTCTTGTAAAGTGATTATAAATATTGTCTATTTTGAATATCTTGAGTTGTATTACTAGTATCAGTTTAATTACATATACTCAGAGGATATGATGTAATCAGCTGATTTTTTTATATGTTGTAAAATAATAGCATATTTAGCACTTTCTCCTCTTTAAACACTCAGAAGTGTTAACTAACAGAACAATTGCTCAGATCTATGAGACATAATATAATATTTTAAGAAGGTTCAAATACATACTTATTAAATCTGGGTAGTTAATTACCTTCTCATTTTCATTGTTTTTGTGCACTTGGATTTCTTTCTTCTTATTATTCATGAAATACTTACTGCAAGGCAAGCAGACTAAGTGTGTGTTCCAATCAGTCTGCAATATCATCAATAACTAGAACTTAGTCTGTCTGCCTTATTCAATTTGGTAAGCACTTCTCAGTTTTGAATTATCTCTAACTTACTTTTCTCCCAAGTCTCAAGAGATTACTTTTCTGACTTAGGTCAACTTAAGTTCTATGTGTGAGTAAAAATACAATATCTGCTAGGTATTGTGTGGCTCATTCCACTTTATGGACTTAAATTTTTCACATTGATTCATTTTGATTCAAGAGAAAGATCTTCAGTTTTTAAAAAACATTATACCATTGTAATATGTAGAACATGATTTTTTTCCACTCACCAGCTCAAAATTTATTGAAAATGTACAACTTTTAGGTATATACTCAAAGGATGTTCAATCACAATACAGGATATGTGCTCAACTATGTTCATAGCAGCATTATTCATAATAGCCAGAAACTGGAAACAACCTAGATGCCCCTCGATCAAAGAATGGAAAAAGAAAATATGGTAGTTTGTACAATGTAGTACAATATAGTGTTAAATAATAATGATGTATTGAAATTTGAGGGCAAATGGATGGATCTAGAAAAAAACATATTGAGTGAGGCAACCCACACCGAGAAAGACAAATGAAATTTGAACTCATAAGTGGCTTTTAGACATAAAGCAAAGAAAAACCAGCCTGCAGTCCACAACCCCAGAGAACCTAGACAGCAAAGAGGACCCTAAGAGAGACATACATGAATCTATGTAGAAGGGAGAAAAAGACAAGCTCTCCTGAGTATATTGAGAGCACGGGGGTCACAGGAGAGGTTAGACAGGGAGAGCAGAGGAAGGAAGGGGATGTAGAAAAATGTATAACTCCATACAATATAAGCAATTTAAAAATGTATCCAGAAATTGGGTAACTGGTTATATTTGTAAGGTTCAGTGATATACCTATAATTTATTTATATACTCTAATGAATAAGGTAAAATTAGTGATGATAATATGATTATTAAAATGATTAATTATGGTTCTGATTCGTGCATAACATACAGTGTCCCGCGCTACCGTCTCGCCTGCAAGAACCACGCGGGACACAGGATCCTACTGCAGAAATAGCTTTAATGCCCCTTGGGAGAGCGAGCATCAGCCAATATGGCAGAGACCCAGATAAGATGGAACCCATCCCTTATAAAGGAAACAGACCCTGCTTCGGACGTGTCACTTTTGGATTGGTCAATTGTCCATAATCCCAGGTGAATGTCTCGGGAGTAGGCGGGGACTCAGTGGGAAATTACCGAGCACATGTGCGTTCACCTGGTGGTGAAGCCGGATGTCAGCGCCATCTTGATGATGGAGAATGTGGCTGCGGCCTTCTACAATACAGTCCTTTTTGAACATAGCTTTTCCAACTAGTTGATATTTAAAATTAAGTTTGATTCAAAATTAACACAGGGAAAGTTTTTTATTTTGATTTATCAATACAAATCAATAACATTATTTAACTGCTGTGCATTAATCTATCAATTAAAATCAATGATTAATTTATCATTTATCACTGAAAATGTTATCTATTTTATTTTTATAAATAAATAATCTGATGAGTGATATGTACAAATATCTCTATTCTCAATTTTAGGCAAATTATGTAATAGACTTTTGGCAATAATTTGTTCCATCTGTTTTTGGGTATACATAAGAATTTTGGTTTTTACTGTTTTTAATATTATTCATAAATGATGTGCCCTTTGACTCTTTTTGTTCATTTCTAAACCTAACTCAATGAATACGTTAGTTTTCTATAAACATTGTATTAGACTACTGATGAGAGAATAGATTCAATTCCAGGCCACCTCTGCTGCCTTACAGATCAGAAAGTATGTTCAGGCTTCAATCTGAGCACTTAAAGAGGCTTCATACAGATACAGAGCCCTGTGTATTCCTTACTATCTTTAGAAGTATTTCAAATTGTGTCATAATGGGACTCCTAAAAACCAGTTCTATTTTTCTGTGGTTCACTGTCGAGTAGACTTTATTTTGACATGTGTATGTTCTCTCCTTTGGACATATGGGTGGATTCAACTGTTAGACATGTGAACAGGAAGCAGTATCTTACAAGTCAAACAAAATCAGTGTCAGCCACACGTGTTTCCTGTTTGCATGCTCACCCTTGCTACCAACTAATAATAATTCAGAGAAAGAGCATTGGAACTTTATGTAGTAAATCTGTTTACTTCAGAAGTTAAATGGAATGTAATTGCCTTTAAGAGAAAAATATTTCCTTTGAAAATATTTTCTCCAAATCCTCCTTCATATCCTCAACATTATGGTCATGATAATCATTCTTATTCTTTACTGTTTTTCATTATTGGTTAATTTTCTGTGTTAAAGATGCACCATAGCCTTCCTTTACATTCTCCTTTTATTTTAAAAATCATTTAACTATTAAAGAATGTGTATTTGTGTCCGTAAAAAGAATCTGATGAAGGTGGGCCTTCTGTTATGTGTTATTCTCATTGGTTAATAAAGAGACTGCCTTGACCCTCTGATAGGACAGAAAATTAGGTAGGCAGAGTAAAGAGAACAGAATGCTGGGAAGAGGGCAATGAGGCAGACGCGATGGAGCCAGCCACCAGGTCAAACATGCTGAATCTTTTCCAGTAAGCCACCACCTCGTGGTGCTACACAGATTATTAGAAATGGGTTAATCAAGATGTGAGAGTTAGCCAGTAACTAACTATCTAGAGATAATGGGCCCGGCAGTGTTTAAAAGAATACAGTTTCCATGTAATTATTCCGGGTAAAGCTAGCCAGGCAGAGGGCGCACAGCCCACCATCTCTTCTTCTACATGAATCTTGGTGCTCATGCACACACACCAGAACACAGTATTGTAACTCCACACCTGATGGGGAATCTCAGCCAATCACATTCTGCCTAAGGTGTTACCATTCGGGCTATAAAAGATCGAAGTGCCTTGCCCTCTGCCCTTTCAGTTTTCCGGCTCCATTGGTGTTCATGGGATCTCTGGTCTTGTAAGTTTCCCCCTTTTGATTAAAAGCTAAATCTTTTATATAGTATTGGTCTGTTTATTCTATCAATCGACCATGCCCGCCACACGCACCTGGTAGAACTAGTGTTAAAAGGTGTCCTTACCTGTCTGGTGTGGGTGCTGAGAACTGACTCCATTTCCTGAAAGAACAGTAGGGACTCCTGAAGTATCTCTCCATCCTTTGTATTTTCTCTTTCCTGTTAAAAAGGAATTTATTTGTTTTGATGTGTTTAAATGTTTTACTTGCCTTTCTCTGTGTGCATGTTGTGTAACTCTGGTGATGCAGGTCCAAGAGGAGGCAATATCCACTGGAAATGCATTACTGATGTTTGTGAGCTGTCTGGGGGTGTAGAAATCTGAACCAGGACTTTCTACAAGAGCAGCAAGTGTTTGTCACAACTGAGCCATCTTCCCAGCCCTGATATGTTTGATATCATTATTATTGACATGTTATTGGTGCTTTTCTTTGTCCTCTTATCAAACATTGAGTTATTTCCAACGTATATTTGTAAATATATCTGAACTGTTTTATCTGTTTGTCCTTTTTGCTTAAAATTATTATATTTAACTTCTGATTCTTAGGCCTCAGAATGTGGCTGTATTTGGAGACTGTATTTATTCAGATAATTAACAGTAAATAAAGTTCCTCGTTGGACCCTAGTTCAGTGCAGCCATCCCCGCACACTCTTTTACTAAATAAGAGTAGAGGACTCAGGTGTGCACAAAGGAAGACAATATGAGCAGTCACAGAGAAACTCATCGGAAACCTGGAAAGAAACCAGCCCTGTGCCAAAGGGACCTCAACGTTCTAGGTTTCAGAACTACAAGGAAAGAAGTGCATCTTGTTTAAATAGAAATAAACTGAAACATCCTTAGCAACTTAATAAGTAAGAATAATTGATGCAAAAATATGAAGGAATAAAAAGGCCAAAGGTTATGGAATGTTACATTTGTATTTTTAAAGAAACTTCTACCATTTTTCTAAAGTGATTGAGTACTTTTGAAATTTCCACAGGAAAATATAAACACTTTATTTTCTTCACAGCCTCCATATATAATAATGACTGTTTTAATTATAATAGTTTGATTTGACAGCCTATTACCCTGCATTTTCAATACTATTTTCTTACTAACAACGATGGTGTTAAATATTCTGTATCCACCCTTAATATATTGTCATTGGTAAAGCTTGTTTTATCAGATTGTTTATCTCTTTATTAGGACATAATATTGTGTCATATAGACTATATAAAATTTTAACAGATATAAAATTAAAATATGTAATTTTGCATTGGTATTTAATTATTCATTCTCTAAAATGATGAGAAAATGCATAGGCCAGGTAAATAGTGTGTAAAAACAGACTGTTCTCCCATTCCCAGCCACCCAGACCCAAACAATCAAACAGAAAATATATTAATTACCCAAATAATCACACAGAAAATATATTTGACCTATTAGCTCAGGCTTCTTATTAACTAACTCTTACACCTTAAATTAACCCATTTCTATTAATCTATGTATCACCATGAGGCTGTGGCCTACTGAAAAGTTTCCAGGCATCTCTCATCCATCTCTCTCCTTCAGCAGCTACATGTTGTCTCTTTTTGACTCTGCCTACTCTCTCTTTCTCATATATATGTAAGAGAATTTATATATATATATATATATATATATATATATATTCCAGTCTGATTATATTCTTCCTTGTCATAGGCCAAAGTAACTTTATTCATTAACCAATAAAAGCAACACATATCCAGCAGGATGTTCCACATCATCAGTGGCATCACCATCTACCATGATTTATCAAGATTCTTGTGTGTTTTTTGTGATATTGTACATAAGCCAAACTCCAAATGATACCTTTGTTCAATATTTGCCTTATGTATTAGTAAGACAAGAGATGAATGAAGGATAGTGGGGATCTCAACTTCCCCTTGCTGTTTTCCTGGTTATAAATACAGACTCTTGCCTTTGGTAATTGGAATCTATTTTAGTTGTTAAAAATATATTTTTAGATTATATTTATATCATTTCCTCTCTCCAAACTCTCTTATATACACCATTCTGCTTGGTTTGCTCAGTCTGTATAATGCTGCCTGTACATACATGTTTTCAGAGCTGACCATTTGGAATTAGATAAGGAATTGGAGTTTTCCTCCCCAGAAAACATTGTTCCTCTCTTTACTTGTCACTAGTTCTTTGTTTAGTGTTGAGGCCTCCTGATCTACTAACCAATAGTCCACATGTGTGTGTCTATTGATTTCATACTATTTCAAGTTATATTTAAGCACTAGTAGTGATGAAATTCTTGGAAATTATATACAACTTCGTTTTACTACTGAGAAAAACTTTTGCAATTCCAAAATTTTCTATACCACAAAGCTAAAGCAAATTCTTAAAGGTTGAGGCTAGCAGACACCCTCTAAGAGAAAGATAACTCACTACGAACCACTGAAGCCATTATTAGCAAGGTACCACTGTGCACTCAGGTAATGACTGCATAATCACTGTGCAAAGTGTCTCTATTTACATTTTGTAGTTCACACCTTCACAGAGCTGTGTTTCTTGGTGGCATCTTTACTCCAGGACCTTTTAATATTGGTGTACTCTCTATTAGACCATGGTAGTCTACAGGTCTGAGAAACTTTGTGTCTAATCTAACTATCTTCTACTCCTTGGGACATGGCACAGATACACACACCCCATAGTCATCATTAAATTCCACAGTTATGATTGTGCTTATTGTTGAATTCATGGTAGGACATCTCATTCCCTTGGATTAAACAGTCTTCTATGGGATTCTGAACACGATCGAGTACTTTATTCCAATCATATCCTCAGGAACAAAAGAAACATCCACAGAATGGGCCACTTCCTGGCTTCACAGGAGTACACTGTCCAAGAGATGTCACTTGTCACCTGACACCAATCTCTATTCTGGGTGACTACTTGAAGACATTCTACTGCTGTTTAGAAATTTAGAGCTAGTGGTTGATAGTCATTGAAATGCCTCTGTAGGAAAGTGTGAAGGAGACTGTTTGTGGGGAAGAGAAAAGTAGAAAGGGGAAACGTGGTGTGACAAGGTAGTGGAGATCAAAATATATTATGTATAAATAATGAATTTATGTATACATACTTGTTCATTTTTTATATCATGTAAATATCATCTTGATGTCAATTATTTTATAAAGTAACTAAAAAGAAGTTAAAAATTGAAAAGAAAGTTTTTCATTTGCCTTCTTACCAGGGTTCACTGACCTCAGCAAGCATTGTTCAGCCCCTTAAAAGGGAAGGATCAAGAAGCAGATCTATAGACTCTACTGTGTTAGTACAACATGCATTTTTTAATTCATATGATTTCCCTTTGGGGTTTTTTAGCAGAATGACTTTGAATAATTTTATTTTTACATAAAAGTTAATGGTCAGCAGGGAGAATTTTTATACACCTTGCTACAATTTGCATCTGATGTGCTGCTCACAGATCTATGAGTTAAATGCCTAGTAGCAATGTGCTGATATGGGAATGCAACAGAAACTAAGGCAAATGCCAGTGTTGGGCCAACTGGGTCCTTGGGGCATATACACAAAGGGAATCACAGAGCCTCAATCTCATTATCATCTTTACTTCCTAGACATGAAATTAAAAGCTTTTGCTGTGTCACTTTTTCTCCACCTTTATGTGATAATTCATCATAGGCAACTAATTAGCCTAACTCCAGGGATTTAAACCTTCAAGTCGCTGAAACAAAATAAATCCTTTCTCTTTTAGTAAGTAAAAAGCCAAGGCTGGAGAAATAGCCCAGGAGTAAAGAGTGTTATGCTCTTGCCATGCACCAAGTAGAGTTGCCAGCCCACTAATCTGATGTCTCATGACCATCTGTATCTCCAGAGGATGCATTGTCTTCTCCCACCTTCTCATCCACTCCACTCAGCATATGCAAATCTACACACAAATACATACATATATACAGAATTAAAAATTAAAAAGTTCTAAAAAACAAATTAACAAAATCCTGTATACATATAACCATATCCACATACTAGTGTTTTAATTTGCTATAGTTAATAAGACAGATTGACATAAAATTATTGATTAATGTTTGCACTTAATCTTCATTGTTTAGATTTTAGCCTAGTTCAGTCACCATGACTTAGATTTTAGACTGTTGTGGGACAATGGTCTGTACCCTACCACTTGTATTTTAATAAAACACTGATTGGCCAGTAGCCAAGCAGTAAGTATAGGTGGGGCAACCAGGTGGGAAGTAGAAGTGGGGTGACAGAATGGGAGAATTCAGAAAAAAAGATTCAGTCTGCAGTCATGTCCCAGATGCAGAGGAAGCAAGGTGAGAATGCCTCACTGATAAAAGGTACCAAGCCCCATGGCTAACACAGACAAGAATAATGGGCTAATTTAAGATGTAAGAATGAGTTAATAAGAAGCCTGACCTAATAAGCCAACCACCTTATGATAATTTAGACCTCTGTGTTTTTTTGGTACTGAATAGCTGTGGGACCAGGAGAGACAGAAATCTTGGTCAACTGGATGGCATCAACATGGACAACTATATCCACATAAAATCTAAGAGAGATTGGGAAGTAAGTCTACACACAAAAGAATAGAGTTAAGCATGGCATTTTGGTAGCAAAATTTTCTTGCATGTGCTCTATTTGCTAGAAGCAAGTGCATCTCATTTAAGATAGGCTTCCTGACTCAGCTTTAGCTGCAAAAACCTTGCAGCTGTTTTAAGAGGATCCACCAGTAAACACTTAAATAGTGTTTATGAATAACCAACAGCATGCTTCTTAGTGATTGCCAGTACCTTGAAATGCCATAGAGTTGTAGCAATAAACATGATTCCCACCAGTACCTCAACCATGAGGCTAGACTCTCAGAAAGCTAAGGAATGGGATAGATCCAGCCATCAATGCCATGGCTTTAATCCTAACCACATCACTTAGCAAATTAAAGACTCATGTGGTCAGAAAAAGAGATACATAGTAAAGATAGATTCAGATGAAGAAAATCTCTAAATTGTTTATACTGTGTTTAAAAATATATGTAGGCTTGGGAAAGAAAAGAAAAAGAATAAAGTTCTTAACATAAAAAAGAAAGAAAGAGAGTAGTTGGGTGTGATGGTACACACCTTTAATTCCAAAACTTCAGAGGCACAGGCAGGTGGATCTCTGTGAGTTCAAGGACAATATTGTCTACAGAGTGAGTGCCAGGACAGTCAAAGATACACAGAGAAACCTAGTCTCGAAAAAACAAAAATTAAAAATAAAAATAAAAGAAATAGAGTTTAAAATAAATCCAGGTAAAGATGGAAAATACACAGAGAGTATGGATGTTGTATGTTATTGTGTTGTCTTTGAATTGTTTGAAAGCTGAAGAAGGAGCAAAACCTGCTAAAAGATATTTGATTATAAATGCGTCTGGATTAATCCAACATATATATTTTAAAAATGCCTTGACTCAAAATTTGAGTCAAAATGTAAGTTACTTTGGAGAAGAGGTTTTGCTTTTGATTCCACAGGAAATGGGAGGCTGTGGATTCATTCTGGGTTAAGAAAAATCAGGTTTGATCATGGAAAACCCTCTGAAAAAACTCCAATAAAAGCAGATAGATGAGTCTTACATCCAGAACAGTTTCTAGACTGCTGGATGAGATGAACAAGCCTCACTAAATACTCCAGTCAGGACTTAATCATACTTATAAATATTTTTGGGTCGCCATAAGATTATCAGCATCCCCAATCTGCAGGAAGTAGAGTGGAAAACTGAGCCCACATTACCAAACAATGGATTATGGACATTTATCTTTGTTTGGAGTGTTGGAAACAAGATTTTATGGATTATGGTCTGGACAAAAACCTAAATAAAGAATATTAGATTCCAAGTTCTTGTTTTGAAAAATAAAAGG
The DNA here is from genome assembly GCF_982192425.1 of Myodes glareolus. NCBI lineage: Eukaryota > Metazoa > Chordata > Mammalia > Rodentia > Cricetidae > Myodes > Myodes glareolus. The sequence goes on from NC_142050.1 coordinate 42,434,449, forward strand.
AGGGGAAGTGCTGTGAGACAATGGTCTGTACTCTGTCACTTATATTTTAATAAAATGTTGATTGACTAGTAACCAGGCAGGAAGTATAGGTGGTGTGACCAGGCAGAAAATAGAGGTGGGGCGATGAGAACAGTAGAATTCTGGGAAGAGGAAGGAGTCAGTCTGCAGTATCCCAGATGCAGAAGGAGCAAGATAAAAAATGCCTCACTGATAAAAGATACCAAGCTCCATGATTAACACAGACAAGAATAATGGGCTAATTTAAGATGTAAGAATAAGTTATAAGAAGCCTGAGCAAGTAGACCAACCAGTTTATAATAATTTAGACCTATGCATGTTTTTGGGGGACTGAACGGCTGCAAGACCGTTGGGGTAGAATCTTCATTCAGCATTATTCCATGTAATATTTTGCTGCATATTCCAAGACAAGGTATCATAACAATAATGTTGTTATGTATTGAGATCTTTTTGATCAGAAAACTTCTTCAGACCATCCTCATATCTGATTTCTCCAAAGCCTTGAAATTTTCTAGTTAGGATATTATAGAGGACTCTTTTAGTGGAATTTGTCTGATATTTTCTTCTGACTGAAAAGATGTGGGTTTGCAGAGAAAGATCAAAACATAGAGATTTGATCATAGTGATCAAAACATATTTTACCATATTTTATCATTTATTACAAGGGAATTATGTCACATGACAATGAAACAGTGAACATTCTCTTTGGTTGCCTGCCTAAAGTCTGTTGTGCTTATTCACAGCAGAGTCATTGTCTTTTCCATTTGATTTTGCTTTGTGCAGGGAAGTAACTATGCATATACACAAGTGGATCTTAATTTTGACATTGCAAACAATAGAATTTTATTCTTTATGTAACCTAATCAGGGATTTTGGAAATGTATAATGCCAATCATTTCTTGTTATAGTAACACCCAGGGCTGATTTGTTGCCTCAATTCTCTAGTGGTTTGCATATTCTTCCTCATAACTACCTAGCAACAACTAGCTTTTCCTTGTTCTATTGTTTTGCTCTTTTTAGAAAGTTGTATAATTGGAAACATGCATTATGTGGAACTTTAGACATCCTTTACTTCGTAGAGGTTCCCATTGCATTATCATGACTGGGTACCTAATCAATATTTCTAACTAGTATCACAGTTTGCCAATGAGTTTGTACTTTTAAAGAAGTCTTGATGCTTTCAGTTTGCATTAATTATACATAAACTGCTAATTTTGGGGATTTTAGTTTCTGCAATTAATACTTAAGCTTTTTATATTAGATGGGCAAGAGTCTAGGACTATGACTATTGGGTCATATAACAATACTAGGTTTTGACATGAGAATACTGCCAAAATACCAAAATATCTTCTGATGTGACGGAACCATTTTGCAACTCATCAATCCAGAGTGAAATTTCTGTGCCCTAATCAGCCATTGATATTGCAAAACTATGTGTGTATGTGTGTGTGTGTGTGTGTGTGTGTATTCTACAGAGATATAAAAGTGTTTAAGTTGCGTGAAACACTTATGTTTTGATAACTTAATGTGCCCATTTGACTCATGTCAAGTTGTCATCTATATCCAGCATTCCAGCTGAAGCCATGACTTTTCTTAATCCATTTGTCATTTCTCAGTAAACATTTGCCAAATGAACCCCACATGAAACAAATACAGAGCTATGGGTATGGAATGAAGACCTTGTTCACGTTTTGTGACTTTATAGTATATTTAGCTTCATAGATGGTAATGATATTTAATTATGAGTCTGGTAGTTACAGGAAGTCATGGTGATGTGGACTAAGGAAAATCTGTGTTACTCTTATAAGACATTTTCTTCAGGTGAGATTGTCAGAAAGTTTACCAATACTAAGCTAAAAACACAGACTAGTATTTACTGGAATCGTCCTAGAGTCTCAGAGTGACTGATTCATAGTTTTAATGAATTCTTCTGTAATATTATCATTATAGGCTTCTGGGTCTCATTTCTTCTTGCTCAGATCCTTAACTTTCATATAAGAAACTGAACAAGATTACAAATTAAATAAAGGTAACAATTATTTAACAAATAAAATTAAGGTTTATATTTCACAGCTCACATATTTGTTTGGACATAGGAAATGATGAGGACATTATTGTCCCTACATAGAAGTATCTTGTTCTTAGCTCACACCATGTGACGATAGTCTATCAAACTGCTATATCTAAAAAGCTGTTATGATTTTTATAGACCTACAATCTACCAATTTTATAATTTGATTAATTTTAATGCCAATGTACACTGGCAATTTTTATTCAATTTACTACCACAAATAAAGTTTTCAACAGTGTGTATATGCACCATCTATATTTGAGTGCCAGTATTCTAGACATTCAATAGTAGCCTTTGAACATACATTCACTAAAGTCCAGTTAAGAAGTATATACCCTACAAGAAAACTGGACAGGTGACAACTGCTTAGATTTTGTTTGGCTTAGGCTTGCACAGGTCTTGTGCATGTTGTCATAAGCACTGTTAGCACATTATGTGCAACTTCCCTCCTGCATCCTACTGAAATTGTTTCCTTGTAGTCATTCACTGTCTCTGTCAAATAAATCCAGTAAACTTTGTCCAAATTAAGGAAAGAGTCCTCTAAGCCCGAGCAAATTGGATATGCCTTCAATTTCAGTATTCTTAGGAGAACTAAATACATTTTGAAGTACAATGAGATATTTTTCTAAGAGATTATGTTAAAAATTGATACTGCTTGTGTGAAGGATTTTAGCTGTAAACATTACAAGCATGTTGTGAAAATCTGTCTGCCATATGTTTGAGTTATGTAAAGAGGCTTTCTAAAAGTCATTTTTAAGTTCTTTATATTAATATCAAATTTGAAATATGCTGTCACAAAAGCTGATAATATCACAAAGTTGTACAGTTAGTAAATGTTTATATGCTTTTAGCTTCACTAAACAAACTAATATTTCTGACACCCAGAATTAATATGTCCTTGACATCCACTTTAGAAAAAAATATTAAATCTGCACATTTCTCATATTTTTCTATTCTATGACTGTCCTGGCCTTCTAGCTCAGGGCAAATGGAATAAATGTGAACCAGTAATGGTGGTATATTTTTGTAAAGTGTAATCAACCATAACAGCAGTAAATTGAACACACTAGACTTGCCATTACATGATTAATTACATTGGCAAATCAGCCTCCTACATATGTCATAAAACTATTCAGAAGAGAACAGAACCTGATGTAAACAAAACAGACTTGTCCTGGGGGTAACTGCGTCTATGTGTGTGTGTGGGGGGGGGGTTGATGCAGGAACATTTGTTTACAATATTTCTGTTTTCCTGTTCTTAATTTCCAATATGTACTGTGTTTTAGGATAAATCTTTTTATGGTTTTGGCAGCTATGAAGATACAGGCTGAGTAAATGAGTAAATGTCCTTTTCAATTTTCTGCCACAAATATACAAGTTTAGGCTCAAGCATTTATTGATGGATATAAGAATCTATTCTTGACTCACGCATTTCTTAGTTTGTTTATAATAGTTTTATAATGCTGATGTCATTTAGTGTGTGAAAAGACACACACAAGGACGTATGCTTATGCCTGGGAACCTACAAACACACACACACACACACACACACACACACACACACACACACACACAGTTCAAATGACTTTAAGGTCATACAGAAGGAGGTTCGAGAGATGAGCTGAAGAGAACACAGCTGTACAACATGAAATGTGAGTAAATAATTAGAAGACTACCTCTTTCTCCTTTGATGTTCCCATGTCTGGACTTAAAGACTACTGTTAAGAGACCAGCCTTTGACATGGACAGAACTGGCTTAACAATGTCTGTTATACCATGACCATGCTATCAATGCCACCCAGGTCACTGGGGAGGCACCCACATCAGAGACAGACTTTATCCTGTACCTTGGCCTTAAGTGTCCTCAGAGTGTGCTACGGGTCAGCAGCTTGTCTCCAGAATACAGCTGAGAATAGAAATGGCAAATTGGAAATCAGACCTAGTCAATGAACGTCAGCATAGGGATGAATTTATATAAAAATGTGCAATTGCTTTAAAAGACACGGCAACACAAAGAAGACTAAGATAGAAGTCAAGTGATAGAGAATGGAGAAAATAAAGGTGAATTTGTATATGTCTCTGCCTACCAATCTTCCTATACTTTATCTTCAAATATTGGGATATATGATTGAAGGAAAACTGAAATTGAGGCTTATACCTTCTGAGAACTAAAGCCTCAAAATATCAAAATAAAACTGAGGAAAAAGTCAAGTCTGTATTGCTGACCCTCAGAAGAGGTGATTGCCACATCAGTGAGAAAAACAAATTAGAGACCAACTACGGGTTTCTCATAAGTAATGACAGTTACCATAAGGTCAAGAAATAATGAGTTGAATATGTTGTAAAAATAATTTAATATCTTATTTTTTTTACTTCACAGAAAGTAAATAAAATACTTTGTATGAATAGTGTCTGGAGATTGATAGTTCTTTATTTTTGTTAAATTGATTTTCAGGTTTTAAATTTCTATGTGTAGGTTTTTTTTTTGTGTGTGTGTGTGTGTATGTGTGATCACAGAGGCCAGAAGAGGCAGCAAGATCCCATCAAGGTGGAGTTATAGCTGGTTTAGCCAGCTGCATGAAAAGGGTGCTGACCGCCAGACTTAGGTGCTTTTGAAGTATTCTTATCAGCTAAGACATCTCTCTAGCTCCAGATTGCACTTTTTTCAGTATCACTATACAAATATTAAAATTATCCTTAAATGTGCTTGAAGCTAGAATCACAAAAAAAGTGAAAGGTCCATTGGTAAATCAAACTAATATTGATTACAAAGAATTAAAAATAATACTGGATGTTTTACCTTTGAAATATTCCAAGGTAAGCCTTTTACATACATTGATTATTCTATATATTCTGGAATAAATTTTAAAATATTGTGTTAGTTACTTTGAAAATGATTGCTAAGCCTATAACAAAAAGTAAATGTGTATTACCTAAAGAAAAGCATGTATAAAATTTAGAAACTACTAATTTCCTTTAAAATGTAAATACTTGTATAATTGCAAAAATGTAACTAATAAAAACAGTGTTTCTTTCCTCCTAAGATGTACATATTCCAGTCTTTATGTAAACTGTAAATCCATCTTTTTAATCTAACTGGAACTGTGTGATATGTAATGTCTTTTTATGTGCATTAGTGCGTTTTTGTAAAACCACTACATTTTAGCTGTTAGTTTCACTGGTTATGACAATGAATGCTTTCAGTACTATCTGGTTCTTCTTTATTCTTTTACTTTTAATTTGACTGGTATGCATCCATTAAATGTTTTCACCCTTGTTAGCCTCTATTGCAGTGGCAAAATACTTATGAAAATCAAGAAGAAGAAGGAGGAACAAGTTATTGTGGCTTAAGGGTACAGAGATTTTGGAGTGTGGTACTAGGATCTGCTGTATCTGGACCTCTGATGAGAGTCAATATGAGAATATGATAGAATCTTCTTGATAGCTAGACACGAATGGAAGAGGCAGGAAAGGTGGGAGGGGAGAAAGTATGTGGAGGTTTATATGAGGAAGGAAAGAGAAAGAGATAAAGATAGAAAGATGATGATATAAAGATTATAGATTTAGACATATTGTATATAGATACAATAGATAAGCACAAGGGTGAGAAGATATACCTCAAAGGCATGCTCACAGTGACCTGCTTTCTCTTTTTAAGTCTTGCATCCTAGTTTTTCTTAAACCCTCAGTAAAACCAAATGCTGGTGACCAATCCTTCAACATACAGGTTAATGACACATTTCAGATCAAAACCCTGAAAGACCTTTAGCAGGATCTTACATATTTATCATTTTCATAATATTTATAATGGATGCCCTTATTGTACTAATTTAATGCTATGTACCTTTGCTGGATATAAGATTTTCAACGGAGTTCATGTTTTTCACTGAATTTGAATCACTGATCTCCCCTGGTGATTGTATTTCCCTAAACTAACTGAAAAGGAATTGGGTCATTTTCATCCCTTTCAAGTTTTCTGGTTGACTCTAAGACAGTATTTTATTTCAATATTCTCAGCCTCATTCTTGAGTACAAGAGTATAACTACACTTTTTTGTGTTACTGTATCTAAAATGAAACTGCGGTTTTTTTGTTTGATAAAGTCAGGGTATTTCTGAGTAAAGTAATTTCATCCTCCATATTTTCTATAGAATTAGATGTGTGTCACCCACTGCATCTAGGAACCTAAATGTTGGTGCCTCTGTTTTCCCTGTGTTACTTTCTGACACTACCTCTAGTATTTCATTTCAAGTGAATAACTACTGCTTCAATTTTCTTTTTGGAGAAACTAATGTAATCTGTTTTTGGTGAGGTTTGCTTATTTCTTCTGTACATGACCATCTAATATTCAATGAAGCTTATAGTTGTCAGCTTTTTATTGTTTTCTCTATAGTCACTGGTGCTTGCTTGTTTTTCTGTTGAGTTGAAATCTTATTGGGAACCCCATGCTAGCCTAGACTTCTTACCAAACCTAGCCTTTTAAAAATTTTATTCCCATCAAAAGTTGGTTTTAGGGAGTAAAGGCTCAGTCAAAGAGCACTGTTTATGACATGCTCTTGTACTTCCAGCAATGGGTAGGCAGAGGCAGAAGAATTCCTATAGTTCACTGAACATCCAGTCTATCATAATTGGTGAGTTTCAGGCAATAATAAACCCTGCCTCAAAAGAGGATGAAATTCCTGGCCCCCACAGGTACATATACTCACACATATATACCTGTGCACATGCATACATGAGCGCCTATGAATATGCACACAAAAATACCCAAGTTTCCACATATCTAGATGGTGTGACACATAGCAATAATTCCAATATATAGGACGTGGAGGCAAGGGGATCATAAGTTCTTGGAAAATATGGGCTATATAGAGTGAGACATGAAAAACATGAATGTCTTGATAAATCACATAACATTTATTTGGCTTTATCTAGATGAAATTAGATAACTCCTATCAGGACAATCAAATAGATGCAGGATTCTGCTTATTTTAAACTAGGGAGCCCTAAAGAGCATGTGGGATTATATCTACTGCTAATTTACTGTTATTTCCACTGAATTCTTTCTGCGACAAATATTTCTTTATGCTCGTTTATCTTCCTGAGCTTTTCCCTATGATTGCACTTGGCAACAATTTCACATTGAGCAATAATCAGCATTACAGAGCTCATGTTGGATAGAAACAATTGAACACACGTTACCATTTATTAATTAAGCGTACAAATGATCCCCTTCCAGGTTTTTATAATGATCTGGAATTTACCCCAGAAATTAATTAAATTCCGTTTCATAATAACTAGCAACATGATTTGTGAAAACTTGTGTAGATGAATTATAAATTACTACATTGTTAAAAGAGTAGAACATGGGATCACATTTAGAAGAAACTGACAAAAGAAGCTGTGTCAGCAATTATTTTGAATTATTTGAAGTAATTATTTTAGTTATCACCACATTGATTTTTTTTTCTGTGAAAGTGTTTTCTGGAGATATCTACTGCTTATGTCCACAGCAAGAGCAAATAATAGTTTATTCAAAAGTGAAACTGCTCCATTTAGTCAGAAATCATGAGCAAAAGAGGGTTCTAAAATGAATACCTGTAAAAAGGAATTAAAAGAAACAAAATGTTTTTGAGTATTCCTACCAAATATACATCAAAATATAAAAAAGTATGTTCACCTACAGAAAAGTATGATCATAATTATACTGAATGCTACCATTCATAGAAATATTGGTACAATTTTAAACTTGTGAATTAAGTTAAAATCATCAATTATGATTTTCCCCATGGGAGAAATTCAAGATAAACTTGGACTTGTTGACATAACTCATTCAATGAGAAGTGTCAGCATATATAATTCTAGCAAGAGAAGAATTATATGTAACTGTGTATGTTTTTACATATATGTATAAATATAATTTATATATTTATATGTATACACATGCACACATGCTATATATGCCCATCATGTTCTTGATCTCTTTGCTCATATTCTCACTCTTCCAACTCTTCTACTGGACGTCGGGAGCTCAGTCCAGGGCTCTGCTTTGCCTCTGCTTCCATCAGTTGCTAAATGACAGCTCTATGATGACATTTAAAATAGTCATCAATCTGACTACAGGGCAAGGCCAGTTCAGGTACCCTCTCCATTATTTTTTAGGGTCTTAACTGGGGCACTCCTTGTGGATTCCTGGGAATTTCTCTAGTGGAACGTTTCTTGCTAGTTCCTAGCCTAATGGTTCCCTCGATGAAAATATCTCTTTCCTTGCTCTCCTCTTTGTCCTTCCTCCATCTCAACTATCCTACTCCCTCAACATCTCCTCCCTGCTCCCCTTCTCCCCTTGTCTTACCATTCTGCCCTCCCTACTTCCCCTACCCCTATGCAGTCTTGTTGATTTCCCAGTTTCAGGTGAATCTATGTGTGCTCTTCTTGGGGTTCATGTTGTTATTTAGCTTCTCTAGGATCATGAACTATAGGCTCAATATCATTTGCTTTACAGCTAGTGTCCAGCTATTAGTGAGTACATACCATGTTAATCTTTCTGGGTCAGGGTTACCTTGCTCAGGATGTTTTATTTTTTCTTCTAGTTTCATCCATTTGCCTACAAATTTCAAGATGTCATTATTTTTAATCACTGAGTAGTACTCTATTGTGTAAATGTTCCATATTTTCTTTATCCATTCTTCAGTTGAGAAACATGTAGGTTGTTTTCAGGTTCTGGCTATGACAAACAATTCTGCTATGAACAAATGTCCTAGTAGTGTGATTGAGCATCCTTTGGGTATACCCAAGTGTAGTATTGGTGGGTCTTGAGGCTGCTTCCCAATTTTCTGAGAAATCACCATACTGATTTCCAAAGTGGTTTGACAAGATTGCATGAGAGGAGTGTTCCCCTTACTCTGCATTCTAAGTATAAGCTATCATTGGTAATTTTGAACTTAACCATTTAGACAGGTGTAAAATGGCATCTCATTTTGATTTGCATTTCTCTGATGGCTAAGGACGTTGAACACTTCCTTAAATGTCTTTTGGCCTGTTGTGGGAGTAAATGACTATTGGCCTCAACCAATAGTCTCTGAAATACGAGCCCACAGTGCAGCGGGGAGCAACTTCCGCTCTGTCAGCCAATAGCTGCTGAAATACCAGCCCACTGGGGCGTGGTATATTTCTCTTTTAAAAAGAGAAGCAGATCCGGATCAGGCTCTCTTGGTTCTGGCTCTTGGTTCTGGTGCTTGGTCCCAGCTCCTGCTCCTGGCTCCTGCTCCTGGCTCGTGCTCCTGGCTCCTGCTCCAGCGACTAGGCTCCCTTCCTGACGGTTTATGGTGTATGTAAGTTTTACCCCCCAAAATAAATAACCCCTTAAAACATAACTGGTGTGGGATTGATTCGCTGATAATTGGCACCCAACCTGGGGCTCGAACCCACGACCCTGAGATTAAGAGTCTCATGCTCTACCGACTGAGCTACCCCCCAAAATAAATAACCCCTTAAAACATAACTGGTGTGGGATTGATTCGCTGATATTGGCCATTTGAGAGTCTTCTATTGAGAATTCTCTGTTTAGATCTGTACTCAATTTTTAGTTGGATTATTTGCTATTCTGATATCTAATTTCGTGAGTTCTTTATATCTTTTGGATATCAGTACCCTGTCTGATGTGTGGTTGGTGAAAACCTTTTCCCATTCAGTAGGCTGCCTTTTTGTCTTATTGACTGTGTCCTTTGCCTTACAGAAGCTTCTCAGTTTCAGGAATTCCTATTTGTTTATTGTTGCTCTTAGTGTCTGGGCTTCTGGTGTAATATTTAGGAAGTAGTCTCCTGTGCCCATGGATTGAAGGATACTTCCCACTTTCTCTGTGATCAGATTCAGTGTGGTTGGATTTATATTGAGGTCTTTAAACCACCTGAACTTGAGTTTTGTTCATGGGGATGGATATGGATAAATTTGCATTCTTGTACATGTTGGCATCCAGTTGTGCCAGCACCATTTGTTGAAGATGCTTTCTTATTTCTCTGTATAATTTTAGCTTTTTTGATTTGTCAAAAATCAGGTGTTCATAGGTGTGTGGATTAATATTTGGATCTTCATTTCAATTTCATTGGTCAGCCTGTTTTTATGTCAATACCAAGCTATTTTCATTACTGTAGCTCTATAACATAGCTTGATGTCAGGGATGGTGATGCCTCTGGAAGTTCCTTTTTATACATGATTGTTTTGGATATCCTTGTTTTTTGTTGTTTGTAATGAAGTTGAGTATTGTTCATTTGAGGTCTGTGAAGAATTGTTTGGGGATTTTGAGGGATATTGTGTTGACTCTGTAGATTTCTTTTTATAGGATTGCTATTTTTATTTTGCTGTGCCTACCTATCCAAGAGCATGGGAGATCTTTCCATGTTCTGATATCTTCTTCAATTCCTGTCTTCAAAAACTTACAGTTCTTGTCAAACAGGTCTTTCACTTTTTTAGTTAGTGTTACCCCAACTTATTTTATGTTATTTGTGACTATTGTGAATGTGTTAATGCTTTCCTGATTTATTTCTAAGCTTCTTTATCATTAGTATATAGTAGGACTACTGATGTTATTTTTCTTGATCTTTTATCTTGTCACAATACTGAAGCTATTATCAGCAGTTGGAGTGCCCTGGTAGAGTTTGGGGGTCACTTATGTATACTAACATATCATTTACAAATAGCAATAGTGACTTCTTCCTTTTCAAGTTGCATCCCCTTGATCTCTTTGCATTTTCTTATTGTTTCAGTTAGAACTTCAAGGACTAAGTTGAATAAATATGAAGAAAGTAGACAGCCTTGACTTGATCCTGATTTTAGTGGAATGTCTTTGAGTTTCTTTCCATTTATTAGGATGTTGAATTTCAGCTTGATGTGTACTGATTTTATTATGTTTAGAGATGTTCTTTCCTTATATCTATGATCTCTCTAAGTCCTTTATCGTGAGGGTGTATTTAGATTTTCTTGAATTCTCTTTCAGCATCTAATTAGAGGTGTACATGTTTTTTTTCTTTCAGTTTACTTCTATGATAGATTACATTGATAGATTCCTGTATGTTGAATCATACTTGTCTCTGGGATGAAGGTGACTTGGTCATGGCAGATAATTTTTTTGATGTTCTCTTAGATTCAGTTTGCCAGTATTTTCTTAAGTATTTTTGCATCAATATTCACGAGTGAGATTGGCCTGTAATTCTCTTTCTTGGTTGAGTCTTGTGTGGCTTTAGTATCAGGGTAACTGCAGTTTCATGAAAGGAGTTTGGTAATGACTCTTCTGTTTCTATTTTGTGAAATACATTAAGGAGTATAGGTATTAGCTCATCTTGGATGTTCTGGTAGATTTCTACATTGAAACCATCTGGTCCTGGGCTTTTTTTGGTAGGGTGGTTTTTGATGACAGCTTCTAATTCTTCACAACTAACAGGTCTATTTAAATTGTTCACCTGGTCTCAATTTAATTTTGAAGTATGGTACTTACCTAAAAAAATGTTCATTTCTTTTTACATTTTTCAATTTTGTGTCATACAGGCTTTTGTAGTAAGATCTAATGATTCTTTGAATTTCCTCTGTGTCTGAGGTTATGTCTCCCTTTTCCTTTCTGATCTTATTAACTTGTGTATTCTCTTTCTGCTGTTTGGTTAGTTTCGATAGGGGTTTGTCAATCTTGTTGATTTTTTTTCCCAAGAACCAGCTTTTTGTTTTATTGATTCTTTGGATTGTTTTCTGTGTTTCTATTTTAATGATATTAGCCCTCAATTTGTTTTTTTCCTGTCACCTACTCCTCCTTGGTGAGTCTGCTTCTTTTTGTTCTAGAGCTTTCCAGTGTGCTATTAACTTGCTAGTGAGAGATTTCTCCACTTTCTTTATGTAGGTACTTAGTGCTGTGAACTTTCCTCTTAGCACTGCTTCCATAGTGTCCCATAGGTTTGGATACACTGTTCTTTCATTTTTCATTGAATTCTAGGAAGTTTTTAATTTTTTTCCTATTTCTTTCTTTACCCAGAGGTGGTTCAACTGAGCTCTTTTCCATTTCAATAAGTTTGTAAGCTTTATGCAACTCGTGTTGTTGCTAAATTTTAACTTTAAATCATGGTGATCCGATAAGACACAGGGGGCTATTACATTTTTTTTGTATCTGTTGAAGTTTGCTTTGTTACCGAGTATGTAGTCAGTTTTAGAGAGGGTTCCATGAAGTTTTGTGTTTCAGTGAAATGTTCTATAGATGTCTGTTAAGTCCAATTGAATCATGACATCTGTTAGTTTTCTCATTTCTCTGTTAAGTTTTTGTCTGATCTGTCCATTGGGGAGAATGGGATGTTGAAGTCTCCTATTATTAGTGTGTGGTCCTTCTTTGTCTCTTTTGACTGATTTTAGTTTGAAGTCTATTTTGTTAGATATTAGGATAGCTATACCTGCTTGCTTCTTAGGTCCATATGATTGGATAAATTTTCCCAACCCTATATTATGAGGCGATGTCTGTCGTTGAGGTTAAGGTGTGTTTCTTGTATACAGAAGAAGGGTGGATCCTGTTTTATATTCATTCTGTTTGCCTGTGTCTTTTTATAGGTGAATTGAGTCCATTGATATGAATATAAATTAATGACCAGTGAGTATTAATTCCTGCTATGTTCTTGGTGGTAGTGTTTGTGTGTTTTCCTTCTTTGGGGTTTGTTTGTGTTAGGTTAACTATGGTCTATGTGTTTGTGGGTGCAGTTAGATTCCTTGGGTTGATGTTTACCTTCTAGTACTTTCTGTAGGGCTGGATTTGTGAATAAGTATTGTTTTATTCTGGTTTGTTATGGAATATCTTGTTTTCTGAATTGATGGTGATTGAAAGCTTTGTTGGCTATAATAGTCTGGGCTTGCATCTAGGGTCTCTTAATGTCTGCAGCACTTCCTTCTAGGACCTTCTGGCTCTCAGGGTTTCCATTGAGAAGACAAATGTAATTATGATAGGTCTGCCTTTTTATCTTACTTGGCCTTTTCCTTTTGCAGCTCTTAATATTCTTTATTTATTCTGCATGTTTTGTGTTTTGATTATTATATGGAAAGGGGACGTTTTGCTTTTTGGTCCATCTATTTGGTGTTCTGTAAGCTTATTGTACCTTCATAGTGATATTGTTCTTTAGGTTGGGAAAGTTTTCTTCTATGAATTTGTTGAATATATTTTCTGTTCCTTTGAGCTGGGGTTAATCTCATTCTTCTATTCCTATGATTCTTCGTTTCGGTCTTTTTATGGTGTCCCAGATTTCTGCATGTTTTACATTCAAAATTTGTCAAATTTAACATTTCCTTTGACTGATGAATCTATTTTCTCTATAGAATTTTCAACACCTGAGATTTTCTCTTCCATCTCTTGTATTCTGTTGGTTATGCTTGCATCTGTAGTTCTCATTAGTTTACCCAGATTTTCCATTTCCAGAATTTTTGTATTTTCTCTGTTTTCAATTCTTGAACTGTTTGAACTGTTTCCTCCTGTTTTATTGATTTTTCCAAGTTTTCTTAGTTTTTTTTAAGAGATTTATTGATTTTGCCTAATTTTTTGTTTGTCATTTTCTCCATTTCTCTAAGTGAGTTTTTAATTTCCTTTTAAGGGTCTTTATCATTCCCAAAAAGTTATATTGACGATCATTTTCTTCTGCATTTTCTGGGTCAGCATGATCAGGTCTTCCTGTTGTATGACCACTGGGTTCTACTGTTACCATGTTGCCTTTCAGGTTGTTGAATGAATTCTTGCATTGGTGCCTACTCATCTCTTCCTCCAGTTGGTGCTAGCAGTGTCTTTGCCTCTTGATCCAATTCCTGTAGCTGCTCTCTCTGTGTTAGGGAGCTGCTCTTGGTTTACTCTGTGCAGTCACTGACTGTGTCTCAGGGAGTTGCTGAGGTCTCTCTTGGCCTGCTCTCTTGGTTAGCTCTGTACAGTCACTGCCTGTTCTGAGTTCCTCTGATGTTATGGGAATGGGTACATTTGGAAGCAGAGTAGAACTTGTTGTTTACAGGATCCTATCGATGAAAGGCAGGGGTGGTGGAGCAAGCTACCTGCAGGAAGCTTGCCTCTTGGATGGCTAGTGAAGCTGAGGCAGGTGGGGCAGGGTCTTGGGGTTTTACCTCAGTACCCAGGGCCTAGATAGTTGGGTGCTCAGTTGGTTGGCTTATCACTTACCTCTTGTTCTGCTCTCTGCAATCTCAGCCTGTGCTTCAGAGTTCCTCTGTGGTCTCAGGGATGTGTAGGTTTGTGGGTAGAGTGGGACTTATAGCTTACAATGGTCTGCTTGATGGAGGGGGTGTTGGAGCAGCATACATGCAGGAAGCTTGCCTGATGGCTAGCTAGTAAACCTGAGGCAGATGGGAGAGGTCCAGGGTTTTGTTCCTGTACCAAGAGCTTAGAGAATAGGGTGCCCAGCTGGGTGGCTGCTCACTCACCTCTTAGTCTTCTCTGTGCAGTTGGAGGCTGTGCTTCAGCATTTCTCTGAGGTTGCAGGGAAAATGGTTAGGTTTGGGGGTAGAGTGGGACTTACAGCCTACAGGGTCCACTCAATTTGAGGTGGGTGCTGGAGCAGCCTACCTGCAGAAAGCTTGCCTGTTGACTGGCTAGTGAACCTGATGCAAGTAGGGCAAAGGTCTAGGGTTTTGGCCTGGTACCAAGGGCACTGAGAGTGGGGTGCCAAACTGGCTGGCTGATCACTCACCTCTTGGTCTGCTCTGTGCAGTTACATACAGCTTGTGCTTCAGATTTCCTCTCATTTTTTTTTCCTTTAAGGGTTACTATAGTCATAGTGTCTCTTAACAGCAAAAGAAACTCTATTTTTTTTTAATTAGATGCAGAAGTTGGTAAACAGAAGGTAAAGCAAAAGTTGGTACCAAGGACTGGGGTTTTACTGTAGTAGGGCCTGACTATGCTTTTGTTTGAATTAAAATGGTTCTCAGAACTATGGATCAGAAATCACTTTAGGTGTTATTAAGTGCTGCTTAATGGGCTATTCTAGGCGGAATATGTAAGACAGTGTTGTTGAGTATGATTTGAACTACAGGGACCTGGATCAAGAGGTTTCAGAGAAGCATGTTATTAGGTGGCCTAGATACTGGTCTTGAATATTTTGGTAGATGGCTTCTTTTTGTCATTCTCCAAAACGTCTGCCTCAAGCTACCATAGAGAGATTTGTATTAATTATGTTAGCAGAGGAACTCTCAAGAAAGTCAGTATAGACTCAGTCATGTGGTTGCTAGCAGTAACACTGATGAAGATTTATAATGCAAAGGAGAAAGTTGACCAAGGAACAATTAAAAACAATGTACCCATTAATAATTATATTATTACTTTGTTTCTTACAGTAGCCAAAGATTTTTAATCTGTCTGAATGTATGTGGTTTACCAGCTGAGTATCGCACATGTATTTTCCTTCAGTTCTTAGGTCATTGCTTTTCATTTCAAAAATATTTTTAAACTAAAGTTTATTCTGTGTGATATTCAACTTATTGTAACAAATCATGATTTTTATCTTACTATGAAATATTGGCTTACATGAAATTTTTTTTTCTGGAGTCTAGAGAAATGGTTCAGTGGTTGTAGGTTCTGAGTTCAATTCTCTGCACACACATGGTGGCTCATAACCTCCTATAATGGAATCCAAGGCCCTCTTTTGGCATACAATTGTATATGCAGATAGAAAACTCTTGAATAAAATACATAAAGAAATAAAGATGATTTTTAAAAAGTTTTCCAAATTTTTATTCTAGAACTATAATTTTTAGTTGTATACTAAGGTTTTTTAAATTCATTTTGAGTTGGTTTCTGTACAAACTGAAATGTGAAGGTCTAAGGTTATTATATAACTTACAGATACTCAGTTGCTTTAGTGACATGTATTGATAATATTCATTTTTCATGATTTAATTATCTTTGCAGCTTGTAGAATATCAGTAGATCACATATGCATGGGCCCTTTTCAGGATGACATTCAAACTATGAATTTATGTTTTGCTATTATCATAAGCTCCATGCTATTGAAACCACTGTCATTTCCAGTACATCTTAATGTCAAAAATTACATGGAGTAATTTACTTTATGCCTTTCTAATAAACCTGGTTTATGTTATCCTAATTGTTTTGGAGGACAAAGATGCATTGCAAATACTGAGGTTTCAATTCCAAAAACCTGGTGTATTTCACGCATTTGTTTTTAATTTTGTCACTGTGTTTCATTGTTTTCAGAGGACAGGTCTTGTTGCCAACAATTTGTAAAGCTGTCTAAGTTTGGTTGCTATTTTATGTAAGTCTTGTACATATGTGTGCTGTCATCTATAGATACTAATGTTTTGCCTTACAATGGTCATTGTTTGTATGCATAATCCTTGTTCCTTTCTATAAATTAAATCTTTATTCAGTGGTCTAGTTCAAGATTGCAGTTGTCTTTATTTATAAACTATATTTAAAGACAATGCAGTGATATCATTTAAGTACTGACAGGTAGGGAAAAATCCTATGGACCAGTATGTCTCTAACCAGCATGAAGAGCAGTATTATGTTATCAGGTGATGAACAATAAAATAATATATATCAGTTGCTAACAGAGGAATGAATGTCAAAATCAACGTCCGTGGCATCAACAATAGACAACTACAGGTTGGAAGAATGGTCTCCAGTTAAGAGGGCTAGTTGCTCTTACAGAGAACCTGAGTTCAGTTTCTAACACCCACATTAGGTTAATTAAAGCCAACTGCAACAGGAACAGGGAATCAAATGCCTTCCTCTGGACTCCCTGGGCACCCCTATATGTGTCATATACATACATAGACACACAACTTATCACATAAATAAAATGAAATATTATAAAAAGTATGAAAAATTACACCTCTTTATCTTACATAAGGACATGGTTACTTTACATTGACATATAAATAAATGTATTACTGATCCCTTAATTTTAATAACAAAAAATAATAATACATATAGAGTGACTCAAAAGTATTTTAAAATATTTTATATAAAAATAGTAATGATAAAGATACCCCTACCCATATATAGTCTCATCTGATTTTCCATAGTTCAGCCTATAGCAGACAACGTGTGTTATTTTCTTAATTTTGTAAGAGGAAAAGTTGCAGGAATCAATTAGCTCTTCAATTTTAAGTTCGTCCTAGAAAGTGAAAACAAAGAAGTCATGAACTTGATAACTAACAAGTGATAAATTTGCTGCTGTCTCTGAAAGCTCTAAAAAGAAGCCGAGAACAAGAAAGAGCATTGTGGGCTTTGGAACTTATCCAGTGAAAATATTGAAACTTACTTAAAACAAAAATTCCCGATAGATTAATTTTATACCTGAAGTGGCTAAAGTAGTGATCTTTTCTCAAGCTTTGTAAAGATTTTCTTTCCTTTTTAAGAAATCCCAGCTCTAACATTCATAAATATATACTGAAATTAGAAGTAGAATTACTCCATGAACTACACGAGTTTATCGTGTGTCTTTGCCTCTTGACTGAAATGTTTTGTCTCAAACCTTCCTTTAAACTGTATTTGATAAAAGTGGTCTTATTTTAAGAAATAATGTACAGGATTTTTACTGAATTTCATTTGCTTTTTTTTGTTAAATCGTGTTTAAATTGCTGACCTATATACAGTAATTTTCCCCGTCATTTTATGATTTGATGGAAGTTGTAAGGACTTTAATGAATCAATTTTCTGGCTTCATTTTAGTTCTTAATTTTAATGTTTCATTACGATGGTTTGTCACCTCAAATCATTTCAGAAGTTTATTCTTTTAAAAAAAGTAATTCATGTTTTTATTACAAAAATTAAAAAGAAATCAAGATGGACTTCTTTATGCATAAGGAACTCATTTTAACTGTATAGCTTCAGCAAAGTGAGGTAGTTGAATTAATTCTTGCTGACTTAATTCTATATATAAATAAAGTCTAGGATACTTTATACATAAAGAACCAGGCAAGTCCCTTTTAAAGTCCATAACCACCTCTAAAAGGACATTCCCTAATGCTATTGCATGAAACACTTCTATAATATTTACTGTAATAGTGTGCATAATAATTATTTCAACATTATGAAACACATAAATCCTTTGGCTTGGGACTTTTATTAAATTTAATATGGTTAGATTTTTCTACCAGAGGGTCTCATCTTTCATGTCTTGGTATTCCTGTTAATAGATGATAGTTTTGTTTTTTTAACATTATATTCAAAGTATATTTGAATATAGTATGAAGTACCCCTACAGCATTGCTGACTTTAATAAATCTACATTGTTGCTATCATCATTATTTACATATTGTACAGAATAAAAAACTTTTCATTTTTACATTTCCTTTGAGGTATATGGATTATTGGAGCATCCTTTGTTACACTGTATTTTCTAGTCTGGGGTCCATGGCAGAATAGTTTTTTTTCCAGGGCATACATTAAATGTCTTTATATTACTGGTTAACACACACACACATATTATCAGAGCCATTATTTTTAGAGAAGAAGAGTATTCACTATTGAATTATAATTTTACAGACATGCAATCAACATTTTCACATTCTTTTCATAAATTTTAGATTGTTTGTATCCTCTAATGAAAGATTTTGCATTTTATTTAAAAATGACAGAAATGATAAAATTCAGCTCCTTGCAAAGAATGTAGCTTGAGGCTACAACAAGGCAGCTTTAGTATCTTTGAATAATTGTGAACATACACAAAATATTAGATGATTTCCTTAATATGTTAAGATTTATTTAGTGGCCCTTGGAATCAGAAAGATGGCTCAGGAGTAAAAGTCCTTGCTCCACAAACCTGAGGAAATGAGTTCACGACAGAATCCATGGTCAAAGGAGAGAACTGTCTCGTGAGCATTACCCTATAGTCTTACATTGGCACTATAGCACATGAATGCATATACAAACAAATGTGTGCACATACATGTTAATAAGGTGACAACTTAAAATGGCACTTGTTTCAAAGGTGAGGTAAACTAAAGAAGTGTGTCCACAAGAATAATGATTTTGTATTATAAATATGTATATATCAAAAAAAGTCTGGAAGATCCTAGGAAAACTTAAATTAAGTCTATCACAAAATCCAGCTATAGCTCTCACATGTACAAGTGACTGAAATAATTACCCATATACATTTACGAAAACATTCTTCACAATAGCAAAACTATGGATAACACCTAGGTATTTAATAACAAAACTAGTTGATTGTGCATGTGTTTGTGTGCATGTGTGTGCATACATGTATGTGAATGCATGTCTGTGTGTGTGTGGGTGTTTGTGGAACTTTCAAACCATAAAGTAGAATAAAGCTATCTTGCTACAGCGAAGTAAAAGAGAGAAAACCAGATTAAGATAATTAGTCTCAGAAAGAAAAATATCATGTTTTCTTCCATTTGTGCCTTTTAGATGTTTAAACTGGATACACAGAATCACTTATGCATACATGATGTGAAAGAGGGAGAGAACAGTCTGGGGATGTAGGTGACTGACAGGAGAGAGGCTAAAAGTAGAAGGCTAGAAATTGTGGGGGAAAATACCTCAAGGTGTAAATAGCTCAATATGACAATTTAAGAAAATAAAAGTTGAAAATTAAAAAGAAGATGCAGACTGGTGGAATCATTACTTTAAAGTGTGTGTGTGTGTGTGTGTTTGTGTGTGTGTGTGTATGTGTGTGTGTGTGAGAGAGAGAGAGAGAGAGAGAGAGACAGAGAGACAGAGAGAGACAGAGAGACAGAGAGACAGAGACAGAGAGAGTGCATAGCATATGTGATGCATTTGTTATACTTGGAGATCAGAGTTTTACTTCACATCTTTCCTCATTCATTCCCCTCTGTTGACTGAGGCTTTCTGTCCTGTCTCGTTTCCACAGTAATTAAGTCCTAAAGAAATCACACAGAGGTCTACATTAATTATAAACTGATTGGCCCATTATTTCAGGCTTCTTATTAATTCTTATAACTTATATTAGCCAATTATTCTAGTATATGCTAGCCACATGACTCAGTACCTATTTCAGCAAGGCAGTCACATCTTGCTTCTTGTGTGGCAGGCTCACAACTACTGAAAGAGCTTCCTTCTTCCCAGAATACTCCTACTTCCTGTCTGGTTGTTCTGCCTA
Organism: Myodes glareolus; assembly: GCF_982192425.1. Classification (NCBI taxonomy): domain Eukaryota; kingdom Metazoa; phylum Chordata; class Mammalia; order Rodentia; family Cricetidae; genus Myodes; species Myodes glareolus. The sequence continues at coordinate 42,454,653 of NC_142050.1, forward strand.
TACTTCCTGCCTGGCTACTAGATAAATGCTAAAATTTAAAGCATTTATTTAAAATATAATTGGCAGAATACATTGGTCCCACACCACCCCTCCTTGTTTATTTTCTTTCACAGGGTCATAATGAGCCTGAATTAGGCTCAGTGACCAAAGAACTCCAGAACCCACCATCTCTAGGCCACCCTAGTGCTTGAGTTACAGAGTGTTCCATGGTGTTAGTATTTCCTTTGAGTTCTGGAGAACAGGAAACAATCACATGCTTGTAGCCTCCGCAGTTTATTTCTTCCTGGATCCAGGGTCAATTAAGCTATATTCCATTTCAATGAATTTGTAGGCTTTCTGCTATTAGTGTTGTTGCCCAAAATAACTTTAAACCACGGTGATCCGATAAGACACAGGGGGTTATTCCTTTTTTTTTTTTTGATTCTGTAGAGGTTTGCTTTGTTACTGAGTATGTGATCACTTTAAGAGAAGGTTCCATGAGGTGTCGAAAAGAAAGTATATTCTTTTGTGTTTGGGTGGAATGTTCTATAGATGTTGGTTAAGTCCATTTGAGTCATGACATCTGTTCATTCAATTATTTCTTTGTTAAGTTTCTGTCTCATTGTCCTGTCCATTGGTGAGAGTGGTGTGTTGAATTCTCCTACTATTAGTGTGTGGTGTTTGATTTGCTATTTAAGTTTTAGTAATGTTTCTTTTACATATTTTACATATGTTAGGGGCATAGATGTTCAGGATTGAGACTACATCTTGATGGATTGTTCTTGCTATGAGTATAAAGTGTCCTTCTCTATCTCCTCTGATTGATTTTAGTTTGAAATTTATTTTGTTAGATATTAGGATAGCTACATTCACTTATTTCCTAGATCCCTTTGACTGAATAACCTATTCCCAACCCTTTACTCAGAGGTATTGTCTGTCTTTGAGGTTGAGGTGTGTGCTGTGGGACAATGGTTTGTACCCCGTTAATTGTATTTTAATAAAATCTTGATTGTCCAGTATCCAAGTAGGAAGTTTAGATAGGGCAAGGAGAACAGAAGAAGTCTGGGAAGAGGAAAGATTCAGTCTGCAGTTGTCACCCAGACAGAGAGAAAACAAAATAAGATTGCCTCACTGATAAAAGGTACCAAGCCACTTGGCTAACACAGTTAAGAATAATAGGTTAATGTAGGTTTTAAGAGTTAATAAAAAACCTGAGCTACTAGGCCAACCAGTTTATGATTAATATAGGACTCTGTGTATTTCTTCGGGACAAAACGAGTAAGGAACCAGGCAGGATAGAAACTTCTGCCCACAGGTTTGTTTCTTGTATACAATAGAATGTTGGATCCTGTTTTTGTATCCATTCTCTTAGCTTGTGCCTTTTTATAGGTAAATTGAGTCCACTGATATTGAGATATTAATGACCAATGGTTGTTAATTCCTATCATTTTTCAGTTGTAGTGTTTATGTGTTTCCCTTCTTTGGGTTTTGCTGGTGGGGAGTTATCTGCTGCCTGTGTTTTTGTGGGTGCAGTTAGCTTCCTGTGGCTTGAGTTTTCCTTCTAGTATTTTCTGTAAAGCTGGGTTTGTGGATATGTATTATTTAAATCTGTTTTCGTCGTGAAATATCTTGTTTTCTCCATCGATGCTGACTGAAAGTTTTGCTGAGTATAGTATTCTGGGCTTGCATCCATGGTCTCTTAGTGTCTGCAGCACATCTTCCCAGGACCTTCTGTCTTTCCTGGTTTCCATTGAGAAGTTGGGTGTAATTCTGATAGGTCTAACTTTAAATGTTTCTGGACCTTTTTCCTTTGTAGCTCTTATCATTCTTTCTTTATTCTGTATGTTTTACGTTTTGATTATTATATGGGGAGGAAATTTTTCTTTTGATCTTGTCTCTTTGGTGTTCTGTGCGGTTTTCCCTACACTCAGATAGTCTTCTTTAGTTTGGGAAAGCATTCTTCTATAATTTTTAATTTTATTTTTATTTTATTTTTTTAATTTTTTTTATTTTTTTATTCTTCTATAATTTTGTTGAATGTATTTTCTGTGCCTTTAAGCTGGAGTTCTTCTCCTTCTTTTAAAGCTATTATTCTTAAGTTTCATCTTTTCATTGTGTCTCAGATTTCCTGGATGTTTTGTGTTAAGAATTTGTTGTATGTAATATTTTCTTTAACCAATGAGTCTATTTCTTGTATACTATCTTCAACACCTGAGATTCTTTATTCTGTCTCTTGTATTCTGTTGGGTATACTTGTCTCTGTAGTTCCTGTTCATTTTCCCAGATTTTCCATATCCAGAATTCTCTCAGTTTGTGTCTTGTTTATTACCCCTGTTTCAGTCTTCAAGTCTTGAACTGTTTACTTCACCTGTTTCATTGTTTTTTCTTGTTTTGGGGTGGGGTTTCTTGAGGGATTTGTTAATTTCTTCCATTTTTGTTTGTCTTTTCCTCCATTTCTTTAAGGAGTTTCCATTTCCTCTTTAAAGATCTCCATCATTTTCATAAAGTTATGTTCAAAGTCATTTTTTTCTGCTTCTTCTGGGATGACCAAATCTTCCTGTTGTATGACCACTGGGTTCTGGTGTTACCATGTTGCATTTTAGGTTGTTCGATGAATTCTTGCATTGGGGCCTTCCTATCTCTTCTTTCAAATGAGACCAGGAGGGCCTTTGCACCTTGTTCCAATCCTTACAGTGGCTGACTGAGTGTTTGGGAATTGTTATTGGTCTGCTCTGGACAGTCAATATCTGTTCTCAGGAAGCCTCTAAGGTTTCTCTAAACCTGCTCTCTTTGCCCTCTCTCCTGGCTTGCTCCCTTGGTCCTCTCTCTTGATCCCTTCAGTGCTATAGCAAGCTTTTGGTCCCCTCCATATTGTAGCCAGCTCCTGATCCTTTGAGTATTGTAGCAAGCTTATAGTCCCCTCAGTATTGGAGCAAGCTGTTTCAGAATTCCACTGAGGTTGCAGGAGTGGCTATGTGGATTCTCTTGTGATGTCTGCACTTCTGCTTTATCTGCTCTGCTGTCTATGGGGAGCATTTCCAAACCCAGAACTGACCCATTTCAATGAGATGCTACATCAGTCCTAGTTCCCCAAGTCAATTTTCTATGATATCAGAGTGGGGAAGCACAACAGATCAGACAGCACATTGTTGCTTTTTCTTAGAGATTCCTGGAAGCTGAATCTAACAGCTTGTTTGGAAATATAACTGTATTCCCAGAATATACCCTTTCCTGCAGTTTTTAAACAGATAACGAAAGAATCTATACAGCAAGTAGGTAAGCAGGAGTCTCTGAAGATCAACTCCAAATTGCTTTCATTTAGTATATAAATAACATGGCATTCTATTAGGCTGTTAAATACTCTGTGCAGCCATCCTAGACATATGAGAACAGAGAATGGCTTTGCTCTCTTAACTTTTCTTGAAGTTTTGTGGAAGTCAGTCCAGCTGTAGATTTGAATATATGAGTTTCCTAGTAAATGTGTTTTCTATCTCTTCCCCATCTGGAGGACACTCTTGATTTCTTATTTTATAACAAAAAAATGCCCTGCAGTCAATTTCAGATTGAATTTTGTTTTGTGTTATGTTAGTATTATTATTAATTTTTCATGGGATTTTCAAGGACAATAACATGATATGCAAGAATAAACTTTTAGAATGAAGTGAACTTCACATATCAAAATTCATATATGTTAAAAATCGTTTCCTGATACTAGTAATATAGTGATCATTTGTGTGTGTGTATGTTTGTGTGTGTTCTGATGCTATATCAAATTTTAATTTGTTATAAAACTAACAGAAAAATCATATGAATCCCTTGAACCAACTAGCATTAAACACACAGGCTTTATAGTAGAAGTAAAAATACATACTTGTTAAAAATACATCAGCTGGGTAAAATATTTTAAAAAAATAACCATTTTATTACTTCTAAATGACCTTGAAGCATGACTAATAAAAACTATGGGTCAGAAATTGGAGTTCAACCTGAAGATCCAAAAATCGAAACAGCCAGCTACTGGCTTTTATCTTGACCTTAGGCTGAAAATGGTGATCCTGCCTCCCGAAATCTCAGAATGAGAATGTGTCTGAGAGCTGCTACCCCATCTTATATTCTTTACTAGGGTTGGGATTAAAGGTGTAAATAGACAGTCTTTATCTTTTAAAACACAACTGAAATGCTACTACATGACCTTAAGTTTAGAAGATAATATAATTTTAGACTCTTCAAATCTCTACAAATTTCAAATGGCAGAACAATGTCTTACAAAATTTATAAGGACAAAGTGCAAACTCAGGTCTTCATTGAGACAAACAGCTTTTAAGACTGGTTTTTGTAGTGACTGTTGCATCTCTTGACACAACTCATACATCCTTTCATGTGATAATTAATGTGTAACATCAACTCAGAACACTGCATACCTGTGGTCCTAGAACATTCTATACACTAGCCAAAAAACACAAGCAACCCAAATATATACATATGGTGGATGAATAAATGATACATCAGATTTAACACAAAAAGTAGAGTGACCTGTGAAGACATTGTGCTTAATAAGCAAAGCCAGTCACAAGTTGCTTCATAGATGTATTTGGAAAAGGTGCCTAGAATTGACAAATTCATAGAGAAAAAATAGGATAATAAAGACAATAGTTGGGTTAGAGGATAAGTAGTTTTTTAATACTGACTATTTAATTTTCACAAAACAAAAAGGGTTCTAGAGACTGATTTTTCAATGCTGGTGATTGACTTGACATAACTATAAACTTAAAGTCATTGACATAAGAGGTTTCATAATACCTTAAAAAGTTCTGAAACTCCATATAGAGCTGAAATTATGTTTGTTTTTGCTTCATATGGCAAGTGTGTAGGTGACAGGTGAACAAAAGGTACATGTATGCTCTTAATTTTTATGTTATCTTTGAATTATGTAAATTGTGGTCAATTTGAATGCATTAATGATAAACTCAGAGTCAACAACAATGCATTAGTGTCATATTAAAGAAAAAATCACCCTTTCTCTTGGTGTCATTTAATGAAGAGAGAGCTCATATTTGAATTTTCTACTTTGGCCTCACTCTGTCTTCATTCTTCATAAATAATTCCTGTGCTATTTTTGCTGAACCACACAGAAAATATAACACGGGAAAAGAAAAGGAGATACTTTACAGAAATCAAACAAAGTTTTCCAAGGGATCAATTCACTGACTCCACAGACCCCAACTGACCCAGATAACAAACAGTAATACAAATGTTGTTTAATAAGTAATATTCACATATTTTGTTCAAACTTTATGGCGCATGTTCATTATGTAAGGCCATTTTTTATCTTAGTTGCTGATTTCAGAAAATAATTATAACACACATGTATACTCTTGGGTCGGGAGCCTGGAAGAGTACATAAGTTAAGATTAGAGTGAAACTTAACCTTAGGTTGTAAAAGTTGGTTACATGGGAAATCCAATGCAAGTGAAGTTGGGTATTACATTGTTCTTCTAAAGGCAGGTTAAAGAAACAGTCTGAGTATACACTAGGTTAATAGTCTTAGTAAACCTCAGATTTCATTTTTGACTTTGGCTGTAATGTCTAAGAATAGTTGTAGCCTTTTTGAATGTAAGAGATAATTTAATCCTAATAAATTGACACAATGGATATTTCACTTATTCAGACTTCAAACATCTGTAATTACCATTAATATAAATATAAACCTTCAATGCTATGTTTAATTGAACATAACCATCTTTATAGAATGGGACTGAAGGCAAACCGCAGGCCTGGGGAGTTAATTTAATTTTAAACATAGCCTATAACTGGGTTTTTTAAAATTCTTTCATTTACAAAAATGAAGGTACATATAAAATAAGTGAACTTTAAAGCTATAACCAAATTCTAGCACATAGACTAATTGAGAATGGTTTAAAATTAAGGCCGTTACACTAAAGGGAATGAGTAGCAAAAGAGAGAAAGAGAAGAAAGACAATTATGTGCTTTGCAAAATGTAAATGACAAATAAACCTGCATTGATATCTTACTATATCTAGACCATAAGTAACTATGTTTCTGTTTCATTAAAAAGTATATCCTCCCAATTTTACTTTGCAGTCATTCTTCCCAGTGTCACAAAATAAAATGGCATGGGCTGATGTTTGTAGTTTTACAACTACAAAGCAACTTTTATATTTTACTGACTTTGTCATTGTGATAACTCATGTTCACAGTGAGATTTGTATGGAAATGCTACATATTTATTTGCATTGACCACATCAAGGTATCTTTGAGTGGCCTACCCCATGGGCAAGCTGGTGAGTATGTTGTAATACCGCTATGCTACCTAGCACTACTTGTTCCATAAACATTGATCAGGTTCTGATGCACAAAAAAAGAATAGATGAATAGTCGAAATGCATTCATGAATAAAATCTGAACACTCATGAGGCCGCACAGCATGGTTTTATTTGCACAATGGTCTGAAAGGGGCAACCATCCATTATAGAGATACTTATCAGATTTGTTGTCTTGAAAACTTAAAATTAAACCCTAAAGTTCAAGAGGAATATTAACAGATTTTATATAACAATTAGATAAAGTCTGTTCTTCTCAGTTATTGTGGACTATAAAGCAAATAAGTCATACTATATAATTTATAGATGTTTAAACAAGAAACCACCTAAAATAAATAGAAATTAAATTAGAGGGTACCCTCCATTGCTTCCAGTTGGCTCCACTCAGAAAAGAATCTGGATTAGAGTCTGTGCCATATGAAAAGTGGGAATAGTCTATGTTCTTTCCTTCATTTTTTTTAAAAAAAAGATTTTCATTTACTTATAAGTACAGATTTTTATCTCAGTTGCATATAGCATCCTCTTTGATTTAAATAGTCATGTGGTTACATTCATAACATTAGGGGGATCATAATTCTGTCTAACACAGCACATGTCATTTTCTCTCTCTCTCTCTCTCTCTCTCTCTCTCTCTCTCTCTTTTATACATGGGAGAATGTAGGATCGAGGCATGCTTTCACCATTTCTGTCCTTACTATTTCTCATTTCATGCCACAGAGATTATCATGGTGTTAAAAACATGTAATTTTTCATTCATCCCTCACAATGGTATTTATTGACTGTTCATATATTAGAGTTTAAAATGCAAATAGAGACTGGAAGACAATAAAATACTAATCTATGAAGGTGTAAATTGTCTTAAAATTTCAATTTAATTGAAATGTATATATTCTGAAATAGAAATGTAATACATTTTTCATTTTATTAGTATATTAAAAATATAAACTGAAAGAAAAATAAGAAATTAAGATTAAATAATTTATAATTGTTTAATATACAAACATTTTGAAAAGTTTTACAAATGAAAGTACATTGTGTCTACAATCATTTTTAATTTAAATATTATAATTAACATCAATATTTACTACATTTACTAAGGTAATTTATATAGTAATCATTAATGCAAGTTTTCTATATGTGAATTACAATTGGTCTAGACAATATTTACTGCTTAATTTATTCAGTGTTTTCATTAGCAAATTATTTATAGAATTTATTAATATAAATTGGTTGTATTAAACAATAACAATCATATAGGAATATATTAAATTATTTAGAGGTTCTTAAAGTTATTGCAAAATATTTCTTCCTAAATTTTCAACTGTCTGATTTTATCATGTGGCTTTCTTTATTGAAAAAGGCAATACGTAGAATTTCAGTACTTGAGAAAGAACTCTAAATTTATCTAATATAGATAAATTCCTAAAATGTTCATAAAGCCATGATCATTCTATTTGCAATTCAGTTTTAAAATTTGTGTATAGGATAACCATTGTCACAACTTTTCTTCTAGAACTCTATATTTCCCAGCCTACACATGAAGTTCAGGCTTCCCAGAAAATATTTATGAAGGAAAAAAAGCTACCGTATTGAAAGTCATGAATGCTGCCTTTTGTTCTTATCTTTTATTCTCACAGTGACACTGCCTTTTTATGTTTACAAGCACAGTGGCAGACACTGAAGAGGAGATACCCATGTTCAAAATTCATTCAGTAAATAAGGAAGAGCTTAGTTTGATCGGTTTGTGCTGGGAAAGTCTTTACTGTGAAGCACATATGAAAAATGTAAACACAGAAATTAAGGGCAGTCGACAGACCACCAACAAGGCAATGTGATGCTCACAGAAAATAGTTTTATTGGAAAAGACATAGAAGAGGAGCTGTGCTATAGACTAGGAGCCTTATAACCATCTTCTTGGGTATATACCATGTTTTATGTAGATGTACTATGTAGATAATAGTAGTAAAATTTGAATATAATGTTTGAATGTAGAGAAGGAGATATTTGGAATGTCACACTGTAATTTCTGTGTACTCCTTTTCCTAATGCAAAATAAATCTTTAAACTTGGCACATTTTATGGTAGATTGCACAAGGTTCCTTTTGTGTGTTAGTCCTCATTGTTGGAATACTCAAGCATGTAGTTTTGAGTGTAAGGTTGTATACTATAGCAATAATGTTGTCTATTATGTAGGCTACCATTATACTATCTCAGAACTGCTGACTACTAATTATCTCCCTAAATATTACTTCAGAGCACTCTCAGCACATCACAATATGAAAGACACCATCACCAGAACATCTGCAGAGTAAAATGTTTAATAAGCCAAATACAGATGATTATGGTATATCAGGGGATAGATATAAAATAAAGATGGTTTTGCTAGCCAGTTACATTTGACCCATATTTTATTACATCAGACTGTGAGCTGATATAGATAATCTCTGAGTTAGATAGCAAAATAAATGTTGTTTTAAAAAATGGATACACATATATGCTCTCATTCTAAATTTTCCTAGTAACATAAATATATGTTGTACTATTTCAAGAGTTTTTTAAGCTTACCAAATAAAAATTTATTAGATTGTATCTACTTGTAGCCTGGGGACTAAGGCTTCAGAGCAAGAGGAAGAGAATATTGTCAAGAAAGATAAATGGAGCTATGAAATAGCTCCTTAATTCCAAAGAAAATGAATCATTATTCATAATAAATTTATCTGGAAAATATTAACATAGCAGTTTGCATCAAGAACCTGGTCTGTCTTATTTGAACAGAAAACTTAGTTTTCCTCTGGGGCATATTTTATCACTTAAATTATAAAAAATGTGATGAACATAATATTGGAAATAATAGAAGCTGAAATTTATCTTAAATGAGATTAGACGAGGCCATTGTTCCAAAGAGGAGATGTCTCCTTTAAGCAGCTGTTGGGAAATAAATTTATCTCTCCAATATCTATTCTATAGAAAATTCGAGGTACTTTAAAGATTAATCAGTTTGTCAAAATTTTCAATCACATTTTTCATAAAGAGGTCATCTTTCTGATAAGTGAAGCCCCATATTTGAAGCAGCCAATTCACTTACGAACACCAAACTTGCTGGGTCTATACAGGATGTGCAATAAGCTCCATATTCGTCACCATTAAGCTATGAGTTGTTGAGGGGTGAGCGAAACCAAGACCTCATTACTTCATGTACACAGGGATAAAGATCTATAGACACTTTGTTTAAAAACATGTTTGTTTTACATGCCACTTAACATCTATCAATGTGAAAACAAATCTTCATAGCAATGAGATTGATGTTATTTTACATAAAGGATTAAAGCTTGGATGAATATTTGATACAGAAAGAGAGAATCTGTGTTTTTTTTTCTCAATTAGTCACTATGTTAATCTTATAGTTTGAGTGTTTAGATCATTATTTCCTATGAGAACATACCAGAAAACATCAGAAGTATGTTTAGGGGCACCTCAAAAAATAGTTGAGTTGGTTTTTGACAGGGATTGCATTGAATCTGTAGAGACACAAACACTTTCCTAATTCTAAGTTGAAGTTAATTAATCAAATGTGTGTATACATGTTTATATGTGTATCAAGAGCCACCAAAACAACTTTAAAAAAATAAATCCTTCTAACACAGAGTTTACGAACATGTTAACACTGTGCCAAGAACAGTGGTAGGAAAAAAAAAAAGCTCTGTTTTCCATACTAATGTAACTATTTGTCTTTAAGACCTAGAAACTTAATGTGAGTATAAAGACACTACAATCTTTTCAGAAACCACCATACCTGTTTCCAAATTGACTATGTATTTTCACTCCCACTAGCATTTGGTTTACTAATTTTAGCACATACCCAAAGGATGCTCAATCATACCATGAGAGCACTTGTTTAGCTATGTTCACAGCATCATTATTCATAGCATTCAGAGCCTGGAAAAAACCCTGATGCCCCTCAGCTGAAGAATGGATAAGGACAATGTGGTACTTTTACACGGTGGAATATTACTCGGCTGTAACAATCTATGACTATAAATAGATACTGCACATTAGTTCCCTGCCTGCCCAGACCTGAATACTTACAGAAAAACTGTATTATTTACAACAGTGTTTGGACAATGGCTTAGACATACTCCCATATATCTCTTACATCTTATATTAACCCATTTTTCTATTAATCTATGTATAGGCCATGAAGCTGTGGCCTACCAGAGAGTTGTCAGCATCTTTCTCCTTCGGCAGCTATAGGACATTTCCTTCACTCTGTCTTCTTTCTTTCTGCATTCAGTTTAGTTTTCCCTGCCTAACTCTATTCTGCCCTGACAATGTAGCTACTTTATTAACCAATGGTAATAAAACATACTCATAGCATTCAGAGGAGAATCCCACATCAGAGGACCTTATGATTTTCAAACAAATTGATGAAATTAGAAAAAAGATCATTCTCATGAGTGAGGTAACCCTGACCCAGAAAGACAAGCAGGGTATGTACTCATTCATAGGCGGGTGTTAGGAGTAACCAAACTACAATTCATATTCACAGAAAAGGTAGATAAGAAAGAAGGCCCAAGGAAGAATACATGTTTATTCCTGAGAAGGGAAAGTAGAAAAAATCTGCTGGGTAAACTGAGGACAGGGGTTGGGGGAATGGAGGGATGGGAACTGGAGGAAGTGGGTTGGGCAGGCTGGGTATGGGAGGGCAGTTAGAGGCAGGACAGAGGGGGAGAGTAACAAAACAGACTTTTGATGGGGAGAGCATTTCTGGGTTAGGGAGAAATCTAGCGCCAGGGAAACCCCAGAAATCCACATGGATGACCACAAATAAGACTTCTAGCAATTGTGGAGAGGGCACCTAAACTGGCCATTTACTGTAAGCAGTTGGGTTATTTCCCCAACTGCCATCAGAGATACTCTATTCAGTAACTGATGAAAGCAGACACAGAGACCCAGAGATAAACATTGTCCTGAGCTCTGAGAGTCTTGCAGAAAAAGGTAGGAGCAATTATACCAGCCAGGAGGTTGTGATGTGGGAACCCACAGAGACAACTGACCTGAGTCTGCATGGTCAGTGAGCCTGCATGGAACTGACCTAGGACCTTTGCATGGGTGTGAGAATCCTGTAGCTTGGTCTCTCACTAAGACTTCTAACAGTGAGAGCAGTACTTCTCCCTGTTGCCTAACTGGCTTTTGGAAGCCTGTTCCCCATATTGGATTACCTGGTCCCACCTCAGAAGGGAGTTTGGTCCTGTCTCAATTTGATGTGCAACCCTATGGGAGGCTTGCCCCTTCCTGAATGGAGATGGAGGAGTTGTGAATAGAGAGGGTTATAGATGAGAAAGGGAAGGTGAGGAGAGGAAAGGAGGGAGGTGAAACTGGTTGGCATGTAAAAGAAATGACAAAATAATGTTATTTAAATTAAAAAAATACCGCACTCAGTAACTGGTCTAGAAGAAGAGACTGGCCTAGAATCTGAGTGGGTGTTTCCCAGGTTGTATGCACTGGCATACATAACATAAGGCACATAGAGCCATAGTGTGCGTGCAGTCTGTTCAGATTTAAGATTGCTGTAAAACCAAACACTACCAAAAGCAATCACTACTAAGACCACATAGAATCTATTACTCTTTTTTTAAAAATTAATAGCTGCATAATCAGAAACATTACTAGTATAAACATTTTACAACCTCTATATTCCACTACAGACCCCACACGGGTTCTGTCATGCTGTTTTAAGAATCTGTTTTCGACATAATCAGCAAGTCAGTATTCAAAGTCTCAGGCCACAGGTACAGGTTAAACATTATTCTTGTAATTCATTTTTTGTGTGAAATGACTTATTAAGATTTATTCTTTAGCTTTGGAATCATAAATTAAGAGGAAGGGGATAATTTATGTAAGCTGACAAATCATTAAGATTCAAGCCAAGGGTTCATGCAACCCTTATTTATATTTCCATTCCCTGCAGTCTTTGCTAAGTTACACTTAAGACTTGACTGGAACAGACATAGGAACTCTGAAATACAGCCTGCCTCTTATTGACTATCAACTGTTTGCAATGTTTCAGTATTATTTTGACCTGAAAGCCTCATTTCCATGGACATAATTGTCCGTGGGATTCTAAACAGTTACTTGGTGACAATGTTTTATTACTGAGAGGAAATCAGTGTCTGTTACTGAGACAGAGTCTCACATGTTATTGAGACTCTGAAGAGGAAATACCAAATCTCGTGGGCAATAAGGTTTACCTGACAAAAGGAAGATAGACAAACATCTACAGAACATCATACTGTTTTCATTTATACTTTTTTCATTTATATCATTTCATCATACTTTTTTCATTTATATCTTTGTATTTATTTGTAATATAGATACAGAAAACTGTTATCAATAGACTAAGAGTTGGAGTTTTCCATGCTGTTACTTTTAAAGGGGTGTTAGAACCTTTTTTTCTCACAAGATGAATGGAGATAACATATTTACATCACTCATTACTCTCTGTGTGTTCACATGACTCATGGTGTGCATGTGAAAGTCAAAGAAAGATTTGTGGAAATATGATCAATCATCTCTTCTACTGTTTAGGTGTTGGTGACAGAATTTGACTTGACAGGCTTGGTAGCTCAATTACCCACTAAGTCATCTTTTTCACCCCAAGATGCCATTTTTTCAACACTGCACAGCTATAGTAACAAAGGAGTTGCAACATCTACACCTATTGGCATTGTGTCTACAATGCTTGTTCCCACCCCATCAGTCAAAAAGTTCATATAACCTTACCACTTTCTGCAGAACTATTGACAATTGCCAGATTCTGGGAGAGAGGGAACCATGTTTTTCAATCAAATACCTACTGATGAGCCCAGCAGGCTTTAAAAGATAATTCACAGTGGTCACTGATGGCCCTAGTTAAGCTCTGTGGAACAAAAGAAACAAAACAGAGTTTGAAAGGGGAAGAGAGAGATTTATAGGAAAGAAGAGGTAAGGTACTGGCATGGTGGGAGAGAGATAATAAAGGGCATTGGGGAGTAACCAAAATACACTATGTACAGGTAAGAAATTGTCAAGTAACAAAATTTGTTGACAAAGTTACTAAGTAAAAAAGTGACTTTGGTTTGTGTTGTCACTATTCAAGTGATATTAGAACTATTCTGTTCCTACATAATGAATGGAAATAATGACTTCATATCCAAACACAAGTAGTTTCTAGTGTTTGTGCTACAAAAGTGATAGATATTAAGCTCACAGGATCTCTTAAAATCTGTGGGATAGAGTATCTATGTCAGCATTAAGAACACTCTTTGTTCAGTGTGTAATGCACATAATCTACTCACTTGGAAGCAATATTAAAAAGAAACCAGTTAAATATTTAAGGCTTCTCATAAGGTAAAATAACAAATAGATAAATTATGCCATGTATTATTAAGAACACAAATATTTGCTATGACTTTGCTTACACAGTAGAACAATATATTTTCTTGACTATGTTTAACCTTAGTCAGTAAAATAAAATCCATTCATACATAACCTTAGGATATTTTTCAGATGTAAGTAAAATTTACTCAGTTATCATATATTTTATTTAGAGTAGACTATAATATTTAAAATATGAAAAATAAATTCAACCACAGAAAATTGCTTCCTTTCTTGAAGATATTTTTCTAGAAACACCATATCTCTTGTATTTTAACAAAAAATACTGGTTTTGCTCAGATTTAAATATTAAGATTGAATCAATAACTACCAAATATTAAGTGTAGGCTAAATATATTTAAAAATTTGTCTCTTTTATAAATAATTACCTGTTGAATAGAGAAAATGCTTTTTAAAAATAGAAAATAGATATTTTCTTAAGTCCAAATAAAATAAAAATAAATTAATTTTCCAGTTCATGAAATGACTAAATGATACAACAAATCAAGAAGGCACTGTTGTAAAAGGCAATGGATACATGGTGGGAAAGGACATGAAACAAAACACATGTGTATAAACCAGACTACTTTGAAGAGTCTCAAGCTGTACAAAGTGAGAGAGCAGTAAACAATTTTCAGACATGCTTCTGAACCAATGCAGTGAATTCCTTGATGCACATGAGCAAGACAGACAGAATTTCCAGAGTAAGTCATTGGATTTTGAGGCCTTTAGAGGTAGTTTTCTCAAGACGAGTAATGTAGAGATGAGCAAAATAATAATAATAATAATAATAAATTGATCTGAAAAGATATCACAACCAGAGATCAGCAGTTTAAAATGTGGCACCTAAGAGTGTTTAGGATACACACAGTATCAGAAATAATGAATGCCCATCATCAAAGTAGGAATGCATGGTCATAGAATGCCAAAATATTTTAGAATTTATATGATAATCCATTACATCCTAATTAGACATGGACTAACTTCAGGTTGCTCATTGATGATGGCATCCTCAAATGCTCTCAAAGGAAGATGCAATAGATAGATATCCCCTCCTAACTGACTGGAATAAAGCTCAAAAACAGGTAAATGATTATAGAAGCATTCATCCTTGACGTAAATGAAGTATATAGTGGTTACCAATAGCGTAAAGAAGTGATGAGATACTCAAACAAGGAGACAGCTACTCCAATAGAAAGACAAATAATTAGAGCGAGTGTATCTTTCATCAAGAATGTAAAAGTAAGCATGATCACAAAAGTTCAACAAGTAATGCATGGAACA
Organism: Myodes glareolus; assembly: GCF_982192425.1. Taxonomy (NCBI): domain Eukaryota; kingdom Metazoa; phylum Chordata; class Mammalia; order Rodentia; family Cricetidae; genus Myodes; species Myodes glareolus. The sequence continues at coordinate 42,469,670 of NC_142050.1, forward strand.
TATAAAAGTTCTTAAACAGAGTGCTTAGAGATGGACATGAAAGTTATAGCACAACATTTCTCAGAATGGTAGTGTTATTATCCATTATATACTAAAGAAGAAATTATTAGTTAACTCTAAAACAACAGATTTTCTGAAATTCATCATCCAACAAATGAGAAATTTTAAGATTTGGAATGATAAAGTCTGGAGAAAATGCAATGAAATATCTAAATCCTCTGAACAGAGGAGAAGATGTGGACATATTATTTAAATGAAGGCTATATAATGCCTAAATTTGATGAAATGTATAATTCACAGATCTGTGACTATCACTAAGACTTAAGAAAAACAAAATGAATGAGCAACCTGTATCATCAAGCATCTAAATCACTGGAAAACTGACTGAGACAAACAGTTTGGTGTGGTCACACATACCTCTAACTCAGCAACCTGGAGACCGAGGCAGGAAAAATTTGGTTCAGTTAGATGTAATCCCTGGACTACATAGTGCAAAACAACAATGAAAGTAATCAAAAAAGAACCAAAGAGCAGCAGTGATTCTCCAAGTAAACTAAAGCAAAAAAAAAAAGAGCATTATGTAATAACATTATAGACAAGATACAGCAACTCTTATAGGAAACGATGCAGGAATCATGAAGCATCTTTGGGATAGCTATGAAGAAGAGAAGGTGTCACTTCAGAGCATTGAGCCTAGCAAGAGTAACTCTAAAATTAAACCAAATGATACTTCATGTACATACAAGCTGAAAGGTATCATGACTACCAGGTTTACACTGATATAAATTCCAAATAACCTCAGGCAACATGGAAAATGAACCTAGACAGACAAATGAATCTGGAATAAAAAAAAACCTAAGTGACATGAAACTTTTATCTACACAGGAAAGGATATAGATTTGTTTCTCACAATCTAAATATAACTTAAAGACAATTTAATTTTAAAATCAGCTGAAACATGAATAAGTTAATATTATATGAGCTATATAATAATAAAAATAAATTGGAAAACATTTCCAAATAAAATATATTATCATACCGTATGAAATGAATGGGATAAATTACAGAATCCAATTATAAAGCTTCAATGCTCTATATGAATTGCAATGCAGTTGGAAACCACACTGAGATAACTAATGATATATAACATAATCTACAAAGCATGGCATTCTAAAGAATCCTAAAGATGGCATGAGAGATGGTGAAATTGAGTTGGCTACTTCTCAGCTTTGAGATTTCAAACCAACCTTTTCTATTCATGCTCAGATTTTTTTTTCTGCCCTGAAATTGTGTGGGTCTTGAGAAAGTTGTATTTAACTCCTGAGTTCACGTGCACAGTTGCTCTGATGTGTCTGCATGACACTGCTTCCTTGTAGTCAACCATTGCCCCTGGATCTTAGAATTATTCTACTCCATCACCCACCATGGTAACTGAAACTTGAGAGGAGTGAAGATATTAGAGATGTCCCATTTATGGCTGAGAATTCTGCGGTTTCTTATTTTCAGCATCTTAAGCATTTGCGAGTTTCTGTGCTAATGTACATTTACTAGTATTAAAGAAAAATAGCGCATACATATTTGGATAAGTAGAGAACATCAGTGGATTTCTGGAAGAGTTAGGAAAAGGGGATGAAAGTAATCAGAATTCAACATAAAATTTTTCAAAGAATTATATGAAAAATGAAAAAAGAGAATTGAATGGAATACATTAAAAATGAATTCATAAATATTCAGTAATATGTAGGATAAAGGATACAAAGTTTAGATGAAAGAAGAATAAAAATGAATAGTAATAAAAGAAAGAATTCTAACTAGATAGATTTTGTAATAATAAATGGTTAAAAAGCATGAGTAGAAGAGAGAGCTGGTTGGGATTCAGGGAAAAGCATGAATATGAACTTTCTCATGCGAAACATATATCCAAGACACAGGCCTGTAGATGAGGGGTAAATGGAATATGCTTAACACTAGTCAAAAATCTGATGAGGATCTATTAACACAAGATCAAATGTACTTCAGAGCAAAGATATAGCCAATTATTAGGTACCTATAAAGGAATCAACTAATACAGCATATTATAACAATTTAAATGCTGTTGTGTTTGACTATTTTGAAAAGACCAAATAGTTGATGTTACTGCAAATAAACACATAGAAACAATCAGAATTAAGGCAAGAAATTTTAGTATTTCCCCCCAATAATAGAAAGGAAAAGTTAAGTATGAACACACAGATTTTTAACATGGCAATCATCAAGTTTTGTCATGCAGAGAAAACTGTAAGTATGTATATCACAATATGAATTTATTCAAGTCCACACAATGATTTACAGTTTTGTATTTGGAGCAATACATATGCATACTTAAATAATTAAGATGAAAAATATGCATATTTTATACAATCCAGCTAATGTAAAAGCAGATATTTCTCTTGGCTTAGAAATCAATAGTTGAAACTCTGTATGAAAACCTTTTAAATCTAAGAAAGAAAGCAATCATTCTAATTAACCTGCATGTCAACGATGGAATAAAAGGAGGAATTGATCTGCATTTAAGCTGAAACAAATATTGTAAAATGCATAGCTTGTAAGTAATTACGAAACAGTATTTAATTTTTCTTAAACTTAATATCACAAAGTTCTTTCCCAAGAGAGAAAGATCTTAAAATTTTACCTGTGGGCACTTCCTCTTATACATAGAAATGAAGAAGCAAGATAAGGGCACATTAACTTCATGAGGAAGAAAACCAATGGAAGTAGAAGATAAACATTTGCATCCATATTTAATCAGGAAAGAAAATAAAATACATAAACAGTTGAATTCTAGTTGAATTCTTCAGAAATTGTGCAGATACTACAATTTTGTGGTGAATCATAGAACTTAGATAAATAAAGGTTTGGACAGTACTATTCCTTGGTTTTGCCCCCCCCCCCATCCAATTAAACTTAAATTTGAAGCCCTATGGCCTAGTACCTCACCATGTAATCTTACTTGGAAATAGTCATTACAGAGATAATAAACTTAGGACTGTGAACTCTAAAGTCAGTGTAACAGAAGTCCTTAGAGAAGTGAAAAATTAGATGCAAGCATGCCTGCAGAGATAGTACATCAACTTGGACAATTGGTGGGATGCATTTTGAAGTGAATGGGTATGGAAGGTTACTAAAGAACTGCCAGGTACAAAGAGAGGCACTGAAAATTCTCTCTGCACTGTGTATATTGAGACCTTAAACTGAAGGCTTTTCATGCTGATGAAGGAATAAATGTTCTTTTCAGTCCCCAGATTCATAATGCTCCATTAATGTAGTGATAGCAAACTGATACAGACACAAACACTCACAAACAGAAAACAGAACAATTGTTTCTACTAGAAACAACGTGAAAGGTACATATACTGAACCTGACTTAAACATTCATAATATTTACACATATTAAAATGTAGCATGATATTCCAATAATTTCTTCATCTTTAATCTTTTATGATCAATTTAAGTAAATTTTGTTTTATAAATATAAACTAGTTTCTTACATATTCTTAAATTATATATTCAGATAGAAATTAGAGTAAATTCTAACAAATATTTAGATTTAAAAATTTAGCAAATCTGAAAAATAAGTTTCACAGCATAGAAGAGGAGAGCATACCTGATGTTGCATTCTATGCAACTAGTATTATACTGATAGCAAAGCTGAACTAGTTATGATACCAACTCAAATCAAGCAAAGGGAAGAAAACCTCAAGACAGTGAGACACAGACTGGGTTTATTCATAAAATAGCTGAAGAGAATTTTAACCACAACTTTAACAAGTCAAACATGTCAAGGCATAAAGAGGCTCATACATTGAAACCAATTGGTAAGCATACCTAACATACAAGTTTAGCCTATGTGCTGTAGGCACTTACCGCAGTAGATCACTAAGTCTACACAAGAGTAGAATTCACACCACAGAGGCAACTGCAGCAAGTACAGTCTCACATCACAAAAATGTTAGAGCTAATTAAAAAGAAATCAGCCTTTCAACTCCAAGAATTCGGGGTCAGTTCTAGAGCGATGGAGGTATTATAAGAACTCATACTTTTACATACAGGCATCCTATTACAATCTTTGTGAAAATCTTAAGCTCCTCTTCTTTTCCAGAGCAGAAGTTATTCTGATTTTCAGTATCTTCCATCACCAGTTCATACACAGGTAATTTCTATTCCATTATATTAAACTAAATTCTTTCTGTGTGCTTTTAAAATTATTTTTTTCAACATCTTACTCAACTGAGTATTGACTAATCACAAACATTTATAGAATCTTTAAAGGTAGAAAAATGAATACAATGTATTTCTCGTGTCCAATGGCTTCATATATTCAATTAGAAACAATATATGTACACTAAAAGAATAGAAGAAAATTAACACTAATATATAAATAAATAATTTAAGTAATAAATGAAGGGTGAATTAATAATAACTTTTCTTTTTTTGTTTTGTTTTGTTTTGTTTATTCAAGTATCCGAAAACACTCTTTCCACTTCCTCCCCTCCTCCCAATACCCTCCCGCTCCCCCCACTCCCTCTCCTCCTCCCTCACCATTCCCAAGAGCAGTCAAGGTTTCCTGTCCTATGGGAAATCCAAGTTCCTCCCCCCTCCCTCCAGGTCCAGGAAGGTGAGCATCCAAACAGGCCAGGATCCCAAAAAACCAGTCCATGCAGACGAAACAAGACCCAGTGCCATTGTCAATGGCTTCTCAGTCTTCATTTGGACCTCGGGGGCTCAGTTAGCCCCCATGTCAGCCACATTCAGAGAATCCGGTTTGATCAAATGCTCGTTCAGTCCCAGTACAGCTGACCTTGGTGAGCTCTCATTCGATCAGTCCCCTTGTATCAGTGGGTGAACTGCACCCTTCGCGGTCCTGACTTCCAGTGCTCCAATGTGGGTCTCCGTCTCTATCTCCATCCATATCTATCACCATGCACAAAACTCAAGTCCAAATGGATTAAGGACATCAACATTAATCTGTCCACATTGAACCTGATAGAAGAGAAAGTGGGAATTAGTCTACAAGATATAGGCACAGGAGGCCACTTCCTAAGTAGAACCCCGGTAGCACAGACAATAAGAGAAACAATGAATAAATGGGACCTGCTGAAACTGAGAAGCTTCTGTAAAGCAAAGGACACTGTCAGTAAGACAAAAAGGCTACCTTCGGACTGGGAAAAGATCTTCACCAACCCCTCATCAGACAAAGGTCTGATCTCCAAAATATACAAAGAACTCAAGAAACTAGACACTAAAACTCTAATTAACCCAATTAAAAAATGGGGTACTGAACTGAACAGAGAATTCACAACAGATGAACTTCGAATGGCCAGAAGACACTTAAGGACATGATCAAGCTCCTTAGCGATCAGGGAAATGCAAATCAAAACCACTTTGAGATACCATCTTACACCTGTCAGAATAGCTAAACTCAAAAACACCAATAACTTTTCTTTTATTACATTACCTATAGGACAAATAATACACAGTTAAAATCAGCTGATTTTTTTTGCTTTAAAATGTTTTAATGGAAACAGATTTACATCATTTTTTTCACCAGTGTTTCTTCCCTCCATAGTCTTCCATGCACCCTCCACTTTCAAATTGATAGGCAAGATTTATAATGTAGTGAGAAATTATTCCAGTCTAAAAGGGGGAAGTATTGGTTTTTTTTCTAAGTTTCATGACATCACTAGACTCAGGAAGGTAGCCTAATTTCCAATGGCAGGTGTCTTTTTCCTCCTGTTGTGTTGGTCCTAAGTTCAATTTGACAGCTCTTGGTTACCGTCAACATGTGAGTTCCACTTATTGTGCTTCTTTGAGTATCTTGCCATACTGGTCATTGCCATGGTTCATAAGTGTTACACTGTATAGGATTGTTGAATAGCTTCTCTTCACCCTTGGCATTTTTTAGAGTGCTTTCTAAAACCATAAATGCAAAACCTCAGGAACCATGGATATTAGACCTCAGGTACGATCCAGGTTGAGTCTTCTTAATTCTGTGTCCTAAATTTGAGGTGGTTTCAGCAAATAGTGGCCCACCCTCATTCACTGAGAGAAAACAAAGAGCTATGCCAATAGTCTATACTTTGGGGTAGTCACTTGGACTATCACTTACCAATCATTCAACAGGATGTTTCTCTTGTCTGATAATAGGTGTTTTATTAGTCTATGATTATTAAGAATATTGTCAGTGCAGGAGTATTTACTTTTTTAGATACACATATAATATATAATTTTAGGTAAGCTTAGAGTAATACAGTTTCTTGAGGCTTTATCAATCAGCCTTGGAGTTAGGAGTCTCCTATCTCCCGGCTTGGTGTTCTACATTGACCCACTGCTTCTCCCTAGTTGGAACCACCTCCTCATTTTTCTGTTTACCACTTATCAGCTATGTCCTGTCAGTCCCCTCTGAAATCACCCAACTCCTTTCCATAATACCTTACACATTCCTGATTTTTGTGGTTACCTCACAATTTTTCCTTGATGCATATTAGTGTTTTTCCTGCATGTAAGTACACTGTATGGCTGTCTAGTGCTCACAGAGGTGAGAAGAGGGTGCATGATATCACAAGGTATAAGCAGACATTAAAATGATTACTATGGTGCAGAAAAGGCTAGAGAATAATGTTCCCCATGGTTACCCACATTTTGGCAAAGCAAAGTCAAGCTTTATAGAATATATAGAATATAATATTATATCTGCTTGTGTATATATGATGCTGCTTCTTTATCCATTTGTCTTCTGAAGAATTTAGATTAATTCTCTTTGAAGACTATATTATTCAAAATGTGGTAAAGAATTTGTTTTAATCAAAAACCATGTAGCCTAAGGTAGTGATTAATACTAAATTAACATATTCAAAATCAGCATATGAATTGAATAATATTTGATTCTATTACAATGTATTTTGAAGTATAAGTTCTTATTGCACAAATTGTAAGGAATCTCTGACATAACTAATGAATATGAGATAATGGGTAATATTTGATTTTTCATATACCTAAAATTAAGTTATGGGAAAGGTCTATTTTATTTTACTATTATATCTACAAAGAAAAGTAAATGTTGAACAGCATAATAAGAGGCTTTTTTCCCTGGTAATTTGTATAAGAAAAGGGTATAATTTATGTCATCAAAGCCATTTGAAATATACTTTTTCTTAGTATTGTGAGCAGCTAAATTTCAAGACCTAAAACAGATGAATAAGATGCTTTGGATTAGAGTTATATGTATAAGAAAGGGAAGTATGAATTAAACTGGGAAGGCAACATTAGGCAGGATGAAATTAACATTAAACAAAATTAAACTAGATATAGTGTTCTTTAAGATGAAAATAAAATAAAATTTTCTATAAAAATTAATTTGGGGTGGTAAGTTAATAAGGTTAATGTTATTAATGATCTTGTTAAATGTTCTAAATATAAAAATATGCAAGTAATATGTTTCTTCTTTAATATTAGATTGACTTATTTTGCTTTTTATATTTTCTTGTTTAATATGGGGGAGTTGTATGTGCATGCAAGCATGCACATGCCATGGTGTGGGCGTAGAGAATAACAGACACCCTCAGTAAAATGGGAGTCGGTTCAGTTCCTTCCCTCTACATGGCTTTCAAGCATGGAACTCATATTGTCAGGCTTGTCAGTGAGTGTGTTTACCTGCACCACATTGACCCAAATTGATTCATTAGTAAATGCTAATAAAATTATTCAAATGATCTTTATAATTATATCTTTATTAAGCTGAACATAAAACTTAGAAATGCCCAAAACTGATAGGGAATGATTATATTTTAAAATTAACAAATATCAAGTAATTCAAAATCACTAAAGAAGATGTAGAATTCAGTTACTATTAGATATGTAGACAATAATATAGTAATATAGCTACTCATGGTTTCAGTGGGAGTAACAGTCTTAATTTTACAGTTGAAGGTTAGGCAACAAACTAATATAAGAAATCTTCAATTGAAAAATATTGTTAACTAGCAATTTTGTCTACTTCCAATATCCAGGAGGATAACTACATGTTTTTCTTTGAATTCACCTTCCTATTCAGCTTCTCTAGGATCAAGAATTATAGGCTCAATGTCTTTTATTAATGTCACCAATGCCAGCTGGACTGGGACTGATGGAACATGTGATCAAAACGGACTCTCTGAATGTGGCTGACATGGAGGGCTGACTGAGAAGCCAAGGACAATTGCACTGGGTTTTGATTCTACTGCATGTACTGGCTTTGTGAGAACCTAGTCTGTTTGGATGCTCACCTTCCTAGAACTGGATGGGTGGAGGGGACCTTGGACTTCCCGCAGGGTAGGGAACCCTGACTGCTCTTTGGACTGGAGAGGAAGGGGGAGGGGAAGTGGAGGGAAGGGGAGCGTAATGGGAGGAGGGAAGGAGGTGAAAATTTTTAATAATAATAATAATATTAACAAAACCCTGAAAATAAAGAAAAATATTGTTAATTCTACTTTGACTACCAAAAAGACGAATATGAACCTTCATGCGTCGATGGATTGAGATAGAGAGACCCACATCTGAGTTCTGAACTGAGCTCCCAAGGTCCAGTTGAAGAGCAGAAGGAGGGAGAAGAAGAGCAAGGAAGTCAGGACCGCGAGGGGTTGGCCCACCAACTGAGACAGTGTGACTGATCTAATGGGAGCTCACCGAGGCCAGCAGGACTGGGACTGAAGGTGCATGTGATCAAATCGAACTCTCTGAATGAAACTGACAATGAGGCTGACTGAGAAGCCAATGATAATGGCACTGAGATTTGATACTACTGCGTATCTGACTTTTGGGGATCCTATTCTGTTTGGATGCACACCTTCCTAGGCCTGGACTGAGTGGGGAGGGCCTTGAACTTCCCACAGGAACTGCTCTGCCCTCTCTTAGAACTGGAGGGGGAACAGGGAGAGGGCGTGGGGGAGTGGGAGGAAAATGAGAGGAGGGGAGGAGGTGGAAATTTTGAATGGTATTATTTAAGCAATAAAATAATAAATAAATAAAGCAATAAAAACTAAACTAAAATAAAAACACAAAAAAGAAAAACAATGTTAATTCTACTTGACTTTAGTTTCTCTAATAAACAAGAAAACTTATCAAATAAGCTACAATCCTCTAGGCAATAGGTAGAGAAAATTCTCAAGTTAATTTTCACATTATTTAAAATAATTAATGTAAACAAAGCATTTTACTGTTAATACACTCTAGAAAAAATACTTTTAAATCAAGTTAAATTTATTTAATCTAAAAAATACAGAATATGTAACTAATTTAAATATGACTTACACTGTTAAAAATGTACTTAAATATCACAATAACAATTTAAAGAAAATTGAAATTATTGTATTACTTTTAGACAAAAAAAGAAGTTAGAAAAAGAAGTGTTATAAAACATGGAGAAGGCATAGAATAGTATTAAAAGAGTCTTTTTAAGAAGAGATGAAATTTCTACTTTAATGCATATAGTAAGAAGAAAATCTAATAAAAATAATCAAAGCTAGAGATGTGAATAAATACACTGTTGTAAATGTGTATTTTATGATGTATTTTAAAACAATATTTAAGTGAGAATTTATCTTATATACTTTTACATTGTTCTGAGAACTACACAGTGACCAAGGTAACTTAGAAAATATTTATTTGGTCTTCTGCTCCTAGAAGGTCAGACTCTAAAATGATCATATAAGGAAGAATGGCAGCAGGTAGTTAGGTATTGTCCTGAAGCAGTAGCTGAGACTCCATGTTGAAACAACAACAACAGAGCAGTGGGGATTAGGCTGAGATAAGTGCACATAACCACTTTTGAAGTATCAACTGCTTTCCCCAGTGGCATAGCTAATCTACCAGGCCAATGCTTATAATCCTCCCCAAATAGTTTTCACAGCCTATGAACCAAAATTCAAATATGATGTCTATGGAGATCATTTTCATTTAAACCATCACAGTGCCCAATAAGGGCATAACTTTCCTGAAAGCACATCCAGTCTATAGAACTATGAAAGAATGTCTTTCCAATGAAGAGCAAAAAAACAAAGCTTAACTAAATTAAAACAATAGAAGCCAATAATTATGTAGTCAGACTAAGAACTTATAACATAAAATTAAAAAAATAAGACTAATATAACTTTGTCTGAATTCTAATAAACAGCCAAAGAGGAAATTATTTTAAGCTTCTATAAACTCACCAGGGAACAGATTCTCTTATAACTTGCTTTATGTTTTGTCTATTGTCGTAACAGCAGAAAAGATAAATATGTCAGAAGAAAGAAGAAACGTACAACATATCAACAATCTAATAAAATTTGTATCATTGAATCAATTAATTCAGGAAAAGAAGTTCTAGCACACAGTGGATGTTAATGTCTCAAAAAAGGAAGAGTCGAATTTCTCATCCAATAAGGAACATCTAAAAATGCAACTTAATCAGATATGTACCAAAATTCAGGACATTTTTGACATAATGAGAAACCAGATGAGAATATTCTCTTCAACTTGCCTGCCCAAATATAATAGGGCAAATTTAACTTCTGAAATAAAACAAGAAAGTGAAATAAAATGTACAGAAATTAGAGAAAGTAATTATACATGAAATGCAAAGATATGCATGAATGCATAATGAGAATCCACAAAGAACAAAGTCTGACTTACATCAGTAGCTCTGATGAGGAGGATTCAATATATCAATAGTGAAATTAGTACAGTGGAAGAAAATATAGCTTATCATAATATCAAAATGTGCCATACTTCTGAATAAGGCTGACAATAAATGCATGATACATTTATGACCTACATGTTCAAAAGGAGGTGAGAGAAACCAAAGTCCTAAATTAATGTAAAAAAATTCTTATCATAGATATGTAGAACCAATACTATTAGAATGTCAGTTCTTCCCATGATGATTTGTTTATTTCATATAGATTCAAATAAAATTATTGAAAGGTATTTTGCAAATATTAAAATATATTTATACATGTTATGATACTGACAATCTCAAATATCTAAGACAATAATAAAGAAAAAGAACAATATCTTAAATAATATTATTCAAAAACTCCATAGATAAATAAAATATATTAAAGATGCAAAAATGTTGATACCTACTTTCAACAATTTTTTAAATTATTCACCAAGTATAAAAAACAATTAAATGGGACAAGGAAATTATTTGATACAAATTGTGCTTAAAATTATATACCTATTTATAAATACATAACCTAGAATATGCTTTTCAAAAATTATTCCAAAAGCATCACATATTTAAATCCAAATTTCAAAATGGTAATTATTAGAAAAATCATAGAGGAAAGTCTGATAAAATACTGGCAAGCCAAATTAAAATTCATCAAAATAATCATCAACCATGCTCAAGCTGTTTTCATTTTAGACATTCAAGGATGGTTCATCATACTTAGATCAATAAATGCTATTGATAACATAAATAGACTCAACAACAGGAATCACAAAGTCATCTCAATAAACCCAGAAAAAGCCTTTTATAAAAGGCAAAATCCTTTTATGATAAGATGCATTCAGACATTAGTGATGGAAAAAGAATACTTGAACAAAAATAAAGACTCTGCACACCTATAGTCAAACTGCTAATAAGTATGATCATATTTAAACTTCAAAACAAAATAATGATTAACTTTCTCATTACATCTTTTAATTTTCGTATTATAATATGGTTGTATTATTTCCACCTTCACTTTCCCTCTCCTGACTGTCTTTCAAAACCTTAGCCTCTCTTTTCATTAAATGCTGCCGTGTGCATTATTGCCACGTTTCATTATTTTCCACTCACCTCTGTCACTTTGAAGACAGAGATACAAACCTTGTTTCTACTTCTGTATAACCCTGGAAGAGTCAGCTTTCTTTTTGTCATCGCTAGTCTCCAAAAGCAATTGCAGATATTGGAGCTAAACCTTGAGAAAGTGAATGTATGTGGATACCAAAACCTTTCTGATAACACACACAATGTTTGTGTTCCCACTAAGAAAGCTTGTTTTAAACCTTAAGAACTATGTGCTCAACTGTGTCATAGCAGTATTGCTTGTCATTGCCACAACCTACAAACAACCTAAATGCCCCTCGACTGGAGAATGGAAAGGAAAATGTGGTACATTTACACAATGGAGTACTACACAGCAGAAAAGAATAATGAAATCTTGACTTGTGTAAGAAAACGGATGTAGCTAGGAAACATCATTTTGAGTGAGGTAACCAAGACACAGAAAGACGAGTATCACATTACTCACTCATAAGTGGTTTTTAAACATAAAGCAAAGAAAATCAGCCCACAAATCAGAGTCCCAGAGAACTTAGACAACAATGAGGACGCTTAGAGAGACATATATAGATATAATCTACATGGGGAGTAGAAAAAGACAAGCTGTCCTGAGTAAATTTGGGAGCACGGGGACCATGTGAAAGGGTTGAAGGGGAGGGAAGAGGCAGGGAGGGAAGAAGCAGGGAGGGGAGCAGAGAAAATCTAGAGCTCAATAAAAAAGACATTAAAGGATCAGTTACTATACTCACAATTTTCTATATATTTAGGTGGTCTGTTTTCAAAGGTGAAGGAAAAATTTACCATGTATTTAAAACACACCTTTTTATATTGCATTCTTTGGGCTCTTGTAGCAATCTGGTCACGGTTGTGGTTCATTGGTATTATAGGGTTATAGTACTGTTGTGTCCCTCATTTGCAAGTTTTCTGGGTGCCTTTTGTAACTTGGTAGCTAGTTTTCAGGGAGAAAGCTTTCAGGTCAGATCCAGTTTGTGGTCTTGGCCCTGTGTCTGAAGTGTGTGTTGTCTTCAACAAGAAAGACTTACTTTCGAGACCTGAGAGCAACCAAGGGCAATAGCAATAGCCTATGATATTTTATCAGAAACGTGAACAATCCTGACCAACAACTCGAGGGAAAACTTCTTATTCCTTGTCTTGTGATTTTTGTTAGATAGTATACTCCTTTTAGGAGAAGCATTTTCAGCTCTGTTGAGAAAATTTTATTCAGATTAGGCGTAGTCTGAATACATTGAGTGTACATATACATTGAGCATACATTTATTTTAGGCATGTTAGTTACATAGTGAATAGTCTGCTATCTTATGACCTTTTCACATATTCTTACTTACTCTTCTCAGTCTTTTTGTATTTATTTTCCCAACCCCAATTAAAGACCAGATTGTTTTTCTTATTTCATCCTTCAGATAATTTGCAACCTGACCCACCCTATTCTTTTGTTTTTCCCACTCACACCCCAAATGGTCTTTTTTTATTTTCATGATTTCTATAGTTACAAGAGATTATTCATTCACATCTGAAAATTTGAAGGTGGAATATCAGCAGTGACCCAACATGTAATAGTTGTCTTTCTCGGTCTTGGTGACATTAATCAATATGATCTTTTCTAATTCCATCATTTATCTGCAAGTTTATGATGTTGTCTTTCTTTACAGCTGAATGGTGTTTCAAATTGTATATTGAGCCATTTTCATTGTACATTCATCAGCTGAAAGATATTTAGGTTGTTTCCATTACCTAGAAATTGTGAATACAGCAGCAAGGAACCTGGTAGAGCAAGCATCTGGAGAGTAGATATAGAGACACGGCGTAGTCCAAGGAATGGTTTATTTACATCATATGGTAGATTTATTTTCATCTTTTCAACAATTATCCATGCAGATATTGAGAGTAATTTTTTTTTAGTTTGAAATCACACTTAAATTTAATGATAGTTTTCTGCTCCTCACTTCATCTGCTTGGTCTTTACAACTCTGCTTGGGGTAAGATGAAATTTGAAAATATTTTTTTTTAATTTAAATTTGCCTAATCTTTAAAGATAGTGAACATTTTTGAGGTATTTCTTAGCCAATTTTATTTCTTCTTTTGAGAATTTTCTTTTTCAGAAGAAATCTCATTCTTTGAATAGTCAGTTGTTTACTGAGTTCTTTCAGCATTAATCCTCTGTCTGATGTATAGCTGGCAAATATTCTCTCCATTCTATAGGCTTTCTCACATGACTGACTGATTCTTTGGATGGGCAAAAACTTTTAGGTTCATGACGTCCCACTTATCTATTATTTCCCTTAATTCTTGGATGGGCAGATTTTCTTTAGAAAGTTTTTCCTAAATCTATACCATATAGGATAGAACCTATGATTTTTTTTTCATTGCTGGCTATACTTTATTTATTTTTTATTTATTTATTAAAAATTTCCGTCTCTTCCCATCCCCTATTTCCCTTCCCCTCCCCCCACACCCCGTACCCCTCCCTTTCTAGTCCTAAGAGAAGTCAGGTTGTCCTGTCCTGTGGGAAGTCCAAGGCCCTCCCCACTCCATCCAGGTCTAGGAAGGTGTGCATCCAAACAGACTAGGCTCCCAGAAAGCCAGTACATGCAGCAGAATCAAAACCAGGTGTCATTATCATTGGCTTCTCAGTCAGCCCTCATTGTCAGCCACATTCATAGAGTCTGGTTTGATCACATGCTCGTTCAGTCCCATTCCAGCTGGCCTTGGTGAGCTCTCATTAGATCAGTCACACTGTCTCAGTTGGTGGATCAACCCCTCGTGGTCCTGATTTCCTTGCTCATCTTCTCCCTCCTTCTGTTCTTTATCTGGATCTTGGGAGCTCAGTCCAGTGCTCAGATATGGGTCACTGTCTTCGTGGGAGGACAAACCCCTCGCGGTCCTGTCTTCCTTTCTCACGTTTTCCCTCCTTCTGCTCTTCATGCAAAAGATGGGAGCATGGGGGTGGGGGTGGGAGGAAGGGGAGATGGGGAGAGAGAAGGGAGAAGGGGATGATTGGGGAGAGCTTGGGGAAATGGGATGATTGAGAGGGAGGAAGGGTCGATATGGGAACAGGGAAGAAGATATCTTAACTAAGGGAGCCATTTTAGGGTTGGCAAGAGACTTGGCTCTGGAGGGGTTCCCAGTTGTCCAAGGGGATTTCCCCAGCTAGGTCCTTGGGCAACAGAGGAGAGGGTGCCTTAACTGGCATTCTCCCATAGTCACACTGATGAATATCTTACATATCACCATAGACCCTCCACGATAGATGGAGATAGAGATAGAGACCCACATTGGAGCACTGGACTGAGCTCGCGTGGCCCAACCTATAATTTTTATAGCAGTTCCAGTGTTTTAGGTTTCAAATTAGGGTTTTGTATTCGTTGGGAGTTAGTTGTTGCACAGGAGAACAGAATAGGTCTATTTTACTCCTCTATAAGTTCACATTTTGCTTACTCATCAGTATTTGTTGAAGGGGATTTTCTCTTCCTGGTATATGTTGTTGGCATCTTTGTAAAATATTAAAAGATTGAGGTTAAAAGAATGAGATTTTCATTTTTGTGTGTTTTGTTTGTTTTATTCATCTACATAGCTACATAGAGAGAGATTGTATACAGCTTAATTATTATTGTTCACGTTATCTTTATCTGCAGTCTATTGGATATTGCACACTGCTCTGATGTGGTTCTTAGGATTTACAACTTCTCAGTCATTACAAAGACATTCATAAAATAACTTTGGTTTATGATAAGGACGGAAGTGTAGAATATAAATTTACAACCAGAAAAAAATGCCAAAAGTAGCACTTCACATTTAATACAAACAGTGGAGATAGGTGATGAAACTCCTTTATTCCAACAGTAGGCTGTCTGGGATGATTTTCCAGGCTACGTGTTGCAATGAGGTGAAAATTATCCCAGAATGGCACTACAGTTTTTATAAGAAGTTGGGAGTCTATTGGGCAACAGATTTACAGGGCTGCAGAAAAAACCTGGCTGCTATCAGTACATGTGTAGAGTGTTCAACAAAGAGTGGATGGGAGCCCTGATATTAGAAAACTATGTAATAGAAACACACAGAGAGATAATTCTTAGAGACACACAATTATTTGTTTCATAGGTAGTTGGGAAAATCTTATAATCTAAGAGTTATTATGAAGAAAACACAAAGGGAGTTGTTCCAGGAACTAAAATCTTGACCCAGAGTAAATGCAATTCCAGTCCTGCCTAGCAAATTCTAAAATATGAGAGATGATCATACTTCTTATGTAATTTGACAATAATCATTAAAAATGTGCAACTCTGTTTATATGATCAGTTGTACAATCATGGCAAGCATATATGCACATTGTGTTCATTAATAAATGGCTCAGCTGTTCAGAAATGGCAGGGCACCATTTGGAAGTGATAAATTGATTTGCCACATGTAGAATTTTCAAAAAGAAGTTAGGCTGGAAGTCAGCCAAAAAGTATTTCCAAAGTACAGAAAACAGACCAAAACAAAACAAATGCATATAGAATTACATATTCATATAAATAATAATTTCCAAAACAAAATTGAAGTCATACATTCGCCAACAAAACTAACTTGTTACCTTCACACTTGGGAAAGAAGCATGGTGAAGGAACTGTCAAAACATAAAACTGAAACCTGTGTACAGACAATGGGACAAAACCTCTAAAGCAGCAATGGAGTGGATAAACAAAAATACACTTGTCTGAAACTAAAATCCCTTGACAGCGGAGTTTTAAGCTAAAATGCTATTGTACTGTGAGCTGTATAGTGTATATGTGACAAGATGATAAAATGGTTGGTGGATAAAAGCAGAAGGAAGCATTTATAAGATCATTTTACAGTATGCACAGTGGTATAATGGT
This sequence comes from Myodes glareolus, assembly GCF_982192425.1. Lineage (NCBI taxonomy): Eukaryota > Metazoa > Chordata > Mammalia > Rodentia > Cricetidae > Myodes > Myodes glareolus. The sequence goes on from NC_142050.1 coordinate 42,486,371, forward strand.
ATTTGAAAGTAGATAGTGATAAATTAAAATGCATAATGCAGGAAGAAGAAAATGCTTAAAAGAGAAAATAAACAAGAGAATCATAGTAAATAAACCAAAAAAGAAGGAAAATAGGATGTGGATATAATGCATAAATCAAAAATAATATTGTATTCTAGTTATCATTAATTCTTGGTGAACTAATGAGTTTTATTATGGGTTACTTATGGAAATATCAGTGAGGGAACAAATACAAAAATTTTAAATGTACAAAACAACTATTACTATAACCATCCTTTTCAGCTGTCTCAGAATTGATAAACAACAAAATCAAAAATTAGTAAAGAAGTAAAACCAAAAACACAAAGAAATTTATTAGAAAGTATATGAAAGATTTATCTGAGACTGGAGACAAGACCTATGACATTAGGAGTCTAGAGTGAAATACGCCAAGCTCTAGGCCCTCCTGGCATGCAGCGGGAGTATAATACTTGCCCCAGTAGTTTATCAAGACTCTGCCTTAAAATCTTAAAACAAACGAATGAAAGAGTGAAACATGGATGAATAAATGGGAGGTAGAAAAATTTACAACATACACAAAAGTTTATTTTTGATCCATGGGCCTTTGAAAATGAAAAAAATGAAATAAAGTTTCAAAAGAAAGGAAAAGGAAAGGAAAGATATAGCAACAAATATAAAAATGATCCTCCTGATCACTAATAAATGTGTATTCAAATATAAATTTAAAATTTTATTCAACATGATTAAATGTAAAAGTTTACAAACCGAAAACAAATATAATAGGACTGTGATCTTCCACACTGTCTAGAACTACAACATCATTACCTGATTGCTGGCATAGCTATGGAACAACTCTGAATATTCAGTACTGTTAAGAAACTACAGTGATAAATATGTTTTAGAAAATGACTTTGTGATTCCACCAAAAGTAAATTGTGGCCTTGCTTTCTCCATTTATGTGTCTCTGTGTTAATTACCATCTGCTGAATAAAGAATCTTCTCTTATGAGGGTTGAGTACCACATTAACCTATGTATATAGCAATAAGTCATAATCATTTTGTGGCTATGTTTACTTAACAGAATATTAGTAATAGCTTTGCCCAACAGTCAATGGCTTATCTAGTCTCAGACTCTTGACTCCTTCCTTTTAAAAGAACTACAAAGGTGCTTTCTAAAATATAGTTATCACTGTAATTTCTTAACAGGACTGAATATTTAGAGTTGTTCTATCGCCCTGTCAGAAATCTAATAAGGGTGATATAGTTTCAGACAGCCTGAAACAGCCCTAGCTTGTGTGACACGTATTAGCAATGTCAGATATCTCATAGAGCAGACCTTAAATACAAATAGGAACGTTTGGTTACACTCAACATTGGTTGAGAATGCACGGATGGGCATATCTTGGAGGCAAGACTCTGTAGTTGACAGGAGTTAGGAGAAGTTGAGCACAATGAATGCTGGTCAGAAGCTTCTGTGTGAGCGGCATCTGTATTTCTCTGTCACAAGTTTGTGGTACCTTCAGCAATAGTGTTTTACCTTCAGACTGTGGAGGGAAATCAATAGCACTGGCAATAGCCTGTAATGTTCATTATAAGGATAGCTGAAAGACAAAAATCTGACACAAAAGTTCATATAGAGCAGTCAAATGCTTAATATTTATAAAGAGATTCTATAATTCACAAGCCATGAAGCTAACAATGGGCACCTTTGGGAAGGAGATAAACAGGATTCTTCAGTTAAATCATTTCACCGCAAATAAACAAAAAATGTTTTTCTCATTAATAATAAGTAATGCAGATAAGTGTGATCATAATATTTGAACTTTCATTAATTAGATTATAGGACTGGAAATTAAATTATGATAAATTACATTAGAAAATAATCTAAGAAAATTGTTACTTTCATATTCTACTGATGAATGTACAAAGAGGTTCAGCATTTTTAGCTGGTGTGGCTTTTGAAGCTGACAGACTGACAGTAATCTGTCAGATTCTAAAGTGTGCATTTTAAGTCTATCCCACAAAATACTCATAAATATACATAAATGCAAAATTATAAGAATGTTATTGCTCTGTTATTTACAATAGCAAAAAGCAGAAAAATACTAAGTCTGTCAGGAGGAAAATGGCAACAAATTATGGAATATGCCTGATTTAAATGATCTGAAAGTCCCTAAAAGTATGAAATAGCCCTACAAGAACATAAATGTACTTGACATGCTGGATTCTACACTTAGAGTGGAAATAATTGTATATATGCACATGACATTAAATGTATATAATTGATGCTGTCTCGGCTACTTCTATCTCTAAATGTCTCAGTGTGTAAAGATGCTCACAGGTCATGGACAGAGGCGAGTTAGTGAAAGACAAGTATCATGAAGGAGCATTCTGAAGTTTCTGAAATGTTTCCCATTTTATATGTATGTTTAATGAGTGCAGAATCCTGCAGATCACTGAAGAAATTTGTGCACAAGTTTGTGGTAATCTCCCAAATCTTGCCTCAGTGTTTATTCTGTTGTTTGAAGGTGTAACAATGGCTTCTGTTGTTGCTTCAATGTTACAGACTAACATGTCACTCCTCATCCTCCCCGGTCTCCCCTTCCCTTTCCTAACCCTCTTTGCAAAGAATGTACCTCGAGAAAGAATTGCAGTCCTGAGCAAATCTGCATGAGTCCATTACACACCCTCTCCGTGGCGATAATGTTCACAGATTGCAATTGATTTCTTATGATGCAGATATTAGGATTCTATTGCCTGATATTTTTCTGTTGTTTCCTAAGGGTGGAAGGAACTAAGCTCTGAGCCTAAGGCACTTTGCCCCTATAGAATGTTCATTTCTCAAAGCTCTATTGACTGTTTTCCGTTTTAATAATATTTTAAGTTTTAGCTTTTGGTTCGTTTGTTGTTGTTGTTGCTGTGAAAAATAGCCAATCCATTTTACACAAATCAAAAGAACACTAGAAAGCCAGTGAATCATGCCCAAAATAGCCTGAGTCACTGGCAGCTCCTTGCTCCCAGGGAATTGGCATGTTGGGACCCATAAGAAGGATGTTGGTAGAGCTATAGCAAGGGATGCCAATTCCAAAGGAAGTACAGAATGACCTGGACCTGTTGAGTTCTTCCAAAGAGCTGCTTCAGTTGATTATACTTATTAACATGTTTCGAAAAGTTACTTTTTCAACATGTTCACTATGTAAAACGTGATAATCAGTCAGTAATAACTACATGCTGAAAACACAAACGTTTATGGTAAGCCATGTTGCTGAGCATCATGAAGACTGAAACAGCCATGGCTTATCTTGCCAAAAAGAACTTCTTAACAAAATAATAGTAAGATACCAGTCAGTAAACTCTAATTCATCTGTAAGTTTAACTTGCTCGTGTATGTTTTTGCACTGTAGCACACATCTTCACTGGTGTTGACATCTTATCATTTGCAGACTATATTCATGATGATCATTTCCTCCTGGTTTTGTTGCCTTAAGTTTTGCCATGCTCTTGTTTGTTAATCATCTTGTTCTTAAGTAAAATAACTTTTAAAAATCATACTGCTGATTCCCTAAAAATATGAATGTCTATTTTCATCATACCTTGAGGGAAGGAATTTGAGTTTAATGTTCAAAGTATTTTAGGCCGTGTAGAAAGAAAAACGAAGTTCTTTAATGTAATTTTAATGCATTGTTTAATGACTGCAATAAATCCTTATGCATTTTCCATCTAGGAAAAAAGGAAATAACATCATTTAATGCTCAATGTAATATTTCAATTTATAACTGAAGTTAAAAATATTCATTCTCCTATTCTAGCAATAAATGTCTTTACTATCCAAAGTTGTAGTGAAAGAATTTTTTCTTAAGAATAACACCAGAAATTTCAAATTTTACATTATTGCTATATTTTACCTTATCAAGCTTTAAACCAAAATTATTTCATAGATAATGGTCATCTCTTTCTCTGTCACCTCACACAACAATAAATGCACAAACTTACTAGCCTTTCCAAACTCACATATTTAAAGTGATTTTTGTGTTGTAGCACAAACTTTTAAAGTACTGAAATTATATAAGGAAATAAATAAGGGTATGGAAGCAGAATGTATTATTTAAAAGATATTTTATTTTCAAATGTTATGGTAGATTTTCACATAGAAAACTGCATGGTATGATAACTTATCTCATAAATGAGAAAAAATAAAATTCTGCCTTATTTTTCAAAATAGCTTGTTAGTTAAAATAAAAACTCCCAGATTAAAGAGACCATAGATACAGAAAGAAAGAGAACAGTAGAAGGGGGGGCGTTGGATGGGGAAAGAATATCTTCCTTCAGATGATTGGAAACATTGGAAACAGAGACATGGAGAAGACATGAGTTGCATTCTCAGCACCCACGTAGCAGCTCACCACCATCTATACCTTTAGTTACAAGAGATTTGATGTTTTACATTTGCCTCTGCGGTTGCTGGACATTCAAGAGTGCACAGACATACATGCAGGTATACCACCGATACACACAAAATGTACAATGAAAAATACATCAGGCTGGAGAGATGTTGTTGAGTCCTTAAAAGCACTGGCTGGTCTTCCTCAGTATCTCGGTTTGATTTCCAGCATCAACATGGTGGTTAACAACCATACCTCTAATTCCACTTCCAGAAGATTTTGGCTTCCAAGAACAATCATATACCTGGTACACAGGCATGTAAACAGACAAAAGCATATACCAACATGAAATAAAAATAAATATTTAAAAATAAATGGATAAATAAAGAAATTGGTTAGCTTTCATATTATGTGTTTTCTTTCCAATTGTTAAGTTGTGTGAAGAGGCCAAGGTGGCATATGTAATTACATTTATGAAAATGTACATTTAAACATAATGGGTTTATTATAAGTTAATAAAACAGCTCACAATATAATCATGATTACTTTTTTCTTTTCTTTTTTCATGATCTTACATGACACATTGTTTGTGCTCTACAAAATCATGATTCTACAAGAATACAGCTTAGAGCTGTGGAGACCATTTTATCATTAGTTTACTTGATTTGTACTTTTAATTAACCTGATTATCCATGCATCTTTTACTTGCTTTATTTTACAGATTGCTTTTGTAGGTGTCCATGAAACAATATTTGATTGGAAACATGATTTAAATTTTAAAAGCAACAAAACAACAACGATAGCTAATAATAGCCCACTGACTGATAACTAACCTGAATAAGAATGGAACTGGGAGAAAACCACTCAGAAGTTCACCTATAAAGGGCAAAATATTCAAAACTACTTCATATATTTAAATAAAATTGAAGTACATGATCCTTGCCTTTAACAAAGTAACTTCTTGTTTGTACAGAAAGTTCTCCATGGACCTTGAGCATTTCCCTGTGTTCTTTCTTGATATGATACAAACCAAACTCTCTTCATGTTCCTTTCTGGACCATCCCTCGGAATTGCATTCCCCCCCCCCCCCGAGATATTTCATGGACTCAGTCATCTCTGCTCTCTAAGGAAGAACATCGTTTTCTATAATATTCTCCCAGCTCAGCATCCCTCATATTCCTCAATTTCCTTGTCATCAGATCTTCACACACCAACCTCTACTCACACTAACCATGGACACATGCAAACCGCAGAAGAATAAGTCAGAGGATAGAGCATCTACTGTAAAGAGTGAAGTCCACCCTTTCTCACCCAGCACTCATTGTCTGTGTGTCCCTCTGTGGAATGTCATTGTTGGTGACAGCATCCAACATGGCTCTTCTGTGGTTTGCATCCACAGGTGTTATTCAATCCCAATATCCACAAGTTAATGTTTTATGTGAGATGCTCATATGCTCATGTGTATAATTGGTCCCAAGAGGGTAGTATTATTTAGGGATGACACAGAACTTTTAAGAGCAGGTGTGGTTGGATTCATTTTTCTCTTTGGGGCCCACCACCCAGATCCCACATAAATACATGGAGACTTAGTTTTACTTATGAATGCCTACATATTTAACAACAGGTTTAGCTTGTTTCTAGTCAGCTTTTATAACTTAAATTTTTCCATTTCTCTTTACTATGTTTTGCCTCTGGGATTTTTACCTTTCTTTATTCTATATACATTTTTTTCCTCACTCTATGATTGGCTGTGTGGCTGGGTGATTGGCACTGTCATCCTCCTCACTTTCTCCTTTTTTTCTAACTCCTTCTCTTCCTCTAGTCTAGATTTTTTTCCTATTCATTCTCTCTGTCTGGCAGATTTGTCTATATCTGTCTCCTGCCTTGCTATTGGCTATTCAGCTCTTTTTTAAACCAATCAGGTGTTTTAGGCAGGCAAAAAACACAGCTTTGCAGAGTAAGGCAAACGCAACAGAAAGAATGCAACACATCGTTCTGTCATTAAACAAATATTCCACAGCATAAGTGAATTAACACATATTAAATTAATATCCTGCAACAAGGAGGAACATCGGTAGAAAAAAAGTTTGCTACTCTGTGTGTGACATGAGATAATTACAAGCTGACTTACTTTCGACTCAAACTCAGCTCCCTGTTAGTACAATGTCACCATCCTACCCATGTTCCTGCCTTCATGCTACCCCTGCCATGTTGGACTGTATTCTCTCTGATTTAAACTAGAATAAACTATATCTCCCTAAAATTCCTTTTTTCAACTATGTCATCAGACCTACAAGAAATGTAACTAATACAAAAAATTAAGGGTTAGTGCAGCTTGATCAAGTAGCAGTGCTCTATGTTTGCTTCATTCAAGGTCACAAATCAAAGAGACGCAACCCAGACTAGCACTTCTCTTGGAGGAGGAGAAGGGACCCTGTGACAGCCCTGGTCCAATCAATGGGATGGTGTTGCCTACATTCGGGGTGGGTGCTTTCACCTCAATTTGCAATCAAACCAGTCTGCCACAGACGTGCCCACAGGCCAAACAATTATGTAGTCAGTTCTTAAGACTCCTCCTAGGTGTATCAAGTTAAAAATAACCAGCAGTACAACCCATGCTGACAGAAAAAATATGGGGGCTATTTGGATATGATTTTAGAAATAGGCCTTTTAATTGCATTTTTAGAGCTTTGGTCCTGTTCTGCTCCTGCCTTTCCACCAAGTGCAGTACTATGTTGACTTTGAAGGGGATGTGCTGGTTTTACAAATGTTACTGAGAGTATGTGCTAAAGGCAGACCTTAGTTTTGTTTTAGTGACAAATCTATTTAGAGGTGGCTGCTGGTTCACTTAAAATTCATTTCACACAGTTGAAGCATGGCTGCAAAGCATGGCTGACTACTTTGGTGATTCTCTCAGACAGACAGGTAAGGTCTTACACTTCTGTGGTAACATGCCAGGTGCACCCAAGGATAGCAATGTGGTTAGTGGAACAGAAAGGCTTCAGGGCCCCAAGCTTCTTTGTAAAACATGTTTATGTCTCGCACATTTGGAGAAGACTGGGTTGAGGATTTGTTCCTCCTTTATTGAGAATATAATAAACTCTATAATCTACCTTTGCAACACCTCATGCATTTTAAAAATGTTGCAAGGCAACTCATAAAATGAAATGTTTCAAATACTGTAATAGTAGAAACAAATTGTCAACCACAATTTAATTTAGAGATAAGAAACCAAATTCTCAAATAACATTAATTTAAAAAACAAATTGTTAAAAGACATGGTTAGTAATGTTTTTCTACGTAAGTAATAATATGAAAATCATGTCACTTGAAAAATGAATCAAGACTATATAGACGTTTTAAGTTAAATTCTATAAGGACATATATAATTTAACAAATAATAGCTTTACTATTATTATTTTATATTATTCTATATGTTTATTAGTAGTTTCTCCTTTTGTGGTACTGAGGGTCAAATTCAGGGCTTGCATATTCTAGGAAGTTACTTTTTCACAGAACTGTAACTCAAGTCCTCATTTTATAATTTATTTTTATTTTTAAGCAAGGTTCTAATATATTTTGAGCCTGTCCTTGAACTAATTCTGTAGTGCAGCTTGTCTTTAACTACCAAATCTTTTTCAGGTTTCCTAGTGACTTATTTACAGACTTATGACACCAAGTCCAGGCAATTACTAATATTTTGAAAATTAAGTAAATGCTCAATTACTCCTTTGCATTTGTTTGGATATTTATGTATTATTTTTCCTCAATGTTTCACAATAATGTGTGTAGGGTTTTACAAAGCATGAATCAACTTTGATATACAAGTACTTTCCAACCTGAATGGATTGGGAACCTGAGTTTGAAACAGAATCAGAAGTGACAGGTTCTTTTGGTCTTTGTGATTATGGTGGGAACTGTTAAGAATGTAGCAAGCCAGTAAACAGCCTGGTAAAAATGGGGAAGCACCTACAGAATCCGGTACAGTACAGATCTAAAGAACTACATGGATGGCCCCAACTATCCCTGTGGTAATCTATACAACAGAAGCAGCCTTCTAATGTAAATCCCAGCCTTTCAGAAAAATGGACACTACAAAGCACATTTAACCATTGTTTGAAATGACTTGCAGAGATCTTGTTCAACCTAGAGATTCTATTCTGGAGATTACTGATTACGAAAATGTTCTTGTATTTGAGATGGCAATTCTTTTAAGAGCATGATAGTTACAACAATATTCTCACAAATTCAAAGCAAGGTCAAGCTGATGTCTACTATTAGGAGATGGCTCTTTCAATTCTCAGCTACCCAGACTTGACCAATCATACAGAAACTATATTAATTACAACACTGCTTACCAGTCGCTTGGGCATATTCCTAGCCAACTCTTTTTAAAATATTTTTATGGTTCAATTAACTTTTATTTTATGTGCATTGGTGTGAAGTGTCAGATCTTCTGGAACTGGATCTTCAGACAGTTGTGAGCTGCCATTTGGGTGCTGGAAATTGAACCCAGGTCCTCTGGAAGATCAGTCAGTGCTCGTAATCAGTAGCAATCTCTCCATCCCTCCCCCAGATTTATATCTTAAATTAACCCATTTCTATTTGGCTGTGCATCACCATGAGGCTGTGGCCTACTGGTAAAGGTTCTGGGCATCTTTCTCCCTCAGGAGTAACATGGTGTTTCTCTGACTCCACTTACTCTCTCTACACATCTCTGTTTGGATTTCCCACCTGGCTTCACTCTGCTAAGCCATTGGCCAAAACAGCTTTATTTTTCAACCTAAAAAGAAACATATATACAGAAGTACATCGCACACCACTCTACACAGTGGCTCTTGAACTCACTTCTTATATTAGTGATTTATTTATTGAATTTTGCCTAAGGGAACCACAACCAGAGAGAAAACATGGAGATGTTTAGTCATCTTCTTATAGATAAGCGACAAATACCCCAAACTCCCCTCAATTTATTTTGGGCAATTCTCAAATTTGAATTTGAAATATTTCTTCTCCTCTTACACAATACTCACTGGATGGAAAATATTGATCTCTTCAACAACCTCAAGAAAATTTCTCAAATACTGTCCCAGGCTTTCCCATATCCTTGGGAGGTTTCAGACTTCAAACACATCTCACTCCTTGGTCTTGACCATTCTTTGATGGGAAGCATCTTTCATCTCTATGTAACAAGCACAGAAATGGGATGAGAGATGGTAGTAGCCTACTTGCTGCTTGTAATGTGGTAACAATTCAATTTAAATAAGAATACAATGAATTAAAATTTACAAAAATAACATGTGACAGAATTACTATCTTTTTATGCCTCTGTTTCCTTATTTTAAAATAAAAGAAATGTCTTTAATGGGTTTTAAGGTGAAAATCCCAGAGATAATGAAAGAAAGAGGTTTCAGCATAATGCCCCTGAATAGAGTAATCACTATACATGGTTATAATATTTCTTACTAAAAGGGTTATAAACTGACATTACTTCTGGATGTTTACCTCATTCAGCCATTAATGTTGACCTCTATGCTGTAGCACTAAAAACTTTATTAACTAAAATATGTCTGAAAAGCTTTCCATAGCAAAGTTATTTCTGACACAGTAGAAACATGTGTGCTATAAATTTCAATGTATTTGATATTTATTACTAACGAAATTGGAATTTCTGTTTTGTATTAATTAAATATTCACGAGGTTATTCTCACTGGACTTTTTCTATAATTATACTTTGATTTGAGTAAATATTTTTATCTTGTAAGAAACAACCAAGTGAACTTTAAGGAATATTTTTAATGCTTATTGTTTTATTAATAAAACAATAAGAATGCAAAATTGTTTTTCTATATTGGATATTTATATTTTATATAACATGCATTGCATTTTAAACATTAGAAAGCACTATGAGCAAAGAATATGTGATTTTTTTTGTGTACTGTATCATGCATCTTTCGCTTGACATTATATGACTGATCGTCGTCCTGTTTTGTATTGGTTTTCATCAGTAGAATATTTAGCTCCTAAATTCAATTGTTTTCAGCAGGTGGAGAATATGGCAATGATGTCAGGCTACTTAGCAGTCCCTGGCTCACTTTAGAATGTAATATGATTACTCACTAGATGGAAGATCAATGCTCTCCTCTGTCTAACCCTAGTCTGATACGGTTTCAAATCTAGTTGGATAACCATCTCACCCATCAGGACATAACAGCAACTCTGTATAGCTGTGTTGAATTATCTACTGTGGAGCTTTATATCAGCCCCAACTGTGAGTGATCTCTTTTTACAGATGGGAGGCTCATCCTTCTAAAATTCCCATTGAAATCCTAAACCACACTGTAAGATGTTAAGAGGTAGGATTTTTGGTGGTAACTAGGTGATAAGGGTAGAGTTTTCATGAATGGAATTAGTCCCTTATAAAAAAGAGTCCAAGGAGTGGCCTTCTATGAGGTACCATGTGGGGACATAATAAGAAATTTCTCCATCTAGGAGCCTAGGAATTGCCCCTTTTAAGTCACGAAATTGGTGTGTTGGTTGTGAACGTTCCAACCTGAGAAACAGATGTCTCTTTCACAAGAGTCAGACAATGATAATCTTGTCATTATAAACTGTATGGTCTTAGGCAAGACATTTTCTTTGAACAATCCTAAATCTACCTTTCACTTCCTGTTGGAACACAATTCAAAATAAGAAGAAAAGTCAAGGCATGAAAGTGACTTTTTAAAAAATAACTTACAGAAAAGATACCAACTAGGTTTTCAAAAATGGAAAACAATATTTTGTAAAAATTTTGCTTTTAATATGTTTTAATTAAAATGTGAATATATCACTTTCCTTTTTTCTTTCCTCCTTCTAACCCTGCCAATGTCCTTTCCCTCCAAACCCTCCTGCACACCCAACACTTTCTCTCAAATTCATAGATTCTTTTTCTTTGATTATTATTGTTGCATATATACGTATATACACAGATACATAAAAACAATCTGCTAAGTCTCTTTTGTTTGTGTAAGTACATAGTGTTTCAGGGTTGACTACTTTGTACTTTATAACACCTTAGGAAACTCAATCTTTAATTGCTTTTCTGAGAAGCTGTTAGATGCCTGAAGTTCTTGGTGTAGGTCATGATGTGATTTTCTCCTTTCACATGACCCTGTCTATTGATAGTGTCATGGTTCAAGCACTATTCTTTTCATTTTCAGAAAGGAGTAGAAGAAAAGAGTATTTACTCTGTCTTATATCAATTTATATTTGGATAATTTATTATATCTTATTTTATGTTTTCTTATGTCTGGGATTTCAACTGTAAAATAGAGTCATTGCAATTTTAACCTACCTATTCTTATCAAGTACATATTATATTTCTGTCACATGATGTATGTGATACTTTGATAATTTCAAGGCCTATAACTTTTGTCATGTTGACTTATGCTGGGTGAAATGAAGGGTAATCCTTATTTTTGTATCATGCATCATCAAAGTTAGCATCACGTAGCTTAAATTTCTTTTTCTTTATTGGTATCACAAATACAATCCCTATAAAAGAAAATCTAAGCATGTGCATTTTTATAAATAATTTTAAATTATGATCAATTATAAAATATGTAAAAGGTTTCTGAGACATTACATTAGAAATAATTGACTTTTTAATTATCTAAATCTATCCTGTAATATTTAGCTTTCCTAGCATTTTCTTTTATACAATCTTATTAAGCAAAATCAGAATAGTGTAAATTAGTTGCCCTGAATCATGAGTGATGAAATATCTCTGTATAAAATGTTACTTCAAATCAACTATTATTCTGTCCTCAAAGATTTGATTTTTGCTCTAGACGTCCCTTTGTAGCAGCCTGAAGTAGCTAAGAATTTAGAATTAAAATGAGGGTTCAGGAGTAATAACTAGAATGTTGCGAATCATTTAGAGTATTTCTGCATACAATGGTACAATGTAGAATTTTTGTTGAAAGGAGTATTTCATAGTACATGTTCCTAAATCAGTATAATAGTTTTGAAAATAAGAAAATACTGATGATAATCTTTTAACAATACACAAGGTAAAATTGGTTCAAGGAGGAAAGTGAAGGGGAAAATATTGCAATTAAAATTTTCTAATATATATATATACATTATGTAATATATATTATATAATAAAAGTAAAAATATCTTAAATATCTTAAAATAAAAATACTAAAGTATTCACAAAATCTACTTACTGTGACTGTCATGATTATAATCAGACTTAAGTCTACCCACAGACTCTGAGCTTAAATAAAAGCAATTATATTATCTAATATGTGGATATATTGAATCTTTCCTTATAGCTTAAAACTACTTCCGACTGTTTTTGTAACTTTGATAATATTGTATACCAATTGTAGAAAACATAAACAGATAAAAGAGGAAAAAATAACACATAATTTCATAGTGAGAAAGAAAACATAGATAGCATTTTACTACTTTTTTCACTAAATAGTTTAGATGTGAGATGGTATAACTGCTTTGGTTAAAATTTTCATAAAGGTAAGTATATAAAATACTTTGAAATAAAAAGTATGAATATGTTAATTTATATTACCATCAAATATATACACAAAAATATATGTCATGACGCATGTACTGGAGCAAACATACCATATCTGGGTATTTATAATATCAAAAAGATAACTTCATTGATCTTTTATTTTAGGATTATTTACAACAGCTAACCTGCAGTGCCAACCTTAATAGCTATCTACACGGGGATACAGAAACTATGTTATGTATAACACAAGTTATTATTCCCCTCCAAGGTGAATAGAATTGTATCCTTTGTAGTCAAGCATATAGAGTTGGCGTTGTTAATGTCAAGCAGCCAGGCAGGAAAGAACTGCAAATTCTCTCTTATGCAAAGACTAAAAATGTTGACTTGAACAATAATTAATAGAGGTAGAGATTTAGTTGTTGGCAAGAGAGTAGATAAAAAGATTAGACTTAATCATCAGTTTACAGAGAAATATAAGACAATGTCATGTTGAATCCATTAGTATCTAATAATATTAGTACTTGCTAACTTTTAAATGTGAGATATTAAAAATCAAGTTAAATAAACCAGTGGCATCTTGTGCTATGAAAATTTTCCTAGTAATTTTAATACAAAATAATTATTTTATAAATTTTCATGACTTATTTGAGCATTCTCATATTTTTACAACATCAGATTCGCAAGGTTTTGTTCTCTGTTCTATAAAATAACATAGTAATAATTCTGACAAAGAAATGTTTTTCTACCTGTATGACTGCTCTGCTATAACTTTAGAAATATCATAATATACATAAGGAATATGAATAGACTTTTCCCTTGCTGCACAATTTTATCTTTAAAGTATATATTCAGTTTTCATACATAATAACAGAAAATAGTCATTTCATTTTGTTCCTAGTTATAGATGACACATGATGCCTTACTGACCTATTTGCCCTACGTTTTTTTTAAGTGATATGTATCACTATTTTAGCTTTAAGTCTTGTTTCCATTCCTTCTTTCTGTTGGTGAATTGATTGACAGACAGCTGCACTTCAGATATGATACAATCATTGTTTCACAAGTGAGCATATTACAATCAAACAGTACGCTGTTTAAAGAGAAGTGGGAATCTTCCAAGTGCTTACTTGGTATCATGAACTGAAATACCCCAATTTGAGGACCTATGCATAATCCTGTTTTTACTAGGATAATCTGAGCTGAGTTCTCAGGTTGAGGATCAGTCTAGAATTAAGAAGAAATCTCTTAGATTGTCACTGTATAGGTCTTAAAGCCTATACCCATCAATGACAAGTTAAATAAAACAAGAACTTATTTTGTAATGGAACACTTTCATAGTATATGGAAGTCCCTAAATAAAAATTAAATAGGATACAAAATTAAATAAAATTAATCAATGAAGAATATATTGGAAGGATTATAAATTAATATTAGCAATACATGGTCAATTGTCAAGTACAGAACTAAGATCAATGGTTTGGATGTAAATTGCTAAATATGCCTTCTCCAATTCCAAAAACTTTAGAATGCATTCGTATTACAAACATTGAAGGACAATGTAATTTTTAAAGTTCACCAAAATCAAAATTTCTCTGTAAAGAAAGAAACAATTAATTTCAAGTATTTGATTTTGCTGAGACACTGCACATCCATGACAACAAGAAAAAGCAAGATTTTAATGGTACAAAAACTAAATAAAAACCTCTCAATTGTTGGCATTTTAATTAGAGTTTTCTATGCTACAACAGCTTAAAAAGAAATAAAAATAAAGACGGGAAATTGCATAAAGAAAATTAAAATGAAAATATCAGATATGTGATACATCAAAGCTAACAGTAGCTGAGAATAAAAGGAGCAGTGGGCCGCTTCCCACCGCCCGCCCGGCTAGCTTTACCCGAAATAATTGCGTGGAAACTGTATTCATTTAAACACTGCCTGGCCCATTATCTGTAGCATCTTATTGGCTAACTCTCTCATATTGATTCAACCCATTTCTAATAATCTGTGTCTCACCACGAGGTCGTGGCTTACCGGGAGGATTCTAACCCACGTCATTCTTGGAGAAGAGAGCCATGGTGTCTACCTCACTGCCTTCTTCCTCCCAGCATTCTGCTCTGTCTACTCTGCCTACCTTCGTTCTAACCTATCAGACCAAGCAGTTTCTTTATTAATTAATATTAACCAATGAAAGCAACAAATAGATAGAAGACCCTCCTCCATCAATACAGTTTTGGCAAGAAGGATGGTGCACCAGAATGCATAGTTTAAACATCTATCACAAACACACACACACACACACACACACACACAAATACAATAAATAAAAAAGAGATAAAGAGCACACTGCTTTAAAGACATTAATAAATTGAATCACAAATAATCATATAAAATAATAACTCTATTTAAATCTTGACTGGACTGATATGAACCAACAGAAAATAGAAAACTCAAACCCAAAAATGAGAGTGGAGAATCACCACAAAATTAAACGATCTTTATCAACACAATTAAATGTTACAAACAAATTTTACAGAAATACTGAGAATTTGATTTGGAGGCAAAACAATCTTGAAAATAAAACAACTTTTTGGAAATAATTAGAAAAAGAATATTCTGCTAATCAGTAAAATGTCTGAAAGTATTATTATAAAATGGAAAATCACAGAACATTCTCTCTCACAGATATGCATGAAAAATTCATTAATTAAATATTAACCAATAATATCAAGTGAGTTAAAATTATATGATCAGTTAGAAATAGACATTAATATAGAAACAAGAAGTGCAATGCTTTAGGACGTTCCAACATACTAATGCATGAAAGGAGACCAAACTCATGTCTATGGCACAGACGTAGAAAACTACAGCAGCTAAAACTTTAAATCACATAAAACTTTGTAATCACATTTTGTTTCATTTTGTTTATAATGTATCAAGCTATGCTGGGAATCAATGAAGCGTCAGCTCTCAAAGACTTGTTTTTCTGGAAAATTTACCAACACAAAAGAGAATACATAACTGTGCAATTACATATTTAGTCTCTAATGCTCCCTGGCCAGTGGCAATTAATTGATCAAAGCCCTCTCTTGCAACCTGGAGAATATTTTTTCTGTGCTTGTCTAACAATGGTGTGCCAAGTAGCTGCAAGACTGACAGAGACATGAATAGTGAAAGGTTTGCTTTTCCATCATTATTTCTTTTAGCACATTGGATGTTCACATAATAAAAAAATGCTTAAAGACTATGCAGTTAACTATGCAGTTTGATTATTAAATATCCCCACAAACTCATGTTTGTAAAAACTTGGTACCAGCTGGTGGCCCTGTTTTAGCAGTTCACAAAAACTTTGGGATGTGAGATCTAACTGGAAGCTGGGAATTAAATTTATAAGTTGATAAAAACTGGACACTGATCATGGTTCCATTCTATTTCAATTGTGTATCATTTTCTATAAAGTAACATATTGAATAATATTTTAATTAATCGCTTGTTTATCCGTAAGTGTCATATTTATTCATATATTTCTGTGTTAAACTATGCAAAATTTTACCATTTAAAACATTTTGTGTACAAGTGCCCAACACTGGAAATGTAACAAGTCTGTCATGTAATAAACTATCAATGTAATATACACTAAGATCCTAAAAGTTGAAATTTTAAAAAGTGAAGCATTTCATTACAAATCTATATAGTTACAACTTCATTTCTGAACTTTAGAGGCCAAAATGCTTATTATTTCTTCCATATTCAAAATGTTAACATGGCTAAGACAAAGTTTAAACTCATTCAAGACTTTTAATTATACTATATTATTAGTGGAGCTGAGACATTAATATATATGAAACTTCACAGGCAAATATTTGTCATTTATGGAGCTTTAAAGGTTAGTCTCCTTGCTGAATATGTAACACTTAGGTAAAGAGTCATATTTATTTTACACCCTAGAACAACACATTTCCTAATTTTGTACATGGTAAATAACTGCAATTGACTCTAATAATAGATCTATTATGCATTCAAAGATATTTCCTCCTTGTATCTCCTAGAAGGGACAAAATTCCCACAGAAGAGCTCTTGGGATAAGAGGCAATTAATTCAGCACAGAGAGGTTTCAAAGTTGTTCCCAGAAACATTGTTAGTGCTTCCCATAGCCAATGTCACAAGAATTGAAGGGAAGTTTGTGGAAGGATGTACGTTTTTTCCTCTTTATTTTCAAAATTCAAAAGCTAAAAATTTTACATGCATATCTTGGTTGTAATAACAGCCTCATATGTATGCCAACCCCAACTGATTCGTTTGTGTCTTTTTCAGGGTTCTTTAAGGTTGTACTGGGTTAGTGTGACGAAGGGATTGCATTCACGGACTCAGGGGCAACTGTGGCTACCTCTGGAAGACAAGCACAAATCCGGGTAGGCAATGTCTCAGCATGGAGAAGTGGGCAACTCGCAGGCTCCACCCCTACTCAGGATCTTTCAGCAGCTGCTGGCTGCTTGAGGAAGGAAAATCTACTGTTTTTGTTTGTTTGTTTGTTTGTTTTCAGGAGTACGGCCTCGCCTATGTTTCTAGTCTTCCAATAGATGGTTCTATATTCATTTCTAACTGGGCAGTCCTAACTGAATTCAGTAGGCTCTAAAAAAATGTACATGAAATTCTCAAAGAACAGATGAATAAAACAGTATTTTATAAAAAAGGAGATGAAAAGTAGGAACAATACACATTGTACTTTCATTGTTTTAGACTCCTTATATGAAGTCTCCAAATCAAAGGCTTCCGCACACTGCAGATTTACACAAGTGTTCTTCTGATACCTCTTGGAGGAACGTTCAGCATTCAGAAGAAGGCCCTTGGGTATCAGCATAAGAACATAAAATAAATTACCACACACCTGTTTTACTGTATCTTATTAAATTAGGGCAAAATTTACATACAGTGGTGTGTATAGAATGCAGGTTTGCAGTGTGTAAGTTTGGGTGAATAATATGAATCATCAAACTAGTAAAAACACAAAACATTTTCACCCTTGTAGACATAGCCACTCAGTCCTTAACCCTATGAGGCAATCCATTGACACACAAGTCCTGACTCTTTCTTGACCTCGTCTAAGTGGATCACTGAGTCTCAATTGTTAAATGTACTTTTTTCCTCCTCATCAGGCTTCCTAAGATAGAACCATACTTCATTGTTCCTAATGGTAATTGGTAATATTTTCTATAATGTAGTCATACCCTTTTATAATTCTCAAGATGCAGGATATTTGAGATGTGTAATGAAAGAAAATATTATTAATAAGGTTGTAGGGGTATGGACCCCGAAACTGTTATTACTTTGTAGCAAGGAATGGAAATTGCAATCTGCCATAGTTACGAGCTGTGATATATACTGTTTATTACATTGTTCAGTTGCCTAATCCAAAAATGTATATAAAAGTCATTTTACAAGTTTAGAAATAAGAATGCCAACATAGCAACTATCTTTCAATTTACTTTCTAATACTATATTTTATTTGTTTTTTGTTACAGCTTTCCCAAATATATTTCTGGTTTATATGTTTCGTTTTCAAACAAAACAGAAGATTCAATTTGAATAATGCTAGCTAATATATACTGTAAATAAACAGAATTTAAGTAAATGGTGATGCACTTTGAGAAGTCATTTCAACTTGACATGAAATACTAAATCGTTATAGCTTGAGATATTATAACAATATGAAAACCTCAACTTTCCCTTTTCTACAGGACACAGGTGATGATATTAATATATTTTCTTAATATTCAAGCAGTTTAAATTGTTTTACTCTAGCTTACATAGTATTTTATGTTGTTTTTTTCTTTTATTTATCTCGTGTAATGTCAGAAATCACACAATCAACCTATCTCCATAAAGACGCTCTGTCTGAAGACATATAAGAGAATCATTGGCTTGCTGTAGATTCTCACCCCTTCTGATGTCCCTTGGTTTAGTACACACCAAGAGAATCTACCCTAGTCTTATACCGCATCCATGAACATAAGTTTATTTTAAAGCTCATTTTCCAAATAAGATGCCCACATTTAATTTGGCATGTGAATGCTTGTTTTAGAACAGCTGCCATTCATCCACTACAGAGTCTTTCTTATCTGTCAGAACACTGAATTAAAATTCCAGGACAAAAGCCCTAATGATGTACTCTATAACAATCTAATTTCAGCCTACAGATCAAGCAAAAAGAGTGAGCTCATATGCACAAGCATAGTCCCAAGCTTAACCATAGAAGTATCTCATTGAAAGGGAGGCGTGAGATAGGTTTGATTGGTAATGATAGGCTCCAGGACTTCCCTGTTGGATGGAAGAGAGGATTTATAGCTTCACAGTTAGTGAAACTCTTTGCCTATCATAGCATGCTTGCTATTGCCTTTCAAACAAACAGCTCAGGTTATGATTCAATACTAGAGTCCAAGACTAGCATGAGTGAGATGATAAATTCTGTACCAAATATAATCCAAAAGAAACAGTCACCAAACAAAACATCAGTACACATGCTCTTTTTGAAAAACACATTATTTTTAGATGTATTACTTACATTTCTGTGATTATAACTTTATATGTAATTATATATTTATATATTATATGGTATATAAAAAATCTCTAAAACCTTTACTTTTTTAGTATGAAAAATGATGATATGCCACATAAAGACTCTAATATTGTAGTCATTAAGGCTTTAAACATTAAAATGCAAAGATCCAGTGAGGTGGCTCAGTTATTGAAAGCTTCCACTGCACATCCTGGTGACCATCCTAGATTGAGTAACTGGAGAACTCATAGTAGAAGGAGAGAATCCGTCATACATGTTGTCTCTAGACCTTGCATGTGTGCTGCTGCACCTGTACACTACTTACAAAATAAATCAAATTTGACTACATTTAAAATGATATTTTAGTCTATTAAGATGCACAATGGAATATGGAAGGCAAATACAAAACATATCATTAAGGTGTTATTTTAATAAAAAATTTAATTTTAAATTTGTTTATAAGTAGCAGTATTGTAAAGCTATTCAATCAAGGACTTAGAGTATCCTGTAATTGTATAAATATCATATCTTTAAATGTCAAATTGAAACTTAGCAATTTTATAATGAAAATCTTTACAACAAGGAAAAGAAGAATTGGAGAAAAGTATTTATAAAACATCATAACTGAACAGATGATAGTCCTTATGAATATAAAGATACACACACACACACACACACACACACACACACACACACACGGTTTTCATTTGACATAGAAAAAGTTGTTTGATGCACATGTCTCAAAGAAATGGACAAAGACGAAATGCATCTTAGCTGGTCAGAAGCAGACTATACTATTGTCTGTATCTGTTTCTAGTCTCAGAACTAAAACTAGATCATTTCTCACAGTTTAAAATTTATTTGAATATTACTGTGTCACAAAAACATTTAAAATTAAAATAAAATTCATTTTTATTCTATTTATTGATTATTTACATTGGAGCCTACTTAGTGATGCTTCTGTTAGATTTTTAACAGGTAAGTAAAAATGCTTATGTGCCTGTTTAATTTGTGAAAATTAAATTTTTAGCATAAATACATGATGTGGGAGAATTGTCTGTATCCTGTCAATCATATTTTAATAAAACGCTGATTGGCCAGGCAGGCAGTATAGGCAGGAAAGCCAGACAGGAAGTAGGGGTGGAGCAAAGAGACTGGGAGTATTCTGGAAGCAGAAGCTCCCTCAGCCACTTCTGTGCAGACCACCTAAGAGGAAAGATGTGAGCTGCCACGCTGAGAAAGGTACGGAGCCATGTGCTAACGTAGATAAGGATAATGGGGTAACATAAGTTATAAGGACTAACAAGAAGCCTGACCTAATGGGCCAATCAGCTTTATAACTTATAGAGATCTCTATGTGATTGATTTTCTTTGGAACTTGCCGGTTGTGGGGTACCAGGCAGGATAGAAACCCCAACAAGCCGGCCCTTGTGTTACAAATACACCCCCAAAAATTGACATGCTAATGATTAGAAACATTGTGTGATTTTAATGATTCTTTGCAATTTTGCTAAAAAACTGTGAAACCTAAAATAGAACTACATCTTCCTGTGTTGCCAATAAATAAATTAAAAATAAGTCTGATCCCTCAAGAAGTATTCACATATTCTTCATTTCAAAAAGAAATTAATATTGATCCATTATCTGTAGTCTACTGGAAATCACACCCAGCGTCAAACTTCAAGCTCTTCAACACCACTGACAATTGAATTTCCATTAAAGTAAAGATGAGGAAAATTGAATTTGTTTATTGTAAATGGAAAGCAGATTGGATGTAGCCTGATTCCCAGAATGCTTTAAGCTTTCCTGGGTGAAGCATTATTAGATGAGATACTGGGTAATAGGCTCCAGTCACCTTTAATTATGTGTGTGGATCAGCTTTCAAAACATGTCTCAGAGGTCACCATTACTGCCATTTGTTTGTCAGAAAAAGGAATGAGTGCAATTTTATAAAATAAAAGAATGTTGAGATTGCTATTGCAGTTTCAGGTCATATAGCATCATGGAAATATTTGAACAAGTGCTTCTGTTACCTGAGATTTACAGTTGCTAGGCAAAGGGGGCTGTGCAATGGAGAGATGTCAAATGCACCCAAACAATAAGCAACCCATACCTGCCATAGAACATTGCTTTATCCGGTAGCAGTGAGGGATATTTGAACTATTCTTTTGATACTGTAAAGTAAAATAAGCAAAATTCTTCAACTGTGATGCGTGGATGTGGCAAGCAGACACATAATAGAGAAGAGAGGGTGTCAAGGGGAGTCTGAATCAGATGCTATGAAGTGTTTGTGCACACACCGTAGGATAAATGAGTTTGGATCAACTCTCTGGAGTTCATCTCTGCTATTCATAACTATTTCCTCCTAGTTCTCAACTAAGTACCCTTGCACTAGAAATATGGAGTAGGCATGTGCCTTCTCTCTTTATAAACCTTCTTTTTTGCATTAGGACTCTAATGACCTAATACTCTTGCCCATATCTACTTTTGAAATACTTTCTCAATTATATGGATTATGCCATTAATGCCAGTGTCCAAGGGTATGTGAACATTTAAATTAAAATCCAAAAGCCATGCTACAAACCAATGTTCAAATATCTGCTGTCAACTGTACAAAAATACCCAATTTACTCTATGAATCCACAACTTTTGTAATAGTAAAAGATATTCCTAGAGATTTTTATTCAATTACACTCACAGGGAATTTATTTTCTCACAATTTTTTCCTACTAATATTCTGTTTTGTGAACTCATATGCATGTTGACTCATGTTTTATTTCTATTCTTTATGTTTGGTAATTTGTAGTAACTGATTCCCAAGTAATTGAATTTCATTGTGATTATAACCTCTATTAGGACTGTTTAATTCCATCATTTAAACTATTTTAAGTATTTTACTGTATGAAATTGAAAAATAAAACATGAGGGTTGAATATACATATACATTCTTATGGTTTTATTATCTATACTGGGTTTTGTTGTAAATCATTCTCCATTTTTTTGTTGTTGTTTTGTGAGAGCTCTTGAAACAAAATGCATTATAAACAAGCAATAAAGTATTTTAACTATGCTCCTCCTGCTATACATTAGATCTCTCAATTTACTGAGGCACATCTTACTCTAAATAAGTAACCTTTGACCTACACCTTTCTTCCCCATCGCTATATCCATCAACTTGTTATGTCTGAACAATTGGTTTTTAAGTATCATTATCTACAATAGTGAAATTTTGTGTTCTTTTCTTATTCTGTTTTATTTTTACTAGCACACTATTCTGCAGTTCTATCCATGTTGTTACAAGAGGGAGAGTCTTCCATTCAAGGCTGAAAAATAATTTTACTGTATCTCTTAAGTGTACATAATGTTTTTGCATTCATGCATTTAGTTGTTTATGACAGTTTTATTTTACAGAAATATCAGTCTATCATTTAGAGGACAGTTGACTCAGGCCAGAGAAATGAAAATATTGTTTTCTCTATACAGTATTTTTATACTCTGGTACCAATAAGATATACCAAAGTTGAACTGGCTCTCTTGTGTAAGCTACCTACTTAGCCACTATGATGAAATGTGTTTCATTAATACTGAGCTTACTAGTTATGATTTCACCAATCCAATAGTTAGCCTGAACTTAGGACTAAATCTGAGAAGTCCATATTCACTTACTATTTTTCATAATATGTGCTATTATCATCCACCTACTGCAATAGCTGTCTGGAGTCTTACTCAAAGCTCTGATCACATTATTAACTGTTATTCAACTCACTTATTTTCCCTCTTATCTGATGTGGTGAAAGATCAGAACTAATTAAAATATTCTTTCCCGAGTTCCAGTGTTGATGTCTAGTGTAGCAGATTTCATCACAGATGGTCGACAGCTTCTCCTGGTAACAACAATCTGCCAGTATTGGCTCTCGAATCTAACTAGTGAGGAAATTAGTATTTTCCCCTTTTAACTCCCACCTTTCTCTCTCCGTAGCAATTCTTCATTTTACAATTTGATTTTCACATTCCATGAGCTTCCATGCAGAGAAAACTGAAGAACGGTCTCCAGACAACATATATGAAGAGTACATGTAAAGAAGAAATGTCAAATAAGGCTTTAAGTGTCCATAGGCCATAATAAAATAAATCATAGGGCATCCTAGGAAAGAGCAATCATAACAACAAACATAAAGGTAAAAATTAGCAAGGATGTTAAAGTTCCACCATTTACCCACTTCAATATAGTTCAAGAGCCTGTGAAGGAGTTTTGGAGGCAAATCAGGAAGTCAAATCGTAACTTGAGCTCTTCAGAGATATAGCAACCCCTCAAATCCAACCAATTGAATTGTGTTATGATAGTAATACCTGTCTTATTCTAAATTGTCTTGATAAGTCTTACTGACTGATAGCTATATCCACCAAACTAGAATTTAGTGTTCTTTCTATCATGTGGAAGGTTAAATCAAGAGGAACAATTCAACTATAAAAAAAGATGTGTGTTTTGACCGTATAAGAGGATAAATATCTGCTGGGGGAGGGAAACTCTTGATTTGTAATAATACTAAAAGCATAAAGAAAAAAAATCCAGGAGATAACAAATAATGAAGTTAATCAGAGCTTGTCTAAGCCAGAAACTTCATCTAGTTGACAGCTACTTACAAACTAAAGAACTCCAAGGACGTTTCCCTGGGGAAACAAAAGACCCCTAAGAACAGGTCCCATGACCTGCAGTACATGAGCAACACAAATCAACCTGACTACATCCTTGGTGGTTCTTTGTCTCATGATTAAATCAGGGAAATGAAACAACAACAAAAATACAAACTAAACAACTTATTGGTCCTTGGTGTGTACATTATGGTTTCCAGTATTGTTTTTATGGAATTCCTATGCATGCAAATGTATATGTCTCTGCATCTATATATTATTTTTTGTGCTCTTTCTTTGGCTATTTTATTTCTTTGTTGTAGTGATATTTCATTTGTATTTTAATAAAGCTTGCCTGAAGATAAGAGAGTCAATCAGCCCCCCTTGGTCAGCTGTACAGACTAGGCAGTAGTAGCACATACCTTTAATCCCAATAGCCACACTTGTTTGCCATAGAAACCAGGCAGTGCATGCCTTTTATCCCAGGGGTGCACACATTTTATCCCAGCCCAAATACTGTCTCTGGGTCTTTTTTAATCAGGCTTCAGTTTGGTTATTTTGAACTATTTCTATTTGTTTGTTTTTCTTTTATCTTATCTTTAATTTTATATTATTATTATATATTATATTGTAATATTATATATATATATTATATAATAGTATTATTGTCCCTTAGATGCCTGTTTGTTTTCTTTTCTTCTTTTTTTTCTTTGTTTTCAGACAGAAGTTCTCTGTGTAACCGCCCTAACTATTCTTGAACTAGCTCTGTAGACCAGGCTGGCCTCAAACTCAGAGAAGTCTGCCTGACTTTGCCTCTCGAGTGCTGAAATTAAAGGTGTACATGGCCACCACCCAGCATCTGTTTGTTTTATAAGCCAAAACAGAGTGGCAGGGGAAATGCTAAAAATCTTGGAAGAGTAGAGGGAGGGGAATTTATAATCAAAATGTATTGCATGAAAAAAAAAAACTTTTTCAATTAAAAGATAGACAAAAACGTTTTTTAAAAAACAGGAATTTAATTAAGGTGTTTAAAAATGAAAAATATGACTATCTTTAAATCTCACTCAGCATATATAGTTTATCAGTGGTTTTGTTGTACATAAAATTTAAATTTTGATTATTTACAAGTTCAACCAATTCAATTCTATAAATCTTGATAAAAATATAGATTATGTTCATTGTTTTTTCTTCTCCTTGCTCAACTCTCTGCAGTCACTCATTTTTTATGAAATATTAGCATTTTCTGTTTTCAAACTTTGTTTTTCACCTTATTAATGTTGACTGTTGCCTCCAACCTCATTTCTCTTGGAAATAAAATTGTATCAAGATTAAAGAAGCAAGGTCAATAACTAAATAACTTATAAAACATTAGTGCCAACTCATCTTAAATTTTTCAATAAAGTCAGATTGGTATTATGTGTTCCAATATAAAATAAAGTTGCTATGTATGAATTGAATAAGTCCTAGTTTTTCTTGGATATGATTCATTCCATTTCCTTTGAAACTATATCTTTCTGGACTCTTCTGATTCTCTTGATATTCTGAAAACTTAGACGTTTCATCTTATTGGGCTGAGAAAAAAACAAAATCACATGATGTATTTTTTTTACAAAGCAGTATTTAACAATGTACATTCTTTAAGTTGTATTTTTCTTTCTTGCTACCCACTCAGGTACACAATTCAATATCCCTTGCTTTTATCATGTCTTTGCTCTGCCGTAGATGATATTTAGGGGATGAGAAATGAGAGGAAAAGAATGCTATGAGAATTACCTTTTTCAGTCCTACAATCCTCAGTACATCTTTCAATTTTTGTTCAGCTGTCTCAGTTTCAGAGGGTAAAGATATTGTGGACATTTCAAAGCAGTACAAGCTCATCTTCCATTGCTATTGTGCCATCTCAACTCTTCCCAGCATGGTGACCCTGTACCAAGAGTTGGGCTCAGGTGACGGGGGCCAAGTTAAGCAGAAAGAGATGAAAGCTGTAGAGAAGTTCAAGTACACTCTGTTGTTACATATGCCCTTACTTTTTTGGAGTGCATTCCATATGTTATAAAGGGACCTCATTCAACATTTGGTGAATGAACAAATGACCTGGAATGAACAATGCTTGTATATAATATCTGAGGTGACCAGGACACCTTCCAATTTCAGACACTAATTATAGGCAGCTGTGACCTTTGAGAGGTTATTGCTTCAGCTGGAACTCATAGAAATTCAGTATGGGAAAGAACATCAAAGTTATGTGTTGAATATTCAAAACTAGGGCAATGAGAAATTTCCTGAAATATGTTTTTTTTATTTATTTAAGTGCTCAGAGCTTTAAAATGAATTGTCCCTAAATCAGAAGAATTATTTGAGTGAGGAGAATTTTATGGGGTTTATGGAGAATTGCAAGCAAAACTTGAAAAAAAAATTCGTTCACGGGTAGTACTATGTTAAAGACGTCAGGCATTTCCCTAAAGGATTGCAACCCAGATAACACTTGGCACTTTTGGAGAAATGACTGAAGAATACAGAAGGATAGAATGTCTTTGTGAACCTCTGGCAAATCAGCAAGGGTACAAATGGTTCTGTCCTATGGCAATGCATGAATCTGAATTTGAAGGGAACTTTTTTCATACATCTTCAAAGCACGCCACTGTTTGGACATGTGGTGGAAGGAGGCTTGCAAGGGACTCTGTACTGTGTTTCCATCCGGAAATTTTCTTTGAGTGGTCAGTATATGCTTATCAGCAGTCAAAGCAGCACTAAGGACCTGGGAGGAGATTTCACTTGTAAAGAATGTGACTGATAGTAACAAGGGCTATGGTAGAACACCAGGGTGTAAGTGAAAAGAGGTCTGCAGTTTGAAGCCAGAAAGAGCTTGTGTGTGGGAGGGAGCTGATGAAGGTGAGTGGCTCTTCAAAGGCAGACAACACTTCTTACTGGTATAGAAGGCAGAAGTCATAGGAATGTAGATGGGTATTGCTAATTAAGTCTCATTTCTGCTCACTGTCTTCTGGTTTGGTAAGTAGACCGTTCAGGTACACTCTTATGCTTGTTTACCAGAATAATCTTCCATTAACTGTCTTCAAAGCGTCTGTGCCACAATTTTTCCCCAATAGTACTTGAGTTTTGACATTTTCCTAAGTCATTGCTACTGGATCATCAAGTTAAAAAAAAAGAGACATCAGAATCCATGTTAACCAAATTTTCAGATAAACATCAACCAATCTTTGAAATTAAAAAAAAAATCCCAAATAGTGACTGGTACATACTTATACAATAAATATTTAATTAAAATCAAAATGCAACAAGTATTCTGCTTTTATCTGGTAACTTTGCATATGGCTGCTATATGCTTAACTTCCATTTTATGTGACTCATCTGCGATTACTTCTTTACAGAGAATGAAATGTCCCTGGGACTTGCACCACCTGTGCTTATATTACAGTCGTTCTCTTCAATCTTTTCCAACAGTCCACACTAGTGCCCTTGCCTCCACATGGTGCTCAGTACAATCTCAACCTAGTCAAGATGTGAGTGGAGTTACACCTGTAGAGACTTCTGCCTTGATATTTTAGCCCTATGTACATCATCTGATCTTCTTTTCTTTCCCTCCAATTCCTAGTGCAATTCTCTCTATTGTGCCCTCCTTTAGAAAAATATAACTTTGGCCCTGAAGAAGAGGAGACAGAAAGAGTGTGGGAGCAAGATCAGATGAAAGTCACCAGGAGAACAGGCAGTATGAATCAGCTGAGCAAGATTCATATCAACTCAGAGACTGAAGCAATAAGTACAGGGCCTGCATGACTCCTTACCAGGTCCTATGTATATGTATTATAGCTTTCAGCTTAGTATTTTTATGTTTGTCATGAGTGGGTGTGTATTTGTGTCTTTGGTATATTTGTTGTTAACTCTTAGAAGCCTGCTATTTTCTCATGAGAGACAGAAAGGGAATGGATCTAGGTAGGAGGTGATGTGGAAAGAAACTGGGAGGAATAGAGGAAAGGAAAAGTGCAATCAGGATATACTGTATGAGAAAAGAGTATTTTCAATAGAAGTAAAAGTGTAACTTTGAAAAGCAACATTGGCAATTTTACTATTTATTATTATTATTATTATTATTATTATTATTATTATTAATTATTTACCATTGAACTGTATTTTCATGGAAGTTGTATACATGGGATGGGATAATAGGTTTTAAACAGATTCCCACATAAAAAGAAATACTAAGAAGTATGTTATCCCTATAATTTACTCAGGATTATCCACAGTGCACAGAATTTTCTTGTTTTTTCCTGAAGAATACATACCACTTTCCTGAAACATGCCTTTCTGTGATTTGTGCCTTTTATAATTCTTAAGTTATTTTGTGTACATGTTGAGATCCTATTTTCAGTGTGATTAGCAGCATCTGCTTTGATTTTTTTCCCTCATGTGAATTAAAAATAGAGTAATTAAATACTGGATCATAATGTCTTATTTTTTCTTTTGTATTTGTTTTGCTAGTGTTTTTTTTTTGTATTTTATTTGTTTAATCTTGTATAGACAAGAGAAGAAATCCAGGTCACCTTAAACTTCTATTCATTAGTTGGTTGGTTGGTTGGTTGGTTGTCTGGTTAATTGGTTCATTAGCTGGTTGGTTGGTTTGTTGGTCGATTTGTTGATTGGTTGGTTTGTTGGTTGATTGGTTGGTTGGTTGGTTTCTTGGTTGGTTGATTGTTTGGATGCTTGGTTTGTTAATTGGTTGGCATTTAGAGTTATGATTGTGCTACACAGACTCCAGTCTACCCTCTAACCTTTAATATTATCTTAGTATTCTTTCCAAATCCTTGAATTATGGACTTATTCACCATAACCAGTGCCTATTTTTTTCTATGTAAATGTTTAGCTTCAGCCCTAAATCATAGAAAACTTTATATTATACCTTCCTTTGAAGGGTTACCATGTGGATTTACAAAATTTGTATTTTTATTAATGAGTACCTCTCGGTTAAATATATATGTACATTTACACATATACAATCATTTCCTTCAAAGATGTCAGAGTGATTTATTATGACAATTAGTAAAAATTAGTAAAATAGGAAGTCTCAGAAAGGAATTTTCCTTGAGAAACTACTATGAAGTCACTGTTCTACCTAGTCTCTGACTTCCAGTCCCCTTACTGATTAAGAGGTGTAATACAGTTTGCTTGTTGTAGGAAGCGTGTCTTTATTTGTTTTATATTGGGGTACAATTGCATTCTGAGCTTAAGGGAACATTTAATAAAATATATTCTAGTTTAGTACATATACTGGTTTTTTTGTTGCCGTTTTAGAGTGGACTCCTTGTTGGAGACTACAGAATTTGATTTCATGCTGTGGCAAGAAGTCTTTGTTCCTCCATTGCATAAGCTCTTGAAATATTAATATTCTTCTCACTCTTTCATACTATTATTGTTGCTTATCCAGAGATCATATGAGAAATTTATTTAAAAAATATTACTTTCATAGAGTAAGTTGCCATTGAGCCACATACATGCTTCTGTGAGAGGGAACTTATTTCATAACATGGACAGTGATTATTAGAGATTATGGCTGCAAAAAGAAAGATGTACAAGCACGGACCTGAATCCTTCTCAGCTTCAAGAACTTAAATGCTGTGATACTCAACAGCTGCTTTTAACTTCCAGGAGATGAAATCTTCCAGGAAAACAAACAAACAAACAAAAAAACCAATTTTGATTCTTAAGTATAGTTATGAGTATGACCATGTTGAACTTTTTATTGAATAAGGGTTTTTGGTAATTTCACAGATGCGCATAATTTATTCTGATTGTTCTTCCCATGCTCTGGTTACTCCATCTTATCTATGTCAAGGCCCCGACATCTTCCTTTCTCCATTTTCCTTTCACCACTTTTGGGTTAGGTGTTGTGACATAATTTCTTTAGTTTGTCTGTTTTGTTTTATTTTATTTTATTGTTTGCCTTTGGATCTGCAAATTCTTTCTATGAAGCAATAATTCAGGAAAATCTATCTCAAGGATTTCCTTGTTGCAAAGGTTTGCTTTCAAAGGAGAAGTAGACAAGGTGTAGTTGGTTAGGTGGTGCGTAAAGGATAGAATACTGAGTATCTGCCTAGTATAAGAAATGCATGGTGCTTTTAAGTAAATATATGTATTTGCAGTTAATAAATTCACACATCACATAAAAAGACAAATTATCTTAGGGAAGGTTCAACATTGTTCTGTGTAAGAAAATAGAATTTTAAAATGCCCATGAAAAGGGCTGAAAATATGGTACAATTCCTATAGTGCTTTGCCTAACATGAATGAAACTAGAGTGTGATTCCCAGAACTATATAAAAGCTAACCTAAAAATATGGCCTAAGCCTATAACCCCAGTGCAGAAGAAATGAGGAGAGGTAGGTCAGAAGTTCAAAGTCATTCTCAATTGCATTGCATCTTTAAAGGAAACATAGACTAGGTGAGATCATGCCTCAAAAAAAAAAAACTGACAACAATCTATGTTAGTAGAACTTCTGGACTCCACTGTTTGTCTGTTCATAGATGACTTAGAACTTCACCAATGTGAAGGAACATCCGGCGTCCACCAAAATGGACATTCTTCAACATGGAAAACTGATTCTATAGTTAGCATGCATTTCTTCTACCTTAGGAATACGCATTAACTAATACATTATAATGAATATGAAAACATCTTTCATTACAGTGTTGGGTTCAATGAAAAGGTTATTCTTGACTTAAGGGCTTTATTAAGGTGGCAAAACAGGAAGCAAAGCTATTTGATAAGTCAATACTCTTCCTAACACTTTGTTGGTAAGACTATTCTTGGTAAACTCTTTGTATCAAGAGAGTCAATACAAAAAAAAAAAATACATTGGAAAACCAAGTCCCCAGGTTTTAAAACTGAAGACACATACATTTCTGCTACTTATTAAGGCAAGACATTCATTATCAAGATTTGATGGTATTATTTTGCATCTTCCAAATTTATTGAGCAATCATTGAGAAAGTTTTACATAACCAGAATTTTATGAAAACAGCCGAATTACAATCTCTGCCTTCATAAAGTCAAACAAGACAATGCCATAAAGAAATTATATAAGACCCATCATCATTTATATCATTACAAATAAAATGACTAGTATACATTCGGCAGATTTTAAAATGTGAAGAATCTAATGATGAGCATAACAGAGTAGGTCGTCTATATGAGGAGAAATTTGGTATTCATTACATAACAAGAGACTGGTATGTGTACCCAGTACAAATACAGGCATTTTTTATTCATTAGTTTGAAAACCAGGGCATGGACACCTTATGTCCATGATGGGCTTTATGGCTTCCACAGTCTGCATCGTATCGCTCACATATCCTATTTGAAAGTTTTTTTTTCAGTTTCTCTGCTTTCTATAAGTATTATAGAACTATCATCTCTCTCTCTCTCTCTCTCTCTGTCTCTCTGTCTCTCTCTGTCTCTCTCTGTCTCTCTCTCTCTCTCTGTCTCTCTCTCTCTCTCTCTCTCTCTCTCTCTCTCTCTCTCTCCTATGGTCTATTAAATATTTTCTATGTAGTTTTTTGATCAGATGATCTTCAAGGCTTTAATTATTTATGTGATCACTTCTAGCCTTTGTCAAGACTTTTATGAGTTTTGGATGGTTTAATTAAACCTTAGTTCTCGAAAGAATTTTACACAATTTCTGAACACGCATTCATTGTAGAAACCAAAATATCATTCACAGATTATTTTTATTCCCTCTCATGAAGAGAGAAAAAGTACAGTCACAGTGCTATCATGGAGACATAGTAACACACATACCTGACTCTAATGATCTATTAATTTCAATATAGAGGCATATGTTTTAGTGAAAGTTTGAAATTATAAATTTTAAGCAATTGTATAATATTAGACAATGTCTAATATATTTGATCAAAAAAATCTTTTATATTTTTTTGTAGTATTTATTATGAATATATTATTATTACTTAATCATTTTCCATACTTTGAGGATAGGATACAAACTATGAATTTATAATTTTCTGTGTTTTGAACAAATACTCTTTGAGTGCTTTAGTAATGGACATAAATATTCTCAGCATAAGGAGATCACCTTGTGAGTTTCCTGGAAAGAATAGCATATGTGAAGCTGAATTTCCATTTCAAATGCAAAGGAAAGAAAACATACTTCACTATACAGATCTTGTTCATACTTACATGAACATATATTGACCACTTATTTTCAATATGAAATGACCTCATATAATTGCATTTAATAATAACAAATGTGCAAGGGAATCACTGAATGAGTCTTCTCGAGAGGCATCTGCCTCATCAATTTTCTTCTCCTTAACTTCCTAGAGGAGTTGCTCTAAATCTGAGAGAGTTTGAAAGAAGGACTCCCTGCCTGTTGTTTTTTTTTCTGTCCATTCTCATAAGTTTTATTCTTTATATAGCTCATAATATATTACATACTATCTGCACTTTGATGTTCCCTTGATTTCTGTTTTATTTATGGTTAACCTTGGATTTTTTTTCCTATTTAATTATCTGGGGAACTCCTCGATATTGTTAAAATGAAAATTGTTTATTGGTAAGCTCTGTCACTTTGGCCATACTACCTCTCCTTGAGATGACAGTCTCTAGTCTCATTATTTTATTATGTCTTGGATTGCTTTTCAGTGGTTCTAAACTTGTGGAATGTGATTGTTTTGACAAACCTCTATCTTCAAAAATATTTACATTATGATTCATAATAGCATCAAAAGTACAGTTATGAAGTAGAAATGAAAAAAAGCTTTTTATGATGGAGGGTCACTACAATATGAGAAAATTTATTAAAGAGACTTTGCATTAGGAATGTTGAGAACTACTTATAATAGTATTATAGTTAAACTTATTCCCAATCGCCTTGCTACTGAACTAGTCTTAATTGATGTCTCCATGCTCAGTGAGATAGTAGTGGTTTTCAGTTAATAATATGTGCTCTGTTTTTTGTTTTCAATACTGATCAAATGGCAGGTTGATAATCTCCTCAGGTAGTTGTAATGAAACACAACAGAAGAGATAACACAAAGACATCTCCTAATAGTTTGAAGATTGGAAAGTCCAAGATTTTATTCTTCAGAAAGGACTTTCTTCTATTTGGCCAACAATTGACTTTTGTCTGGATCTTCAGCTGTCAAAGAAAGACAATCTTCCTCCTGCCTCTTCTCACAAAAGTACTAATCCCACTTAGTAAAGCTTCACTCTCGTGACCTAAAGATCTAGGAAGGTACTGGACAAATGTCTTCACTTTTATCACTATGGTGTCAACATTTGATTTCTATGATAATGTGAACCCTTAGTACATAACATAAGATAGATACAACTTGTAAGAAAAGTTGTTATATACTATTAAAATAAATTGTGCCACTTTCTACACAGAAGAAAATTAGCTAACTAATAGGTTTATGAACGCAGTAAAAATCCTGTGCATATTCGACAGGCTGCATAAAGCTTGGCTCTGATAGCAAGCAAAGGTGAGTTTAAGACTGAAATCAAATCATGCCTGTGCAGTGATTCACTTCAGAGTTAGGGGAAAGGACAAAGGACTGTGATGTTCTGAAATACAGTAGTTTTGCTTAATTTATGGAAAAAGTAGAAAATCCAAAGCCATGACCTCCTTGCACCAACTGCTCATCGTTGTTTCTCTAACCTGACCCTCCAAAGTAAGCTCAGATTCCTAGACTAGGTCATTTCCTGGGCAGTGGAAAAAGTCATCGCATTATATCTGAGACTCAATCACTACAAGCCAAAGTTCAGGATATTTGATTGAAGGCATGGCATTAGGAAAGTGGACTTTTCGGTAATTGCATGGAACTCAGTCTGAGACAAATGATAAGGTACAGACACCTTTGATCCACTGACCAGCGCTGCATCTTTTTTTGCTAGTGTTATATCTCTGGAGTTCATATAAATCAATTTACAGGAACATTATTTATTTCTCTCTCCAAGACAATTTGCCAGAATGAGGTCAGAAAGAAAGATTAATATGACACGTAATACCATAGCAAGAAGAAAACTGTTTTACAATTAGAGGTGAGTCTTAAAGAGGCAGCTATTTTTGTTTGACTAAAAAGTATTAACTCTATCTGGGGAACTCCTCGATATTGTTAAAATGAAAATTGTTTATTGGTAAGCTCCATTAACTCCCCTGTCAGAGGCTATACAAGTGTATGCAGGGGCAATAGAGAAAAAAATATAACACAGGTAAGAGTTTGGATATGAGGCCAAGAAAAAAGTATATTTCAAAGTTTTGAGTCTTTTGAAAATGAGAAAACATCATGGAAATTATGGAAGGATTAAAACCACAGATTGCTATCCTCATGAGAGGCCTTATCCTCTCTGAGGAGTAGATGGAGGGAGGAGAGGAAGGGAAGCTGTGGTTGGTATACAAAATGAATTTAAAAGAATTAAAAATGCAATAAAACCCATAAAAAATAAAAAGCAAAAATGTAAAAAATATAAATGTAAAATAATAGATTAATGATTTTGAAGGATAGTGCATATGCATGGTAAACATGCAACTGAAACATGAGAAATTCTGGCAACAGACCATTTGTGGTATCATGGATGTGTTAGAGGACTTTTACTTTAAGCTGTGTGGCAAATGATAATCACTGCCAGGCCTTGTCCTTATATGGAAGCAGAGGATTGTTAGCCTTATAAAAGTTACATGTAAAATAGCAATTTGCACATACTGGATATTAGGGGTAGAAGTAGTTGGGACCATCTAGGACAAATCTATTCTCTTCTGGTCCTTAAACTCAAAAATATCAAGGCAGGATTTGTTTATTGCTTTTGTATTCTAAATGTCTTTAAGTATCATTGAACCATGCTGTTAAATTCCCCCAGAGATATGGATGCAATATATTATTTTCTTTACATTTTGCAAAGAGTTAAATTGAATGCAGAATCTTGGACAGACTACAGAAGGAGTTATAGTAAGTTTGTTTACACTCTGAATTTTGTCACTAACTCTTCTGTGGCCATAAGCATTTAAGGGGGGAATAAGAGGCTACCTGAAAATTCCTGTGTTCTGGCAAATGGCAGATTTGTTGTACAACCTGTGGAGAGGCAGAATGACAAAGAGATTTGGTTTCCTCTGGTTATTAAACACTGTCATTGTCACTTGCTCACGTGTACACACTAGTCCTTCTACTGCTATTTGAATGAACAGTTCTTTATTTTGTATGAAGAAATTCAGATTCCTTTGCCCTTTAAAAATTCAGCTGCTAAATGTACATGTCGTACAGTAAATGTTGTTCAAGCACCAATGATTTGTTATAACTGCATGGGGGACACACATAAATCAAAAATGCATTTAGAGCTCTGTCCAAATTATAAATTCAATAACTTGGGTGCAAATTATAAATCAAATGACTGCTGTGCAACTGTCAATCAATTGGAATAGATTAATAACCCCAACTGAAGCAAAATGATGAACTACAGAAGTTATGGGAACAGCAGGACTTCAGTTCTCCTGTGAGAGTTGTTGATGGCTCAGACTGAGTACTTCAGCAAGAGGCAAGTAAGAAGAGGGTGATTTACCAGCATGCAGTATGAGCTCTGCTCAGCACTCTGCTGCTGTGGCTGATTTGCTTTACAGCTACCTATTCATAATATGTTTTTGTAAATATAAATGAGGGGTTAAAAATCTCAGAGAGGATGTGGCTTGTTTCATAGCAAATGCCAGATTTGGAGCAGGAGTCATGCATGGCGGGATTCCTCTGGTATGGTCTGCTCATCTCTTGTACCAGGCTGCTGTTTATGAGTTTCCAAGAAGAGATTACCAGCTGGTTGGAATCCATGGTTATCAAATCCCATGTCTGTGAATTAGAGAAGAAAAGCACAGTGGAAATTTTCTTCAGGACCATTGGCTCCTCAATGACAGGAAGACTTAATTATGAAATTTGACTCATAGCTTAGACTTGTTTCTAATCAGCTCATAACTTGAATGAGCTTATATATTTTAACCTATGTTCTTTTAGGTAGCACATTTACCTCATTCCTCTCCCTCTCCCAGCATCCCTACCTCCTTCTTTCCAGTGTCCTCCCTGTCTGGAAATTCTGCCTAGATATTGGCTAGACAGCTTTTTACTATACCATTTAGAATGACACATTCACAGTGTACAAAAGAAGATTAATAAGACTCCAAGAAACCTTTATATGGGAGAGAATATGTCATACATTGAGAACTCATTCTTTTAGAATCTAAAGGCGAAGGCTCTGTATCAAAGACAATCATAGCACCAGCTGTAAATTACATAGTCAAACACATGACCCCATGAGCTATATTATCCATTCAAACTACCATAACACACTATGTCTTCTTTCTATTCATCTCTTGATAGGCATGGAACCTGATTTTGTAATTAGCCATTTGTGAACAGTATAGTGATTAATGTGAGTGAGCAAATAGATCTATGTGGTGATTTGAATGAGACAACCACCACAGCATTCTGCATTTTAATTCTTGGTCCCCAGTTGGTGGATGCTATTTGGCGAGATTTAGGAAGTGTGGCCTTTTTAAGGAAGGTGGCCCCTGGAGGTGGGAGGTGGGGGTTTAAAGATTTGTATGATTTACAGTATACTCTCTTCACCTGTGCTGGCTGTTAAAGATGTGAGCTCTCACCTGGCTACTCCACCTGCAATACTTGTCCCTTCCTCGTTTCTCTTTGCCATGATGGATTGTTATAAAATCTGGAGCCATATACCCAGATACACCTTTCCTTAAGTAAGTTGCTTTCATTGTGGTGCTTCATCATGGCAGTAGAAAGTAAGGAGCACACTGTGCACTGACTGAGTTAGACTCTTCTGGGTATATATCCAAGAGTGCTGTAACTGCCTCAGAAGGGAGTCTTGGATTTAAGTTTTGAAAAAACATCCTCACAAATGTCTATGATAAATGGATTAATTTACCATTATTATTACATTATCATTATTGATGTGTAGATGTGCCTTTATTGGGAATTTTCCCCCGGAATTTGATGTTTATTGTTTTCCTGACATTAGGCATTTTGAATGAGGTAACAAGGAAACTTAAAGTCATTTTAATTTTAATTTCCCTGAGGGCTAAAGGTGCTGATCACATTGTCATGCATTTATTGGCCACTACTTACTAGATAAGTGCTCATTTCAACTGCTCATTTGTGATTTCGTTTGTTGGTAATTCTGTTTGCTTTCTGGGCTCCTCAACAACACAGTCACTGTCTGTTTAACAAATATCTGGCAATGCATTTCTCCCACTATTCAGTTTGTCTCCACTTTGGATTTCTTTGTTGGTATCAAAGTTTTCATTGAGTTAAAAATATGTATTTATAATACAAAGAAGTGTATTTTTTTTGCTAATATCCAGAGGTATTAGAGTAATACCCTAAAGTTACTGCTTCTGTCTCAATCTTTTGTGTTTTCTATTTTGTTTTGTTCATACTAGATTCCAACTTGGAAGTCTTATACAAAATCTGTTAATTTCTTTTTGGGTAATACTATAAAGGTATTTATTTTTATTCTATGTGAAGATTGTCTGTCACTGTGAGTTTAATATACCACAGGTAGACCTGGTACCTATAGAGGCCTGAAGAGGGCATTTGATGTCCAGACCTGCAGTTACAGGTAGTTTTGAGCCACCACATTGGCTGTGGGAAAGTCATGTGGGAAAGTTCTTTAGTTTTGAACAATAACTCCAACCCTTTGGATGAAAGGATGATGTTTGTGTACAAATGACACATAAAGATAAAGTTTCAGGCTTTTACATTTGAATGTGCAATTTTCCCAGAATCAATGTCAAAGGTGATAGAGATAAAAAGAATGTTCAAAAAATATCACAAACCACATTCAACAGTAAATTAAGATGATCATATTCCTAACCAAGTTAAAAACGTTCTTTGAGTTTAAGCATTGTTGAACATATACAAATTGATAATGCAATACACTAAGTAAACAAAATTAAGTCACAGATGCTCATTACCATGTCAATAAATGTAAAATCAAGAGAAAACAAAACACAACAACAAAACAAACTAATTTTTAAAAACCTTCTGCAAAATAAAGTACATGTTCAGGATAGAGACCTTGAGGTAGTAAGAGGAGGAAAATAACTCAACATGATGAAGTAAACAGTGGACAAGTCAATAAACAGCATTGAACTGAGTGGAAAAGCCTGAAATCATATTCTTCCAAAATTTATTGTTGTTAGATTATTCTTACTTATTGCAAGATGTTACAAAAATTATGTTCTTCTGTGCCTTAAATTGAAGTTACACTATTTGTTGCAAATGGGCATTTGTGAAATGTTCATTTTTATGCATATTGTTCATTTTTAAGATATATATATATACATATACACATATGCACATATCACCATCTAGTGAAATAAAGAGGGCATTATTTGAAAAAGAGCAAGGGAGAGCTTAAAGAGAGAAAACAGACAAGAAAGATGATATAATTATTTAATTATATTGTATTGCTAAATAAAAGAAAATATACATTTATAATAGCTTATATAATAAAATATTAAAAATATATTTATATACTGGAAATTTACAGAATTCATGGAGATATATAAATACACATTTATAGATCAATGACTATCTTTAATGCATTCTATATGGTTGATACCTTTGTTAAACTAATGTACCTGTCATAATGTGGAATTCCACCTAGCTTCTCAATTCTTACTATTGGTGTAGATGTTTGCTTTTGCGCCAGTACCAAGTTGTTTCTTTGCTCTGTCTATTTAATATAGTTTGAAATAAGCGATGGTGATATATCCTACTGTACCTTCATTTGTGATTATTTTGGCTCTCTGGTCTCCTTTGTGTATTCATAAAAACCTTTCAGCTTGTTTAATTTGTGTAAATAAAGAAGGTCATTGATATTTTGAATGGGATCGCATTGAATCTCTACTTTGATTTTAACCAAATGGCCATTTTAACATTATCGTTTCTTCCAAACCATTAGCAAGAGATATCTTTCCTTCTTCCTCAATTTCTTTCTTTAGTTTCTTAAACATTTCATTGTAGATCTTTAATTTTCTTGGTAAAGTTTATTCTCAAGTGTTTTTGAATTGTAATTATTGTTGCTCGTTGTGGCTATTGTTTCCTTGACTGTTTTGAATAAGATTGTTTCCCTGATTACATTCTCATTACGTGTGTCTTTGGCATATAGGAATTCTACTGATTTTACTTTGTTAATTTTCTATGTGGTATCATTAGGGTCCCTTATTTATACTTTGTCTTCTTTCCTTATTTGCATCCCTTTTATTTCTTCCTCTTGTCTTACTTATGGAGATGTCCTTCTGTATGTTGTGACTATGTGTATCTCTATTTTTTCTTTTCCTCTTTTTATTGATTTTTATGGAGCTCTTCATTTTTCTCTGCTCCCCTGCCTGCCTCTCCCTCCCCCTTCCACCCTCCCCCAGGGTCCCTATGCTCCCAATTTACTCAGGAGATTTCATTTTTTTCTACTTCCCATGTAGATTAGATCTATGTAAGTCTCTTAGTGTCCTCATTGTTGTCTAAGTTCTCTGGGATTGTGGTTTGTAGGCTAGTTTTCTTTGCTTTATGTTTAAAAAGTACCTTTGAGTGAGTACATGTGATAATTGTCTTTCTGTGTCTGGGTTCCCTCACTCAAAATAGTGTTTTCTAGCTCCATCCATTTTCCTGCAAAATTCAAGATGTCACTATTTTTTTTTTCTGCTGTTTAGTCCATTGTGTAAATGTACTACATTTTCCTTATCCATTTTTCAGTCGAGGGGCACTTAGAATGTTTCCAATTTCTGGCTATGACAAAAAATGTTGCTATGAACGTAGTGTTTCTCTTATTGGTAGGTGAATAAAGCTGCTTCAGTCATTGGCCAGGCAGCATGTACTAGGCAAGACATATAAACAAAAGAGGAAGAGATAGTTCACAACGTAGAGGAGACTCCATGTAGCCGCAGGGGAAATGAGATGCCAGGGCACCACCTGTAAACTACAAGTGCATGGTGATGCATAGATTAATAGAAATGACTTCATTTACGATAGAGAACTAGCAAGTAAGAAGCTTAAACCTTTGGCCAAACCACTGTAAATGATACTAAACCTCAGAGTGGTCATTTCATAAGCAGCTGAGGGGATGTGGTGGGCAGAGAAAATTGG
The DNA here is from genome assembly GCF_982192425.1 of Myodes glareolus. NCBI lineage: Eukaryota > Metazoa > Chordata > Mammalia > Rodentia > Cricetidae > Myodes > Myodes glareolus. Next base: position 42,526,629 of record NC_142050.1, read on the forward strand.
AGCCAGTGGGACAGGCAGAAAGGAAAAAAATCTGCATCTACAATTTGTATCCCTTTTGTTTCTTCCTCTTGTCTTACTTACCTCCATTAGTAATATGTTAAGGAAATATTCTTTACCTTGAACTTTGACTTAGTAATAGACATTAGAATTTGGAAACTAAATTACTAAACTATATCTCAGTGTGCACAGTAATTTGGTTAAATATAGAGAATACAGAACATCAAGATAGTCTTCCTCCAGCTCTGTCTATTAAACCTTTCTCTCTCCCCTCTCTCTCTCTCTCTTTCTCTCTCTCTTTTTCTCTCTCTCTTTCTCTCTCTCTCTCAACCTATCTATTTCTCTCAACACAGACACACACACACATACACACACACACACATTCCTCCCTTCAAATAGAATCATAATGAAAAAAATAGGGTAATAGACATAACTATTTGGTAATTACTATTATTTGCATACCAAATGAAAGCCCATCTGCAACATCACATCAAATGCCAAAGATATAAATTTCAATTATTATGTGGCATCCATCTCTGAGCAGGGATCTTTAAAGTCATTGTGGGGTATAGAATATTGGGACTGAGAATTCTCAATTTTTTAATAATATTCTCAATTAGAAGATCACCTACTCTGACAGATGTTAAAAAAGTCAAATTTTGGAAGTGTTGTAGAATTAAAATTGCAGGTGTCATGTTGTCTCCACAAAAAAAGATGTTCTTTCAGTTTTAGCTGTAGTAATCAAAGGGGAGAAACTGATGAATGTGATATTTCATTTGTCTCCACTATGAAAAATATTGAGTTAATAGAAATAAATGTTACTATTTTTTCAGAGTTCCAGAAAAAAACAAACAAAAAAATACTAGCATTATCTCGTTTGTCTTTTTTAAATTTTTTAAAGAAATCTTTTCTCATTTTATATATCAGTCCGAGGTACCTCTCCCTTCCCTCTTCTGGATCCCCCCTATCTTCCAAACACCCCATCTCCCATTCACTCCTCAAGGAGGGTAAGTCTTCAAATGGGGAATCAACAAAGTCTGGCACATCACTTTGAGGCAGGATTGACATCTTCCCCGCTACATCTAAGCTGAGGAAGGTATGCCTTCAAAAATAATGGGCTCAAAAAAGCCAGCTTAAGCACTGAGAATAAATCCTGATTTCACTGCCAATGGCCCCACAGACTACCCCAGTCATACACCTCTAGTGTTAAATGATTGATTGATTTTAAGTTGAATGAACAATTCTGTTCAGTTGGAACATTAGTGGAAGAAAAGGACAGTCTTTCATTAGAGATATAATACTCACTGTATAAATAATCAAGAGTGGTAGAGGAGGGCCTCTGTCTATGCGTTGCTTTCATTAATGAATAAGGAAACTGGCTTGGCCTGTTGATAGGGCAGATTTTAGGTAGGCAGGGAAGATGGAACTGAATGCTGGGAGAAAGACGGGTAGAGTCAGAGAGATGATGCCATGGATCCTCAGCCTGATATGGATGCCCATTACAATCTTTTCCAGTAAGCCACTGCCATGTGACAATATACAAATTAATAAAAATGGGTTAAATTAATATAAGAAAGAAGTTAGAGCTAATGGGCTGAGTCATGTTTTAATGAATACAATATCTGTGTAGTTATTTGGGGGCTAAGTTATCTAGACAGCCAGGATAAACAGTGTCCTGCTGCTACAAATTGGCACCCAATGTGTGCTAGATTAATCCATGTAAAAATCTGAGAGGGCTTGAAAAGAAATTCTAGAAAAAAAATTCAGAGTTTAACACAGCTTTTTGCTGTATCCTGGTAGTGTGCTGCAGCTCCTTTAAGAGAAATTTTCCTGACTCAGCAGCAGCAGCATTAAAAAAGCTGCACTGTTTTGAAATGCAGGCTTTCTGGAAAGTGCTGCCAGTGCAACCTCTAGCTCTTTCAGGAGACAGAACATTTGGATGGGGTTTTTGAACAGACTGCTGCAGCTTGCTTAAGGAAAGTAGCTGAGACCAGCTCAACACATCATTCCCACCTGAGCAGGCAGCAGGATTGGGTCTACTAGGCATGCACAAGCAGGAGAGCATGGAGGATTTCTGCCACCATACACAAAGATATTTCCAGGCCACTCAGTGTGTTCATGGCGGATTTACCTTTTACTCAGAAAAAAAAAAGGGGGGGATTATATGCTGTACGGTGCTACTCAGAGTTTAGGTAGTGAGGATGGTTCCCACCCAGCAGCCCTAGAATTGAGGTGAGAACTGCTTCTACCATGGTTAAAGCCTGAGAGATGTGGAGCCAGTACTCAGGGCCACTTTTAAAAAATGCTTCTGATCAGAAAATAATTACAGATATACAATAAAGACAAATTCAAATGATAAAGACCTATAAATGGGTCACAGAGTTGGATAATTGTATGTAGGTTTGGGAGAGAAAAGAAAAATAGTATAGAGAGTAATAAAATAAAGTTAATGTTTATTTAAAGGGGGTAAGTCATTAACGAGACAGTACAGATAGTCATAGATTAAAAGGAGTAAAGAAAAATAAGCTGTGGAAAAAAATGGAAAATTCAAAGAGAGTCCTGATTGTTGGTATTATTGTGTTTTCTTTGTATTTTTTTGACTGTGAAGAAGCTAAGTACAGAATGACATTTAATTATATGTGCTGCTCAGCTAAACCAGCATGTATATTACAAAGGTATCTTTACTATAGAATTTGGGTCTAAGGATATGTTGCCTTGGAAAAGAGGTTCTTCTTTTCTTTTCACAGAAGATGAGAACCTGTGGATTGCTTCTAGACAATTATGGTTTCATGGAATGAGATCCCCTGAAAGGTTATTGTTAACACCCACACAAAGAAAATACTTCAACTAGCTGCTGATGGGATAAACCTAGAACACAGGAAACACCATGAAAGACCTGATTAACAGTACCACCAATCAGCAGGAAGCAGTGTGGAAAAAAGCTATGTTCATATTCCCAACTATTGTTCGTAAATATTTCTTTACGTTTAAAAAGGGATATGATATAGAGATGAATAATTTGCATTGGTATGGATCTTGGTTTATTGATCCAAATTTAAGGTCAATTTTGTTATATGTATGTGTGTGTGTCTGTATTTCTGTTATTGATTAAGGTATTGTGTTTGTGAAGCTCATTTAGATATGTAATGTACAATTAAGAAATATAGGTTAATAGATAGTCATCTATAATAGTCAAGCTAGTTTTGTTTTCTAGATGTATATTTAAATATTTCAGTTAGATAGGTCTTCTTTAAATCTTTCAGAAACATTCAGAATATGCCATTTAAAATGTTTAAGAACTTAAGACTTGTCGTGACACTGATACACATCTGCTCCTAGCAGCACAAGCTACTTCGAAAAGAAGATGGGCATTGAAGAGGTTCTTTATGGAGTTTGCTACCCATTTGGGAAAAAGTGAGATGATCCTTTAGGACTCCTGTTTTATGAAAGAGTCTGTAAGACATTTTGCAAGATGCAGAAGTAAGTGACTGAACTGTCTTTAAAATTTCCTTCTTCATGGACAAGTTTGCTGGATACTATGGGCCTGTGACCTGAAGATGGATGTTCCAATGAAACAAAAGAACTTTGGGTAACTGTCCAGGCAGCAAGATGTCGCTGTCATTTCTAGAGCTTGGGAAGTTGCTTACAATGCACTTCCTGTATACTGAGGAAATATTATATCCTTCTGGAGTCTTTAATGGAGTTGAAGAATTTATAGTTATAGTCATAGTTTTCCTTAGTTATGGTAAAAGATAAAGTAGATATAAAATTGTAACTGTAATTCTTGCTTGATACATGTTTTGTTATATGTAGTTTTACTTTGTTAAAGTTAAAGCCTTCCATTTGGTTTAACTGAAAAGGGGAAATGGTGTATGAGGTCATTCTGTCTATGTGTTGCTTTCATTAATGAATAAAGAAACTGCTTTGGCCTGCTGATAGGGCAGAACTTAGGTAGGTGGGAAAGACAGAACTGGATTCTGGGAGGAAGAAAGGTGAAGCAGAGAGACACCATGGATCCTCTGCTTGAGATGGACTCTAATTAGAATCTTTGCTTGTAAGCCACTGCCATGTGGAAGCATTCAAATTAATAGAAACGGGTTAAATTAATATAAGAGTTAGCCAATAAGAACTTAGATTTAATAATGGGCTAAGTAGTGTTTTAATGAATACAATTTCTGTGTGGTTTTTTGAGGTTAAGCTAGCCAGGTGGCTGGGACAAACAAGTGTCCTGCTGCTACACAAGAGTAAATAGAGGGATACAAAATTTAATTATTGTCTGTAAGTAAATAATATTGTAGAGATAGAGTTCACAAGACTCCATTTTCTTATTGGATGCCTGTGGCTGAAAAACCATTTCCTTTTTTCCCAACCTGTCTTCTCATGATATAGTAAACAGGCATGTGCAAGGTTAAAATCTTTCCTAAACAATGTGAAATGTTCTTTATTCTTCAGTACAATAAAGGTGATCTCACTTTATAGGTAAAAATACAGGATTGTGTACAAAGTTTCAATTCCCTTGGCTAGGGCTCCTTAGCTGGAATGCACATCAACTGGGAGTGCTGCATCCCTGGAGGCTACATATAGAATTTGCTGGTGTAAATGGCCCTTTGATTGTGTTGATGTGCTAAGATGAGGAAATCTCTTCAACTCTCAGGAGTTTCTAGTCTCTAGAAACATTGTTGTGATGTGAAAGATTGTTACTATAGCTTCCTAACAGCATAGCACCTCAGACTGTTCTTTTAAATGTTCAACCTATAAGCCTAGCTGAGGGATTTGGGTAATCTTTGTGAGGATGCAAGAATTTAGTATTTCATTTACTTTTAAATGAAAGGGATTATATTTGAAAGATGATTTTATGTTTTATTAACAACACATTTTTAAAATATTGTTTCCGTTTTTAATTTATTCTTACCTTAAACAATACCTCCAGACTACAGACTACCATCTCTCGGCTCTTCAAAGTTCACCCCACCTTTCCTCTTCTTCAAGTCAAAGTATAAACAACTGTGTGTTTTCAATCTTTTTTAATTTCTTTTTTATTTAAAACTCTTTCTAATTTTATAGACCAATCCCAGTTGCCACTTCTTCCTTTTCTCCCAATCCCTGCAAGTTCCCCATCACCACCTCACTCCATCCGCTCCTCAGAGAGGGTAAGGTACATTGCTTTGAGGAAGGACCTTCCCTACTATATCTAGGCTTAGTAAGGTATTCCTCCAAAGAGACTGGATTCCAAAAAGTCAGTAAAAGCAGTAGGGATAAAACCTGGTAGCAATCCCAGTGGCTCCACCGTCTGCCCCAGACATACAACTGTCACCCACATTTCAAGGGCCTTTTGTCATATATTGGTTACTTCCCTGTCCTGCTTGAGTTGATGAGCTCCCATTAGCTCAGATAAGCTTTTTCAGTGGGTACCCCATCATGGCCTTGACCTCTTTGTTCATATTCTCACTCCTCCCACCTTTCAACTGTACTTTGGGAGCTCAGTCCAGTGCTCTGATGTAGGTCTTGGCCTCTGCTTTCATCAATTGCTGGATAAAGTTTCTATGGTGGCATTTAAAATAGACATCAATCTGATTACAGGGCAAGCCCAGTTCAGGTACACTCTCCAATATTGTTTAGGGTTTCATTAATGTCAAGTCTTAATCTGCATAACATTTAATATAAATGGATATATTGTTTGCATATAGCTTATAGTCTTCATAAAGAAGCAGTCTGGTTTTCTACTAGTTAGTTCTTGTAGAAGTTTGGCCTTGAAAGTTGTTATTCCTCCCTTGAGTTCAGCATTTTGACATACACAACAAGTTGCTAGCTGGTTTCTAAGTTAATGTTGGGCTATGTGTATATACCATTGCTCATCTGACTGCTTCAGTCTTAGAATTTTCTTGTGATCTTCAAAAGGCAGTCATCAGTATGTATATTCAAGGAGTTATTGAATTTTTAACAAATGTCACTCTTCTGTACAAAAAATGAAATAAAAACCCTTCAATTTATTTATATTAATATCAAATGTTATTTATTTTTTAAAAATTGATGAGAGAATAACTTTATCACCAAAAGAACAATACATCTTCTGATATTTATCTGATGATAATTGTCTTGCATATCATATAACTTTATCAGTTATGTTCTAGTAGAAAAAGAGTTTTGCCATATTCTTTTAACATAAACTCATGGAATCAATGGGGGTTTGTCTATAAGAAATCGTCAATAATGCTAGGAATAATTAATACATTGCTTGTCTTTTTTACATTCAATTTTTCAGAGAAGTTTGATGCGGAATAACTATTGATGAAATATTAGTAATCTCTCATCTGTTTTTGTCTTCCGAAAAGTAAAAAAAAAATGTGTTTACATTATTTGCTAAGAAACAAACCATAAATTCTTTACTCAAATTTATTCCCTGGCATGAGAGCCTCCTTCTGTCCTTCCAAGAGAATTTCTATTCCAGTCATTTATTGGAAATTATTAATAATCTTCAGCATTTCTCTATGGGGCATTTCATCATAAATAAAATGAATACTAACTGTTCAAATCAAAAATTGTGCAGAGAACATTTTAGGACCCATCTGCATATATTTGCTCCTAGTATTGAAGCTGTAATCTCAAAAGAAGAAAAATGATACACAAGGTTCCTTAAAAGTTAGTCCTTCATAAATGATTGCTCAAAAAAGATAACTATTTTAAAAATGGTCTATATACCAGATTAACTTCAGACCACTTAGGTTCCCTCACAGGAAAAAGAAATGATAACAAAGACAATGTAAGGCACAAAATCTCTGTATCATTGACATATCTGGTTATATAATTCTGGAACTGATATCATCACTATGGTTTTATGGATGAAGAGAAGTGCCTATTAGGTAGATATGATCATATATTGTGTACATGCAATCATCAAACTGTAATAAGGGACTTCATAAATATGTACAAATATGGTGACTCAAGAAGTAACTAAACTTGAGAATTAACACTTGCAGCAAATATTAATGGACATAGACATACAAGTACATTAAGCAAAATTTCATTGACATGTTTTGAGATATGTAACCTTTCATCTTCTCCCATATCTCAAAGCATACATGAATAATTCTCTGGGTATTAAATAATCTTCCATACATATTCTTTCTACATATATGAGCAAGCGAAGGATAGGTAACAACACAAAATATGTATAATTATAGTTTTTATATTCATGTCTAGCTATTATTTAATGTCATGGATAATTGATAGAAAATATACAATACATTCTCCCTATCTATTATAAAACAAGAAACACTAGGAAGCAAGAAACTCTATGTAAGAATACAGTAGCATTTCAAAAAATTCACATGGGTTGCATTGTGGCCACGACAGTGTGAATGATGCAATCTGGACTACAAGCTTTCAATTAGAAAACAAACAAACAAACAAAAACAAAACAAAAAAAAAACATTGTTGACATGGGGATGACCATCTGAGGCTAATGGAAAACTTTAATATATTAATCCAAGAAAGGACTTAAAATATGAAGAGAAGTGGGGAATTAGCTTATCAAGAAAAAATGGATTAACTTAATTCACTGTGAATGACAGAATTAATAATATTGAAGAAGGTGAATAGAACAATCAAGCTGGGATTATTTTATATAATAACCTTTTTCTATAAAACATTGTGATGATTTATCAATAAAGGAACTTTTCATATTTTCTATCTGCTTGGAGCTCATATTACAATTAGCAAAGAGAACGATGCAGGGAATCATAAGCATGTATTTAAACACAAAATTTCAGAGCTTAGAAAGGCCTCAAGAGTCATACAGGATGAGGATTTGATTTTATATAGATAAAATTTTAGAAATGCATAAATGCAAAGAACTTAACAAAATGACAGGTTTAAAGGCAGAAAAAATATAAGGAGCAGTCACTTTTCAATCACATTTAAAATCTCTGTAAAAGTGTGCACCAACATAGAAAACCTTGTAAGTAAGTTATATTGATAGTTCTAAGAAATAAAGTCCTTTCATGTGTTATGTACTAAAAGTACATTTCTGAGTTTATAATTCTTGGGTTTACATTTGGAAATGTTAAATATCAGTTTTCTTAAGATATTCTGATAAATGTCATATATGAAGTATGTATTATATTTTCAGTCTTTTCACATTGATTAAATCTAACATTGTTTCTAAATGTACTGCACTGTTTTGTTGTTGTTGATATGGTGCTGCTCCATTCCCTGTACTGGTTTTTATGTACATGCTGGTCTTGAGTATGGAAGTTCTCAATACCAGGAACTATCAATATATAGGTGACTTCAATCATGGGAAATCATCCATGCATACATTTAATATGACCAATGTCCTCATTTCTGTAGTTGTGATAAATATCGTGACTTAAAGCAAGCTTGTATGGATGGACTTATCTGACTCACAGGTCCCAGTCACAGTCCATCATTAGGGGAATTCAAAGCAGCAACATAATAAGAAGTGACATAGCAAGAAATCACTGAAGAAAGCTGCTTCCTGGTTTGTCATTAGATGGATTTCTTACATCTCTGATAATGAGCTGCCCCAGAACAGGATCATCCATGGTGAATTGGGTCTTCAACATTAATCTTTGACCAAGAAAACGCTCCACAAACATGCCCACAGACCAATACTATGTTGGAAATTTCTTAAGTGAGACTCCCCTTTTCCAATGTATCTTGTTTAGTGTCAAGTTGACAAAACCTAAATAGCGCCACAGTTACTGTGAATACATTTGGTATATACACAAACTATATTTAAGACCAAATATACTACAAAATTGCTTCAAAGACAGAAGTAACTCATTGCATGTAGTATGTAAACTAACTTTCTGTATGTGCTTTCTGGGCTTAATCAAATATTGAAATGTTTCTTCATTGCCCTGGGTAATACAGTAGTTACTATGAAGTTGAAATAAAACTTTGACTTCTTTGTACCTAGCAAGGAAGGTTAAGCATGACAGGAGAACTTGCCTCAGCTTTTGTGTTTTACCCCTCATTTTCTGGAATTATTTTTTGTGGTTTTGGTTGCTGTTAGTGTTTGAGAAAGCACATGAAGGTGAGTGAGTAGAAAGGGACAAAGAATCTGAGAAAATGAGCAATTTTTTTTATAATAGAATAGAAAGTCCTTTGGATATATTCGCAGAGTGTTTTAGCTGATCTTATGGAGCTGTGCCCATTGAATAGGCATCACTCAGCCCTCAACAGAGAAGTTTCTTCTTGTAGGAGTTGGTAATTAATACAAGACTCACAACTGAGCAATATGGAGAGAACTGAGAGGGCTTGGACCATGGCAAACTCTGACCTAAACAGCATGTTTTTATCAAACCTCTCCCACCAAAACTCAAAGATCTATGAACAAGAGAACGCATATAGATTATACAAACAAGAGATGGTGAACAACTCTAAATGAATAGTATTTTCCAGAAACCAAGGGACTGTTGCTCATATAAACTCAAAGAAACTTTGACAGCATACAAAAGATCTGGCTACATTTCTACCATCAACGGAGACCAGAAGTATAACTCATGAATAAGAATGTCAGGTTTATAGTTATGACTAATGTGGTCTACCAATTTAGTAATTCAAAATAAATCACATATGATAAATGTATTAATGGATTTGTTTCACTTTCAGAATCAGGAACTAATGAAGTTTAGGAAAGAGTATTTAGATAATTTCACAATTATTTTGTTTTTCTTTGCTTGACTGACATAGTATAGTCTTTGAACTTTGCAAATAATTTAGCTTGCTTCTTAATTCAAGCTTAAAGATTTACTGATTTTGATAGTTGTGGAGGTAAATGCAAGAAAAGAAGAAAATATAAGCTTTTTTTAAAAATTATGATGGGTTTACTGTCTTGCTTTATAGATAGACTATAAATAACTATAACACCATCTGTCTCAACTAACACATTGCCAGAAACAAGAAAAAAAATATGTAAATACATGTTATTTTGCAAGAAGAAAGAGACACACATAATTGAGTTCTTTGTCATGAGAAGAGAGATTTCTAGTTGTCTGTCAGTACACACGGCAAGGAGGGAGGTACCTGTAAGAGTGAAGAAGGCCTGAAATTTTAAAGTGACATTTGAAAGTAAGAAAAAGCCTTGATTTAAAACTATATAGTAAAACATATTATTGCTTATGTATAGAAACTCATCAAACAGGAATGCTCTAAGTACAGGATAAGTAAGTTCTTGTTGAAATCATACAAGCAAGGGAAGCGCTCTCAAAAGTCTGTCTTCAATAAGATAATAGTCATTTATGTCTAAACTACTTCTTCTTCATACATAATTAAACATCAAGAACCTAAAATTATTCAATAAGAAAATTCCATGGAATGAATCATCTCCTATTGTGCCACAACAAGGCAATGCATGGGAATGATTCATCATTTATTAGTTTGTACATACTATATGCACTAACTGTTTATCAACTTCTTACTATCCACTTAAGTTCAAAGAGTTCAAATTCACTCAAATTCATTCTCAAATAATGGACATAATTCTTGATGGCTTCAAGATAGAAGATTAGTAATGCTGTTTATCTTGAAATGAAAAAAGATATAAAATAAAATGTTGCCAGCCTGTGAAAGGTCAAGATTTTTACAAAGAGAATAAAGATAAGAATGCTGTGGTTTCTGAGGTCTATTTTAGGGAAGTATCTTGTATAAAATGTTGCAGAAGGTACCTTAGCTTATTCTGTTTTTGTTTTTGGCCAAGATGTAAAACAGAGTATGGTAAGTGGCGGGGTAAAGTGGGAAACCAATAGATTTCTATAAGCATGTGTGATTAAAATATAGTACTTACATGATTTTGTGCTATTTGTGGCTTATGGCATCTTCAGGAGGTCTTTGTACATCCCCATGGATGAAGAGAAATTTTCTATACTTGATGCAGAGTCCTCATGAGTATTTGTCCAGTGAACTAAGCAGGAATATACAAGTCATTTCAAACTTAAAGTCGTACGTGATGACCTGTTAGTTGTCATTCAACACATTTTTAAACTGAGAATCTTGAAAACATTCAAATAAAGAAGATGAAACTAGAAATCAAATAACTCTGGTGAGAACTGAATCTACTCAGATCGTGCACAGCACAACAGAGAAATATGTATGGTTTGGAGAATCTCGATGGGTCAATATAAAGCATCACTTCTTCTAATAATTGTACACTGTGGGCTCATTTATGATACAGTATAGATTTTCCCAGACATGGCCAAGACTGGCATTCAGAAAACCATTGTGCTAAAACTACATGAGTAATCACATGCCTGGAATCCTAGTAACTGGAGATGAAGTTTCGGGAGGATCATGGTTCAAAGTCATCCTTAGTTACAGACAGTTGAGGCTATTGTGGGTTATACGACTGTCTTAAAGTAAACAAACCAAAACAACAACAATAAAGAAAGCAGTTTTAAAACTCAGAGAAATACATCACATGATGCATTGCCTGCTCTGATTAACCAAAATAGTGAAAAACATGCTAAGCCCACTGGATCGATGAGTGGCTATCTATAGTCAAGAATTTCTTGTATGAATTTGGAGATCTGTGACTGCTTCTACTTAGGTTACTCAGCTGTGAAACTGGAAAGATAATAGTGAATCATGTGGGTTAATAATGAGAAAGCAAGTAAAGGAGACCTGAACCCAATGTGCCTTAGGACAATGAGTAAGTAGTTGTGATTTTCATATTGGTGGGGTGATGTTTTAAGTCCAAAAGAAAGGTGCTATTTATGTACCCCAGATAAGGAACTTTGTATGTAAGTTATTATAGGAATATTATCTTTGGAGACCATGTTTAGAGTTCATCCCCATCTCAGGGTTGAGCAATGATTGTACGCTTGCTACCAGTAGAGAATGTACTTGTGTCAGGACCTCCTACACAAACTCGAGTCTCCTCTAGCAAGAAACAGTGTCAACTCCCTGGCAAAGCCAAGCCTCTTATAAAACTCTTTATTGTACACCTCTAATGCCCTGCTGCTCTTTTCTGACTTCCAGGCTCCTTTAAGCCAATTTCAAATATTCATTTAACTGCAGTTCACTTTTATGAAAATATATGACAGAGAGAATAGAACATGGCACAATATGCCTCAGGTTTGCCAACCCTGAACGATTTTTCAGGGCACATTCCAGAATCCCTCCTCTACTCCTGCAGCGCATTTGAACTGACAGCCACTGAAAAGAAACTTTGCATATTTTTCATTTTGGCCTAAAGCCAGCATACTTTGCTACTCAGAGAACGCTTTGAAGCCTGTGATTTATTTATTCAGGCATGCATAAGGACGTGCCACGTCGTCTATTCCTGAAGACTCACTCTTTGATCCACACCCCTTCTAGTGTTTATTTGTTTAACATAGAATGTTGAAATTTTACAAAATTCTTTTTACACAAACAGCTAGACAATTAAATTTTGCAAATATTTTGTCTAATCTTGTATTTTCAGCCATACATTTACAATAACAATTGCCAGTAAAACATGTACATTTTTGCTCACCTCTAGGATTCAGTTATTTATTCTCAATTTCATGTAGGATACTAGTTTTTAAGTTATTATTATAATAGAAACAATAGAAATAAACACCAAATATGATAGTAGCTTCCATTTTATTAAAAACTTACTGTCTTGTGATATAAATGATCATTTTATGAGTTTTCTGAATTTCTTTCTATGTGACTAAAACATTTTTAAATAGATATTTATTTCTATTTCAGTATTTGAAACATGATCAGAGAAATTACTTATGAGAACCTACCTTTATAAATCCCTTCACTCTCTCAGCAAGATTTAATGTCTCATATCCCTAATCTCCACCAGAGCCATGACTTCTGTAAGGTCTCCTAACTACAGTATTTAATTAGATTATTAGGATTAGATGTTCCTTTTAAGCCTACCCTTTTCTATAGGTGCTGGCTTACCCAGAGAAAATTATTACAACTGTGCTTGGTTTTAACTCATGTAACTCAAACTCGGATTTTTTTTCCAGTGGTATTTTGCTTCCCCTTTGAAGGCTACAAGGATTATTTATATAATAACAAGGAGAAGGAAAAGGCTCTCTGTGTGACGAGTTTTACAGTCCCATGGAGAAAGTGACTCTCAGTGTTTTCGGTAGGTGAACAGGTTAACAGAGGAAAGCCCTGCCTACTATAAGGAGCACCATTCCTTATTCTATGAGCTGAGCCCAAGGTTTACCACTCTCTGCTTCTTGGTTGTGGATATGGTATGATCAGCTACTTCCTGCTGGGACTTCTAGATCATGATGAGTTGTACCCTGCAAATGTGAGCTAGAATTGAGCCTTTTGCTCCTTGTATTGTAATTGGCAGAATACTCTATAATAGCCACAAAAAATAATGAAGACTCTTCATTTTTCTTATTTGAAGACGTAAATTCTTTTTTCCTTGTTATTGTGTAATTGGGACATTTTTACAAATTTTACAAAACTTACAAAGAAATTTTGCATCTCAGCTAACACACACACGATGTCTTTCAGTATGTCATATGAACTTTGAGCAACACTTGGATGCTGTTTTACATGATCCCCAGGTAAAATGTAGGTTTTCTCTGCTGGCCAGAGCAGCATTTTCTAGCTTCAAAATCATTAAAATCATAAATCAGAGATTTCTCTTCATTAACAGGTTTAACTAATTTTATTTGTAATAGATACATATTCTTTCATGTTTCCTTATTCCTCTGATCTGTCTCCATGCTGTCACTGGTCATGTGATACCAACATTTATCCTACGTTTTATCCATTAAGTATTTAAAATTGATATAATGGTTTAAACTTTACATTACATTATGACATATATAAGGATATTATAATGTATTTTCATATCAGAAGTGAAAAAATTGGATTTGACATTAATTTTCTTCTTTGTAATCTTGGAAGATGTTATTAACAAGTGTGTGGACTGGGAGTATGATACATCTCCTGCCTGGAAGCTGTGGTTCGCAAGAGATTATTCTTCAACTTGCCTTTTAGCTTTAAGACCTGTAATTCTATGAAACTGTAATTTAATATATCCTCTCAATAGATCAGGGGGAAAGAGTTATATTGAATAATTTTTATAAAAATATCCATTTGCACAATGCTATGTCTTTTACGCTTCACTTCATCTCTATTATATTCCAAATCTTTCACTTTGCTCTGGGCATTCACTGCAAAATGCTAGAATAGTCACGGAAATGCCAAAGTGAAACCCATTTTGCCCCCTGGTTAGTCATAGGAATCTATTAGCACTCTCTCATCCTGGTAGATACATACACAGGCCATGAGTGGAATGTGGGGCCAATGCCTGTGTTACCCATCTGAAACAGCTAAGGAAGTATTGCATATCTTAACTATACATAGACTCACATCAGTTCCTTCACAATGTGGTAAATCAACAATATCCCTAATACTACTCTATTATATCTAAAGAGTTATTTTAAAATACACCCAATTGGTGAGATAATAACTCCTTTTCTATCTTTGCTGTCAGGACAGCTACCATTATGCTGGTCATATTTAGGCAGCAAAATTGTTGAGATATGGGTATAGTCTCCCTTTTTTATACTCAGAAAATAAACAATTCCTCATTGTGAAGCCCTCATAACATACTTGGGAATGTTTGTGTTTGGATTTAAAACAGTTTCCTTGTCTATGTCACCTCAACATTTCTGAAACCCTGTAAGGATTTATTTTGAAGTTTTGGCAAAAAAATGTGTTATTTTGGTTTGCAGACAGGATTTATACACAAGAAAAGCAAAGTACTAGGAAGCTAAATAAGCTATAAATTATTTCTCTCTTCTCTATTAGTTCATGTAAAGACCCTGACTGTAGTAGATTACTCATTAGATACTGAGTGCTTTGCTCAAATTCCTCTGCCAATCTCATCTTCTGCTTTCTAGTGAAAGACCAAGATGACTACCTAGGTCCTGCTTGACCAATGGGAAGATAGATTTAAAACAATGCTGATAATTACATTTAACACTGAAGAAAACAGTTAGTGACTGAGAACTTTTTTCTCCCATCGTCCTGTTATATTTTTTTCAACTTATTATATTAATGTGCTAAATATGTAGGCATATTTTTCTTGAAAGGAGACAGATAAATGTAGTTAATGTATATATAGGACCAACTAATACTCCTATTTTATTACTAATGAAAAAGAGAATAAAGACTAAATGAACTTGGGCCATGAGGATATACCACTGAAACACATGTCCCACCATCTAACCATGAGAATTATAAATTAATTAGCACAAGTTTCAATAGAAATGACATTTTAGTTGTTTAATATTCAAAAATAGTTTACGAAGGTGATGAATGGAAGCTGGACTTGGCAGCATATGTCTGAGAGTTTAGCATTTGTGATGTGGAGGCAGGAAAGTTAGGGGTTTCTTGGCTTCACAATGTGTTCAAGACTGAGCTGAACTATATAAACCCTGTGTCATAATAGCAAAACAAAAGAGCCAAAGGGATTGATGCATATTACAAAAAAAAATGTAAAGGAAGATTGGGGGTTAATCAGGCTACTTAAACACTTACCAGTACCTTCTCCACAGAATGAACTTGGACACATTTGTTTCTCTATGAAGAAGACTATGGGAATATTGTATAATTCAATGTATTACACCAGTGGTGTGAAGATTTCACTACAGTGACAGTGATACATGTGAGAGTTTAGGTTGAGAAAAGGAGCCAGAAATGTAGAATACTGTCTCAATCTGACCTCCCATTATATGTGTCTTGTCATTATTACCTTACGGCAGACACAGGTACTACCAGAATCTGACTGAATTTAAAGTGCAGTTCAAAAGTTTTAAGACCTATTAGATACCAATATTTGATCTAAAATGTGGTTAGATAGGCCATAGTCCCTAAGGGAACCAATAAGCTTTACTTGACAAAATAGGTGTACTATTAAACTCAAATATTAATGCATATCTCAACTCTCACCTGAGAAGCATCCTTTTGTTATTAATGATGAGAAGGACAGAGAACCTCAACTTGTCTTCCTGAAGAGAATAAGAAACTTGAGAGTGTGAAGCCCTAAACACAGCATTTGTATCACATAATGTACTCCCAAGACTCGAGGATCATTGTGGAAGAGTGTTCTGAAAACCTGTAAAAACTAGAGTGGTGTATGCCTGAATACAAATGCACAGCAGGGTATTTGTACATACTAATTCACAGTAATTGAGGTGACATGCACAAGACTCAGGCAGCTCAAGTCAGCAAATTTAGGCAGGCAGATAGGATGTGGGCATAAAGTTTATTCTTTAGCTGAGGAGCTATTAGCAATAAATAATTACTGAGAGAAGGAGAAACAGTTTAGTTTAAGGGAGTGATCACTAATAGTAGACTACAATCCAATGGAAGATCATACACCCAAGCGTATATGGGAAGATCAACTTAAATTTAAAAGAAGCCCCCAAATTGAGCCCAAAGTGTCATGTATCAAGACACATTGTCATTAAAAGAATCAGTGAGTATTGCAAAGAAAAAAAATGACTTGTCACATAGAAATTAATCATCAAAAAACCATAATCATATTTCAAAATGGAAAACATAAAGCCCTTAAAGAGTAGAAGAACTTACACAATGTAATAAAGGATACTAATCTAACAAATAAAATACATTTGAAATAATTTATTAAAAGTGAAATGGAATCATAGACTTTGTAAGAAAATTCATGAATATTGTTTAGATAATCTCCAATGAAAAAAATCAAAAAATAAATCTTAAAATGTGTTGAAGGAAAATGATGTTACAAGTACATGAATATCAAGAAAATGTAAATATTGTGATTTTTGTCAGAGTAAATAAAGAAAATACAACATAGTAACATTACTAAATTATGCTTATATTGTAGCACAAAAGTGTGAAGAAAATGTATACCGAGTATGTGAAATTATAAAAGTTGTTAATGAATGTGCCATGTAAAGAAGTGAATTCTAACATCAGTAGCATGGGGTAGTGATGCAAATATATTTTTTCTGTTTAATTTGTTTCATAATCAACATAAAATAATCTTTCGTAATTATATTAGTTGTACAAGTTCCATTGGGGGAAAAATCCTAAAAAAAAAATACAGTATGAGAAAATAAGAAGTTTCACAGGCAAGAAATGGAAAAGCAGCAAAGTAGAATTGCAAAGTGGGAGAAACTAACAAATGCCAAGAAGAAAGCAGTTAATCTAATGACAGTAGTACATCCATGTAAGGTATTAATGCTTTAAACTTCCAACAGTTGTATATACCTTCTTTGCATATGCTTGTAAAATTCTCCAAGGTAGATTATTAAACTAAAAATGTCTTTTAAAAATTCAACAATTTTTAAAATATTTAAAAATTGTAACTAGTTTTTCAATACAGGGGAAGGAAACATGAGATAAATGAAGAACCGTATAAAACATTCAATTAACATTTATAAAAATTAACTAACATTATTGAAATAACTTTTGAGTCAAGTGTTAATTAAAAATTGAAAATACTTTATGAAAAATAAATGTGGACAGAGCACCCAAGAACATAAAAGATGCTGCAAAGAGTACTGATAGGGAATTTTGAGGTTAGCAGCATCTATAGTCACAAAAATGTCTCTACCTATTATTATACTCAAGGACTAGAAAACAAATAAATCTCAAAGGTAGCTCATAATAAGAATTCATAAATATTAGAGGAGAAACACACACAAAAAGCATACAAACATACAAACACCAACTGTCATAAGTAAGATATGGGTTTTTAAAAAAGGAAATTGATCTAAGTAAAATATCTACAAAATAAGAAAGATGAGAGAGTATAATGTGTGAGGAGTGAAAAATGAATAAATCAATTAGTATGAATGTGAAACTACCAAAAGCTAAAAAAAAATAAAGGCTTACAAAAGTTTCAAATAAATAAAATCAGAAAAAAAAGATTAGAAGATATTACAATAGCTCCCTCAGAAATAGGACAAGAAGAAAATTATGAAAACCTAACTGCCAGATTCACAGTCCAAAATTGCCCCGCATTAACACGTACACAGCTTGTAAGTACTGCATCAAGGAGTACAGGGATCTCCACCTGAGGCATAAAGAGAGGGGATAAGTAATCAAAAACTTCCCCCAAACTGAAGGCTGCAGACAAAATACTTTCAGTAAATTATATCAATAATTATAAATTATATCAAGCACATGAAAAACTGTATCAATATGTGTGATTCAAGGAATTACACATTCCTTGTAATGTGTAAGCACACATGTAAAGCACATGCTTACAAGGAATCTACTTACGTTACTCTAGTTTTTACACCAGGCAAAGACGTAACTTAAACGCCAGGCTTGGATCACTGATAAGTGTTTCAGTAGATACCCTCAGCAAATCTTGAGCACATTAATCCAATAGTACATTAAAAACTATACACATAGTCAACAAGATGAAATGGCAGAAGGAGCCACCTGTGCCCAAGTCTGATGACTTTACACAGCCAGAATGCACCTGGTGGAAGTAGAAGACTTACTCCTAAAAGATAACCTCTCTGTCATATGTTTGTCTGTCTCTCTTTCTCACACACAAACACAGGCACACACAAACACACGTAAGTACATATATGTATGTTTGTGTGTATGTATGTGTGAATGTATACACACACACACACAAGCAGGCACAAAATACATGTCCACAAAAAATATATTTGTGAAGTTATTGACCCACTTCCTGTTACCTTGGAGTCATTAAAATTTATCTTCAACTTCCATTTCTAATATAGTTTTATAATTTCAGTTAAAATATTTCAATCCAACTTTCACATAAAATATGATTATGAATCCAAGCATTATAAAATTTTCAACAATATTCAATTTAGTGAATACAGCATTCATTCTTCAATTTAATATTCCTGGACAAATTATTTGAACTTACCATGTTTTTGACTGAACTCTTTAAATTGATTTATTCACTTGTTTTAATTTGCTAGTTTTATACCATCTTTCTATACTGGACTGTCAGACTGACTGACTTTCCTTGGGGTTCAAATTTTGGGAGGGTGCCTTTTCCTGTCTGCATGCATAGACATTTGGTTTTATCATCTGTCTCACCATGCTTAAGTACATTGTTTTCTCACTTCATCTAAAACTGTATGTCTAGACAAAGCTTCTCTCCTTAATTCCACCCTCTACTTTCAAGTGTCTATTCAATATTTTAACTTGACTAGTATTCATAAAAAGGAAGGTGTCCAAGATAAAATTCCTAATATTAAATACACAATCCAGACTTGACGGCAGTATTTTTAAATTTTTATTTATTGTATTAGTATTTTAAATATATTAGTTATTTTTTTGAAAAAAATAGAAATTTAAAGGTGCATTAACCAATATAGTAAAACTCCATGGAGAAAATATTTAAATCTTTTAGTAAATTCATAATACAGTATGACTAACTATAACAAACCTATTGTAAAACAGATCTGGATTTTGTTTTTGCTTCTTTTGTTGTTGTTGATTTAGTTTGGTTTGTGATTTTTTGATACAGGGTTTGTTTGTGTTACCTTGATTGCCCTGGAATTCATTCTGCAGTTCAGGCTGGCCTGGAATTCACAGAGGTCTTCCTACCACAATATGCTAATTGAAGACAGCCACACATAGAAAAGACAAAGACGGAATATTCTTATTATGGGAAGAAATGGCTTTTAAGAGATAGTTAAATGGTGTTTAACTATTTAACTATTAAATATCACTGTTTAATAAAATAACTATTAAATATCATGCCAGGCTTGGGCATGGGAAATTGAAAGATATTGGCAAAAGAATATTTTGGTAAGAGAGGAATAACTGTTAAGTACCTCTTATAAATCTCGTGGTGGTAGCACATACCTTTAATACCAACACTTGATAGACTGATTTCCAGTTTTTGAGAAACTGCCATACTGATTACCAAAGTTGTTGTAAAAGTTTGCACTCCCACCAGCAATAGAGGAATGTCTGCCCTACTTCACATCCTCTCCTTAATGAGCTATTTTTGGTCATAGTTATTCTGACAGGTGTGACGTGAAATCTGAGTCATTTTTACTTGCATTCCCCTGATGGCTTAAGGAACTGAACAATTTCTTAAGAGTTCTTGACCTTCTTAGATTCTTCGGTTAAAATTTCTCTGTTTAGATTTGTACACATTTTTAATTGGATTATTTGGTTTCTTAATGTCTAGTTCCTTGAGTTCTTTGTATATTTTGGAAATCAGTCCTATGACAGATGTGGGGTTGGTGAAGATCTTTTTCCATTCTGTAGGCTGATATTCTGTCCTATTGACAGTGTTCATTGCCTTACAGAAACTTTTCAGTTTCATGAGGTCCCATTTGTTAAGAGTTGCTCTTAGTGTCTGTGTTCTGGGTATCCTGTTCAGGATGCCATCTCTTGTGTCAATGCACTCAATGTTATTTTCCACTTTCTCTTCTATCAGGTTAAAGTCTCTGAATTTATATTGAAGTCTTTGATCCACTTGTACTTGAGTTTTATGCAGGATGACATATATGGATCTACTTGCCTTCTTCAAATACTTGTAAAGCATTTTAAAGAAGAATAAAATGGTGTTGCAGAAATCTTCGTCAAATTCCAGTCTACACTCAAGGGCCCCCAAGATGACATTCCCAACCTGAAACCTGTCTGACACCACTGTCCACAGAGTAGTTGAACACACTGGGGAGACATTCAAGGGGCTACAGAAGGAACTGATGGTTTTCATGTCTGGTGGCAAAAAAAAAAAAAAAATCTGTCTTCCTTAATCAGTCAACATTTTCAAATAGATAAAGAGCATTCATGGAGCAGCTGTCATGGGGTATGAAGGCTTGAGAGATTTAACTGTCTAGAGTTCCCCAGTGATAAACATTTTAAAGCAACCACAGTGAAGTTCCTCAGATCTGCCACCACTGTAATTCAGGGTAACATCTGATAGTACATTAGCAGCTTTAAGTGGTCTGCCCCGTATGATGCCAAGGCCAAAGCACTTTCCACCCCGAGTCTTCTAGTAAAAGCCAACATTGACAGTTCTTTGAATATGTGTATTGCTGCCCTCTAGAAAAATAAAATAACCTCTTTTAAAAGAATCTACCGGAAACCTTCTCAAAGTGGGTCACAGTCAGAGTCCTGACCTGAACTGTCTAGTCTCTTTTGTGTACAGTTTATTTTTATTTTCCTTGGATCATCTATTCTTCCCTTAATGTCTGTATATGACTAAGTATCTTCATCTGTAGTGTTATTTTCTTTGATTTCCTTTTTAAAATTTTTGACTACTTACAATAAATACATTTGATAGTTTCATTTTTAAAAATGGGCAAAAATTCGGACTTATCATTTGCTCTTGATTATACTCTTGAATTTGATTTATTCACTTGTAGTTATAATTTCAGTTTTAAGCCTTCTTATGCTGCACTTTTAGTAATGGCTGTCTTTAGGAGTTAACGCTTGGATGCCTTTTCCTGCCTACGTATATCATTTCTTGACTTTTATCATCTATTTCAGCAAGTTTAAATACCTTTGTCTTTATCCTCTCACCAAAATTATATCTATCCAAAGCTTTTCTCGTTTATTCTATTTCCTATACCCAACTGCCTAATCAGTATATTAATTTGAATATCAAATATATATCAAAAATATGTCCCAGGTAAAATTTCTAATATTCATTACAAGATACAATTTTAATTGAATATTTTTCAATGTTAATTATTATTTTCATTTTTATCATATTTTTATTATTTTAATCAATTTTTAAATTTAAATATATTTAGATATACATACTCTCTTCTTACTCTATGTCATTCCATATCTTCATCCAACTTTAAGTACTTTCCAAGGAAAAAAACAAAACAAAAAAACCCCACAAAGAACCAATATAACAACATCTCCTACAAAGAAAAGAGACAAACAATAACACTCACAAAGGAAAAAAAACTGTAACCAAATAAAAGCAAATCCAGGAGAAAAACCTTAGGAGTCCATTGTATGTTGAACAGTTAATATGCACCTGCCCTAGAGTGTTTAGTATGCCCTGAGTCATTGCACTGGACATAACTGATTTCAACTCTCCTAGCAGGTACAAGTGACAGTTTAGCTTTTAAGTATTATCCTAGATGTTAGGTCTTCATAAATTAATTAGTTAATTTTAAAATATATAGCAAAATAAAAAATAAAACAAAAACTACTACATCAAAATTTGACAAGGTAAATTAACAGAAGGGGAATACCCCAAGAGAAGACACAAGAATCAGATACCTATTGGATGGACCCTAAGGAATCCCATAAACCCTTAAGTGGAAGCCATCATGTTAATGTGGAAGAATTGGAAGGAATCCTATAGGCCCTGTGTATGTTGCTTCTGTCTGTGTGGTTTCAGCTGAGCTTTGCCCATGGTGGTTTAGAGGACCTGAATTTCTTGGTGCCCTTCATCCCCCCTGACTCTTATACTCTGTCTGCCTCTTTTTCTTTGGGGTTCCCTGGATTCTGATGGGAATTTAAGGGAAGCATCCCATTTATAGCAGAATGTTCCAAGGTTTTTTACCCTCTGTGTAATGTTTGAGTGTGGATGCCTGTATTTGTTTCCATCTGATGCAGGAGGAATCTTCTCTGATAATGGCTGAGAAAGTCCCTGATCTCTGAGTATAGTGGAATATAATTAAGTCCTTTTATCACTACAGTTCTTTTTTCTTGTTTTAGAACCATGGTCGTTTTGGGGCTAGGTCCTTGGACTATTTAATCTCAGGTTATTGTTTTTTGTCATCCAAACAGTGTTAGGTATTGTTTTCATCTCATGGAGTGAGCCTTAAGTCAAATCATTTATTGGTTGGTAACTCACACAAGCCTTGTGCCACCATTGCAAATATTTCAGACAGTACAGCATTGTAGATCAAAGGTTTTGTCATTGTCTTGGATTATGCTTCTCTTTTGGTAGCATGCAGAGTATATTCTTGTACCAAAACCACTAGAACATAGGGGGGAAAACTATGTATGTATGCCTTGTCTACATGTATATATATCAAATGTGTATCTGGTACCCATGAAAGACAGAGGGTTTCAGATCCCCAGAGACTTGAGCTACAGAAAATTGTGAGCTATCATGTACATGTTTGGAATCTAACCCAAGTTCTCTGGAACACTAATTCTCTTAATCACTGAGTTTTCTCTCCAAAACTCTACTATAGTTGTCTTATTCTTATTTGATGGGATGTCTCATAAATGATTATCAAGCTAACAGTTTTGTACCAATCTTTACTTTGTTTTATTGTGTAAGTGTATTAACATTGTATTAATCACCCTTTAGAAAAATAAGGTTCACTGTTTGACTTTCAGGAGTGATTTCTATCGTAATTGCACTGTAGCCTTTTAATATTTTCTTTCTTTTTTATTTTTCTTTCTCTTTCCCATATACATATATGTGATGTGTATTCTTGTGTTTTGCATGTTCATGTGGGTATGTGAATGTATGGGTAGTGTATGCATACAAATTTGGAGATAAGAAATTGAAGGCAAGTATCCTTTGTGGATAGCTTTCTACCTTATACATTATGACAGATTCTCTATCTGAAACCATAATTTCTCTGTCTAGCTAGCATTTCCTGCCACACCCACCTAATTCTATGTGACTTCTAGGGATTGAAACTGGTCCTCATGTTTATGCACCAAGGTCATGATCTCTAAGCCATTTCCTCAGGCTCCAAACAGTCTTCTAACAGTGTTTTCTGTTCTCTTGAGATTTCTTCTTTGAGGAAAGTCAAAGTGAATTGAATCTATCAATGCATAAGCTAAATATTATTCAACTTTATCAACATTCTTTATTCCTTTCTTTTTTCCATAGTCTCTGTCCATTCAGGCAAAGTTCAAGACCTTTAGAGCAGCTTACGTGATATGCTGTGATAAGGTCTCCCAATCACTCTCCAGTCATATGCTGTACATGTTAGTCCATACTTGCATCTGTAGCTGTCACACAAGATATATGTCTGTTATTGCTCCATATTTCCAGGTATAGGGGAAGACAGTTCTGCAAAATCTCTTTTTTATTAACTCTATTATATTAAAACATTTGCTTAATTGCAGCACCCCTGAAATTCTTGAACCATAAACCTACATAATATTACATTCTAGCCTCTCTTCTAAGAAATTGTCATACTCTACTTATCTTTATTCCCAAACAATTGATCACTAATTTGACTTATTGTGAACAAAGAAAGTACTTTCCAAGTGACAAATTTTTGAAATGATAAGTTTTACTTCATATCACAGTATGTGGTCATTTTTTTAGAAATGTTCATGCTTAGATTGAATTCTTCTTGTTCTTGATTTTAATGTGCACTTATCTACTAGATCAAATTGCTTAATTGCATGATTAAAGTCTTTTTTATTCTTAGTGATTTTCTCTGCCTAATTTACCAATTACCAAGAAAAGCATATCAAAATTTCCCTGCTCAACCATTTGATTTGTTCTTATTCCCTGCAAATCTGTAAATTCTTTAAATATTTTGAGTTTGTTTGTAGGTGCATATAAATTGTTATACTTTACATCATTTCTTTTACTGAAATCTGGACAGTGTACAGAGACTCTTATCTCTAGTGGTTTTGAGGAGTTTGAAATCTGCAATGACTCACCTGGACCATCTATTAATCATCTCATAGCAATGGAGTCAGTGGATTTGTTTTCTCCTATTTCTGTAGCTCAAACTCCCTATGTTCATTCAGCTGTTCACTGGAGCAAGTTTACAATGGTGTGAACCTAGACTATTCACATTTATCTTAATATATTAGACTGATTTGATTTTTCAAAGTATAGAGAAGTGTATTTATTAATATTCTGAAACAAAATAAATGTTTTAAGTACAGGAAAAAATTAGAACAAAACCATCAATAATTTTTCAAGTAATGAAGAGAAACATTGGAGAAAAAGAAGAAATAGCATCTTATAAATCATTTAGTACTAATGAAAATAAAAATAGTCAAAAAACATCAAGGAAATCACACATAGATTACAATGTATTTCAGAGTAAGTGTGCTACTCAATATACTTGGCAAGAACTGAGTGAGGTAACCCAGACCCAAAAAGAGGAAAATGGTATGTACTCACTCATAAGTGGATTCTAGCCATAGTTAAAGGTCTTTGAGCCTATAATTCGTGATCCTAAAGAAGCTAAATAAGAAGGTGAACATGAAGAAAATCTTATAGTTATCCTCTTGGATATTGGAAGTAGACAAGATTGCCAGGCAAACTTGGGTGCAGGGGGGGTGGGGTGGGGGTGGAAGTAAGGGGAGATGGTTAGAGAGAAGGGAGAGGGGGAGGATTGGGGATGGCTTGGGGGAATGGGATGAGGGGGAGGAAGGATGGATATGGGACTAGGGAAGTATATATCTCAACTAAGGGAGCCATTTTAGGGTTTGCAAGAGTCTTGATTCTGGAGGGGTTCCCAGACCCAAGGAGAGGTCTCCAGATTGTTCCCTGGGCAGCAGAGAAGAGCGTACCTGAACTGGCCCTGGTTCATAACCATACTGATGAATACTTTGTATATCACCATAGATCCTTCATCGGGCGATGGATGGAGATAGAGATAGAGACACACATTGGAACACTGAACTTTACTCTCTAGGTCCAAAAGAGAAGTAGAAGGAGGGAGAACGTGAGCAAGAAAGGCAGGACTAGAGGGAACCTTCATCTGACGATAGATGGAGATAGAGATGGAGACCCACATTGGAGCACTGGACTGAGCCCCCAAGGTCCAAATGAGGAGCAGAAGGAGAGAGATCATGAAAAAGGAAATCAGAACCGTGTCGGATGCGTTCACCCTCGGATACAAGGGGACTGATCGAATGAGAGCTCACCAAGGCCAGCTGGACTGGGACTGAGCGAGCATGTGATCAAACCAGAGTCTCTAAATGTGACTGACATGGGGGCTGACTGAGAAGACATTGTCAATGGCACTGAGTCTTGTTTTGTCTGCATGTACTAGCCTTCTGGGATCCTAGTCTGTTTGGATGCTCACCTTCCTAGACCTGGAGGGAAAGGGAAGGAACTTGAACTTCGCACAGGGCAGGAAACCCTGACTGCTCTTAGGACTGGAGAGGAAGGAGGGGAGGGAGTGGGGGGGGAGGAGGAGAGGGAGTGGGGAGAATGGGACGGTATGGGGAGGAGGGGAGGAAGTAGAAATTTTTATAAACAAATAAATTAATAAAAAAAGAACACTGAAATTTGAACTTGTGAAAAGCACAATGATTGACCTAGAAATGACATATCATATTATATAAAAAAAGATAACTAACTGAGCCAAATGCTATTTTCTCCTGAATTTTCTTTTAGTGGGTATACTTAATAGTATTAGAAGCTTTAATCAAGGTGTTACAGATTATGTCTTTATGCCCTTGTGTGATTTCTTTCACGTTATTATGGGGAACTATCACTGACCTTTAGTGACCAACATTTGACAGAAATGACAAGACAGCAATTATAAAACATATTCACAAAATGATAGAAGAATTTACATTTTCTCTTTCCCGCTTCCTCTCCATTTTTCCTCAACTCTTTTGTTTTCCTCCATTTTCATGTGAAGTAGAAGAAAACTGCATGCACATACAGAACCACAATTCATGTGTTCAGCTAGGATACAGAAACAAAAAATATACTGTAGTGATATGTGAACCTTTCCCCACATTACAGAGCCTTCAACTATCACACAGCGAATGGTGCAGCGGTCCTCATGTGCAGGAGTTAAAGCTGAAAACAATCACTCAGTCAATACTTAAGAGCCTGCACCATAGAAACATCAAGAAACATATCTTTTCTTTTGAAATTTCAGGTTTACAAGTAATAATTACTCCAGATTTACAGGACAAAATAAAATATATATTATAATGATATAATATGGATTCAAATTTACAGAGAAGTATAGGGTTATAATGATAATTTAAATGTCAAAAATATAAAAATTCTGGCTTTTTTTTCCTGTAGTTTCAAGATCTACTACTTCACAAACATTTTCTAATAGTACTAATCCAGTATGGGAGTTACTAAATGTGTTAAAAGGAAATCAGTTTTCATTCCATTTTTTTTTCTAGGTACGTAAAAAAATGCAATGGAGGCTTATTGATCTGAAGAGTTAACAGTTGTGTGTTAACTGGTCTTATACTTGTGTGTAATGAGAAACAAGGAAAATACAGAATCAAAAATAAACATCAGAAAAGAACTGATCAGCTTAAATGGAAATGCATTATTAAGATAGAAAACTGTCATTAAGACAAAAAGGAAACCTACTGAATGAGAGAAGATCTTCACCAATCCCACATCAGACAAAGGTCTGATCTAAAAAATATATAAAGAACTCAAGAAACTAGACATTAAAACTCTAATTAAACCCAATTAAAAAATGGGATACTGAACTGAACAGAAAATTCTCAACAGGAGTTGAAAAGGCCAAAAGACACTTAAGGTCATGCTCAACTTCCTTAGTAATAAGAGAAATGCAAATCAAAACAACTTTGAGATACCATCTTATGATGGAGGAGGGTCATCTGTCTATTGTTACTTTCATTGGTTAATAAAGAGACTGCCTTGGCCTTTTTGATAGGCCAGCCCTTAGGTGGGTAGAGTAGACAAAACAGAATGCAGGGAGGAAGAAGGCAGTGAGGCAGTCACCATGACTCTCCTCTCCAAGACAGCTGCAGGTTAGAATCCTCCTGATAAGCCACCACCACGTGGTGCTACACAGATTATTAGAAATGGGTTAGATCAATATGTAACAGTTAGCTAATAAGAGGCTACAGATAATGGGCCAAGCAGTGTTTAAAAGAATATAGTTTCCGTGTAATTATTTCAGGGGTAAAGCTAGTTGGGAGGCAGGCTGCAGGAAGCGGCCCACCGCTGCTTCTACAATCTTACACCTGTCAGAATGGATAAAATCAAAAACAACAATGATAGCCTATGCTGGAGAGGATGTGGAGTAAGGGGGACACTCATCCATTGTTGGTGGGAATGCAAACTTGTGCATCCACTTTGGAAATCAGTGTGGCGGTTTCTCAGGAAACTGGGAGTCAACCTCCCTCAGGACCCAGCAATTCCACTCTTGGGAATATACCCAAGAGATGTCCTATCATACTACAAAAGCATTTGTTCAACTATGTTCATAGCAGCACTATTTGTAATAGCCAGAACCTGGAAACAACCTAGGTGTCCCTCAATAGAAGAATGAATAGAGAAGGTGTGGCACATATACACTTTAGAGTTCTACTCAGCAGTAAAAAAACAATGATATCTTGAATTTTGCATGCAAATGGATGGAAATAGAAAATATTTTACTGAGTGATATAACCCAGACCCAAAAGATGAATATGGTATGTTCTCACTCATAAGTGGATTCTAGCCATAAATAAAGGACATTGAGCCTATAATTCGTGATCCTAGAGAAGCTAAATAAGAAGGTGAACCCAAAGGAAAACATATATTTATCCTCCTGGATATTAGAAGTAGACAAGCTCGTTGGGCAAAAGTTGGGAGCACAGGGGTGGGGTGGGTTGGGGGGAAAGGGAGATGGGGAGAGAGAAGCAAGAAGGGGAGGATTGGGGAGAGCTTAGGGGAATGAAATAGTTGAGATGGAGCAAGGTTGGATAAGGGAGCAGGGAAGAAGACATCTTAACTAAGGGAGCCATTTTTGGGTTGGCAAGAGACTTGGCTCTAGAGGAGTTCCCAGTGTCCAAGGAGATGTCCCCAGCTAGGTCCTTGGGAAGCAGAGGAGAGGGGGCCTGAACTGGCCTTGCCCATAGCCACACTGATGAATGTCTTGCCTATCACCATAGAACCTTCAGCTGGCGATGGATGGAGATAGAGAAAGAGAGACCCACATTGGAGCACTGGACTGAGCTCCCAAGCCCCAGATGAAGAGCAGAAGGGAGAACATGAGCAAGCAAGTCAGGACCGCAAGGGGTACATCCACCCACTGATACAAAGGGGACTGATCTAATGGGAGCTCACCAAGGCCAGCTGGACTGGGGCTGAACTAGCATGTGATCAAACCAGACTCTCTGAATGTGGCTGACAATGAGGGCAGACTGAAAAGCCAATGATAATGACACGGGGTTTTGATTCTACTGCATGTACTGGCTCTTTGGGAGCCTAGTCTGTTTAGATGAACACCTTCCTAGACCTGGATAGAAGGGGGAGGGCCTTGGACTTCCCACAGTGCATGGTACCCTGACTTCTCTTAGTACTGGAGATAGAGGGGGAGCGGAAATGGAGGAAGTGGGAGGGAAATGCGAGGATGGGAAGAGGTGGAAAATTTTAATAAATAAATAAATAAATAAATAAATAAATAAATAGATGTCAAAACCTACAACACAGTAATTTTTACTGTTTTCACTTTAAGGAAATGACAAGTTTTGTGAAATATTTGCCATGATTTACACTTTATACCATGAATATGCATTATTGAAACAATGCATGATAATCCAGAACTATACACAAATTTTATTGTTTGTTTATTGCTTAAAATGTAATGATTAAAAGTCTAGTCATAAATAAAAAAGATAATGAAAACAACGTGGTAAATAGCTTACTTAAATTATTTATAATTTCTGGAATACTTTTGAAAGAAACTTTTCCATTCATTCTTGCATGATGTTCCTGAGATTTAGATATAAGATTACCACTGTAGACATATCATCAACTCGATCCCTTGTTTTCTAATTTTGACCGGTTGTAGATCTCTGGTATAATCGTCATTTGCTGCAAAAGGAATCTTCTTGGCTGAAGGGTGACAGCTACACTGACCTGTGGTAAGGATAAATATTTACAATGCATTTCAGAAAGCAAATTGACCAAAATGCATTTTTTTTAGTTTTAATTTCATTAGAACATGTTTCTCAATAACCAATTTGGGTGGAAATCATTCCTTTGCCCATTTCTGTTTTATTCATACTATTTTCTCACTTTGGTTGTTTGACACATCTATCTTAGTAACATTATACTTCAGATTTTTTTCTTTTCTACTATAAATGTTGAATGGTATAACTTCTCTGCTACAACTTTGCTTCACAGCCTTGCTGTGAAGTATTTTATGAGCTTTGTCATCATTCAAGTAGTTATTTCTTAAGTTTCCATCTTGTGTTCTCTGAAACAAGTTAATTACAGGTAAGAAAAACAACATGAAAATATAATGTGTACTTCAAGCGTTCGTTTTATTACAGACTTTTCATTGCATTTTCTAATTTTAGTTTTTCCAGAAAATGTAAAATTTTGTATTAATAATCAGTATTAGCAATATATAAACATTTAAACTCTTACTTTACAGTCAATTGTATCATCCATTTCTTAATAAATTGTGTCTTAAAAATCAGTAATTCTTAGATATATTTACCTTAATTTATAGAGTACTTTATACGTGCATATTAATTTTATAAACATTGATAACTGTTTTTTCAAACATATGTACCTATTTAATTGCTTCTGATGCATTTTTAAATAAAATATTAAATTATTGCTTTATTTTTAAAATACTTAAAGTTCTGTCTGCCTTTATTTGTATACTTTTAAGTTGCACAATATAGCTATGTCATTTAAAATGGTGTCAACTTCCTTTTTTCTGTCTTCTCTATGATGAAATCACCCTCATGCTGCACAGCATGGATCTTCCCGAACACTGTAGACTGTATGCTGTATGTTTATAATACTCCAAATTTATTTTGAAATTTTTAAATGTCTCATTTCCTCACACTTTTCCTTCAATCTCACATTTTCTTCTGACTTCATTTTGGTTCATGTTGAAAAGCAAAAGCTGTGTTTCTTTTGGTTTTTAATTCTATACCTAATCTTGAATTGTGGGTACTCATTAACCCTGCTTTATTTTAGATTGAGAAATTTTGTTTTCCAAACTTTTATTTTTTGTTTTCTTTATTTGTCTATCATAACACAACTACTCTCCCTCACCATTGTACAGTGCTAGGAACAATTATGTTCACGTGTTAGACCCATACTTTTAGCTCTTACACCTAACTTTTGATCTCCAAAGCAAGAAACAAGCATATATGTTTCTATAGTTAGTCACAATAATTCACATCTACAAATTTCTTTGTTTAGCTATTTCTAATTTGTCTTACGTCTTATACATTATCTTAGCTATCATTTTGTTATTTAATTCATATTTTATTTCTAATACCTCTCTGTGGAATATTTTGTTTCTTATTTTGGTGTGTATATCTGTTTTGGGTTGATAACATAAAAAAACCACAATTATTAACTACCCTGTGACTTTAAACTCCCTCCACTACTTAACTAGGTTATGCTCCTTCCAACATTTAGAGAACTCCAATGGCTGTGCCGTGTTTAAGTTTCATGACATCGTTGTGGGAATCTGAGAGATTAAATCTGTCCTGCCTTTGCTATCTTCTTTATCTTGGGGGAAAAAAAAACTCTCAATAAACACGTGTTATTTTGTCTGACTTTTACTTGAGAGGTAATGACAAGCTATTTTCATATAAAATAGTATGCTGTTGTCAATAAGAGTTATTCCTGATTAATAACTTACTGTGAAAAGAAGCAAATACAATGATATCCATTAGTAACCCATTAAGGAGACAATGCAGTCTCTAGTTGCAGGTGTGCTGGTCATATGGCTGTCTAAGAATTTCAACCCAAAATGTCCATGTGATCATGTCTTAGGAAAGTAATAGAAATAAATGTTTTAATGCATTAATACTAATATTTTAATTATATTATTAATTTAATATGGGGACACTATATGATTCCTAGAAAATCTAAATAAAATAGAAAACATTAATTTACTTTCTAAATGGCAATAACAAAAGGATTATTAACTTTTTCTAGTCCACTTGTCTCTGATATGAAATCTGAAAGGAAAAGTTTTATGTTATGATTTCATAGCAGCTGCTTTTTGTGCAAAGCAAGCATTGCTTAATTCCTAGGATCGGCAGGGCTAATATCAGAGATTTACCCTCAACATTTTAATAACCACAGCTGTGCTTACTCACGGGCAGAAAAAAGGCAGAAAAGCAGAAATCGCTAGCATTTGTGTGGTCATCAAAAACACCATTCCTGAGGGTGACCACAGATCAATTGCTAGCCACTCATAGTCTGCAAATAAACTGCACAATTAACAAGATGTCTAACTCCCAAGGTGGGGAAATTATATTTAGAGAGAACTGAAGATCTGCATGAGTTTGGTTCTACATTATTTTCATGTACACATTTATTTATATATTTTAACTAATACGCAGCTGTCTTATTTACTAAAGTTTATGATAAAATATTTAATGCATATTTAAAAGTTGGTGTCCTTTTTTGCTCATCTAAGTAGACTAATAGTGAAAAATAATTTTTAAAACTAACTACTAAAATTTACAAAAACAGATTGTACTTATCTTTTCATTTTCATTCTATTCAACCAAAATCCACAGGGCTGAGTGTAAACTTTTGAGTAGTAATTATAAATGTCTTCTTTTATTGTCTGAACTTGTCTTCATTAGGCCATAACTACTTAATCAAAGATACTCTGAAACTAATGTGAATATAAGAGAAATATTTTAAAATTCATACTTTTTACTCTTACCAAGACTAATAATTTATTTAACACAAACTTCAGTTATATCTGTACATAGATGAGGACTGTGCCCTCATTCTATTTAAACAGCTTGTCATCTCTTACAGTAGACCTCATCATCAGGGAAGCAAGGATAATTAAGCAACAGATGTTCACAGACTGCAGGAAGACTGACAGGTTTCCATAATCAAAACTGAAGAAAACTGTGAAAAAGATAGATTAATGCCATCAACATGAGATAAAATACATCATGAAGCTGTATGACACTGACAGATATTAGACAAGTATCTGGCACACATTCTTATGCCCAAGTATTTTTGAAGCTAAAACTGCTCACCTTTGTTAGTGTATGAAATCTATGTATAACTTGGCAGTAACTGGACCTTAAACTTTGTGTTACTTTTGACTTTTTGCATTCAGCATAGTTTCTGTAATGTCAGTTCTGTTCTCTCCTGCTGCAAATGACAGAGAGAGACCTGTGTAAGACACAGACACAGTACAAATGTAGTAGCATCATGAATTTATAGAATCCAGTTCTTTAAATTTTAATACAGTTTCATAATTCATAAGTAGATTAATGATTTTATTATAATATTCCTATAGCAACTGGTAAGGGCACTTACCAAAGAAGCACAATGTCCTGTTGTCTATCAACAGACGTGCAAGATAAAGAGAGATGATGGAAGAACTCCAGTGTGTTATACTACCAGAGATTCCTCCCAGTTTCTCTTGAATTTATTCATTCATCTATTTGTTTCAACATCGTACGATTTCAAACATTCTGCCAAGCCTTGAAAAAGATTATTACATTGACCATAGCATAGTTGATAGATATCTTTATTCCTGTAGAATCAAGACAATAATCAGTACAGGTAAGGTGCTTGCAGTGCAAGTGTTGGGATAAGATTTCAAATACACAAATCTCATGTAAAAAGTTATATGGATGCAAATGTCTGGAATCACAGTTTTCCCACAGAGGAGTGAGTGGTAGAGACAGGGAGATCCCTGAAGCTCACACCCTAGTCATCTTGGTGTGTAGAATTAGGAAACAGTACAAAGCCCATAGAGCAAACAAGGACCAACACAGGAATTTGCCCTCTGACCTCCACACCTGTGCCATGCTATGAACTCCAAGCAGTGTATGTGGCCGCACACACACACACACACACACACACACTTACAAATGAAAAAAGACAATAATACTATTACTGAAAATGAAATAACTATAATAATAATAATATAATAGTAATAATAATAATAGTAATAATACTATTACTAAAAATGAAATATAAAAATAATAATGTTTAAAATGTGAAAGAAATGACAAGGGAAAAATATGTTCCCCAAAAATATCGGGGAAATGTTTCAAAGAAGAGTTGCTCAGTTTGCTGGAACCCAAAAGCAGGAACTGAAGCAGAGGATATGGAGGAATACTCCTTACTCAGTTGCTTTCTTAAGCAACCCAGGACCGTCTGCACAGGATGTCATTGCATACAATAGACTAAATTATTCTATATCAGTTATTTATCATGTCAATACTCTCCACAGAGTTGCCTAATGACTCTAATGGAGTCAAATTCGCAATAGAATCTCCCTTTTGTTAGATGGCTCTGGCTTTTCTCAAATTGTTAAGTAACCAGAACAGGAGTAATCTTTAAACTGATTTTTGAGGAATGGATACAATTTCAGAGGAAAGAAAAAGGAGAGATTAAAGGGAAGAGCTGATTCGCTGTGTATACCGAAATTGGAGAATGAGACCACCTAACCCCATAGCATCTTGGACTCCTGATTTGGCCACAAAATCACCCTAGTTCTTACCTTGAGCCCTTCCACCTTTTCCTTCTAGCCCATTTCCATGATTTTGTGACTCTGTCAGGCCACAGAAACATACTTCTCTAAGGCACCCACAGCTGCCACTCTAGACTGTGACTGAGATCAGTGCTTTGTTCAAGCCTCGTCAGAGAAGTTCATTCTCAGGGTAGATGACAACTGACACAGAGAGGCACAAAAGGACAATGACAGAATGGAGAGTGAGGGGCATCTGAGCACTCATCCCTAAAGGCGATATTTTCATCAATCTCAGCCCCTCAAATCTCAGGGTTCGATGCTGAAGAGGAGTTAGAAAGGATACAAGAGCCAGAGATGAGGGCTGACTCCAAGGAAGCAGTATTTTTCAGACAGAAGAGTACTGATACACATATAAACTGAAAGACGGGCACAGAATGCCAAAGACCAGCACCGGTTCAAATCAAACAAAATCCCAGCACTATGAAGGAGAATTAGATATAAAATTCTACCCCAACCAGGAAACTATTTGTAGCTGACACCTGCTTGGAAAGGGAAAATAAATTTTCTGTAATATAGTGTGTCACTGGGCATATCAACCACACTTCAGAGCAGGTCCCCAGACCAGGTGTAGTTGGCCAACATGAAACTGATACCATATTTTTGTTGTGCACGTTTTGGGCTTTCTGTTTTGTTTTGTTATATTTTTGTTTTATAAAAGAATTTGTAATAAAACTTAAGGAAGATTTTTAAAAATAAAAAAATGGAAATGAGGTAAGGAGAGATGAAGAGAAGTCAACACAGTTTAATGGTAACATTAGGGCATGTAATGCAAATCCTCAAAATCATTGCTATGGTTGGTGATCTAGTAGCCAGAAAAATCAACTTCTTCCTCTCTTCTGCATCTTACTCTATGCAATTCCTGTTATCTCTGCCACTTGGAGAAAGATATCAGGGTAAATACTGTGGCTCATTCTTTGAAAAGTCTTCATTAGTCTTGTCCTCAATTGGTACTGTGGTTCTTCTCAGGCTGACCATTTTACTTGGGATTAGAATTGTAGATAAATATGATTTCTCAGAAGGGCAGTAAAACGGGCCATTAAAAACGTAGCACAAATTAGCTTTTTCAATGTAATTGACTGCCCACAGAGGGACCATAAGGGATTTGGGACATGAAGCAGGCCCATTTCAATGCAAATGAAAAGGAACAAAAGTATACAAAGAGGGTGTGCTTTGCAGTCAGGAGAGACCTGGGCAGAAAACGGAAATAGTACTTTAATGACCTGGAAGACAAGGGGAAGCTTTTCAATATCAAACTTGAAGAAATTTCTACAGTGCTCCTTAGGTGCTGAAACCAAATACAAATGCAGTTGTGCCAGGGTGGCTTCTGGTACTTCTCAAAGAGATTGACAAACCCCATTTCTTTGATTGTCTATTGGAATATCAGTCAAGAAGTGCATGACGACATGGCTTCAAGCTTTTGAAGAGCATGGACTTTAAATGCTCATGTTTTGGGTAGCATATGTTTGGTGACCATCTACCTCTCTGTCTGTCTGTCTCTCTCTCTCTCTCTCTCTCTCTCTCTCTCTCTCTCTCTCTCTCTCTCTGTGTGTGTGTGTGTGTGTGTGTGTGGTGTGTGTGTGTGTGTGTGTGTGTGTGTGCATCTTTGAATTTGTAAACATGACTTTGTGTGTGGATGGGCATAATTGCAGATCCAACTATCTCAGCATTTCAGCATGATAAAAATGAGAATTAAAAGAAGTTCACTGAAGTTTCAGTGGCTTGTCTCAGTTCACTCACACAGTAATTCTGAATGGTGTGATCATCTTACTTGTCTTTCCTTATCAATGTAGAAGGGGGTGATCAGAGCTTACATTTATAAAAGATAAAATAACATCAAAGGCAGGACTTATAGACTTGTTCTACCACTAAAACTTTTGCACTTAGATCAAATAAATGGCAATGCTGTACCTGTGACTAAGTGGTTTTCCTGTGAAGAATTAAACGTAATTAACAAAAGATTGTCTTTCACATGTTATTCTGAATTCCCATCTACATATTAATTTTCTTTACTGCTTACAAGAAACATTGGATCAAGATCAATAACCGATTTATCCAACCATGTAAGCTGCATCTCCAATACATGTAGTTCTGGATCAGATTTGATGTACAATTCTGAGCATCCTAAGACAGTGGCTGGGAACATGTTGCTGAAAAATCACATTGGAACTGTGTGTGCAGTTTGTACAGTATCAGGTTGTTTGCTTCATCAGACAATATCAAGTGTGTGGGGCATTATGTAAAATGAATGTTCTAAAAATAATTGATACTATATATGTGTGAATAGGAACTCCTGGAAGACCTGGAGGAAGAGGTGAGTGTCTGAGCTACTAGCTAGACAGCCCTGCTCTCTTGGTCCTAGAACCCTGGTGGCACATCCTGTGCCCCACCCCCACCTAACACACACCTAGTGACCTGGCAGCAGGAGCCTTCCAGCCCACACCCACCTTTCCCTATTTGTTCAGCAACCACCAGGGCACATGTGCACTTGGAGTAAGAACAATCATCTGCCCCACCATTTGCAATTGGAGAAAGAGCTGGGTAGACATGTTTCTTTATTTGACCAATGAAAGTAAAACATAGACAGAAGGCCCTCCTACTCCATAATCCAAGATACTTTATGTTAGTTGTGGCTATTGTGAGGGGTGATATTTCTCTGAAAAATCACAATAAGGTTCTTCACAGAAGTTGAAAGAACAATACTTAGCTTCATAAGGAAAACCAAAAAACTAAGGATAACCAAACAATCCTGTACAATAAAGGAATTTCCAGCAGTATCATTATTCCTGACTTAAAGCTCTGGAATAGAACTATTGAAATATAAACAGTTTGGTGTTGGCATATAAACAGACTTGTGAACCAATGAAATTGAATTGAAGATCCTTTTATTAATCTACACAACTGTGAAATCCTGATTGTTGACCAATTAGTCAAAATTTTGCAAGGAAAAAAATGAAAGCATATCACCAAATGATGCTGGCATAACTAGAAGCTGACATGTAGAAGAATGAAAATAGATCCATATCTATCCCCATACACACACTCAAGTTGAAATGAATCAAAGACCTCAACATAAATCCAGTTACACCGAACCTGATAAAAGAGAACGTGGAAAATAACCTTGAATGCATGATCACAGGAGACAACTTCCTAAACGTAACACCAGTAGCACAGACACTGAGAGTAACAGTTAATAAATGGGACCTCCTAAAACTGAGGACTTCTGCAAGACAAAGGTCAAGGAAAATATGACAAAACCGCAGCCTACAGAGAGGGAAAAGTTCTTCATCAATCTCACATTTGACAGAAGGCTCATCTCCAAAATACATGAACTACTCAAGAAACAAGATATCACAATTCAAAATAATCCAATTAACAATGGTGTACAGATCTAAACAGAGAACTCACAACAGAAGAATTTCAAATTTCCAACAGACACTTAAGGAAATGCTGAACGCATTTTGTTATTAGGGAAATGCAAATCAAAACGACTCTGAGACACCATCTTACACCTATCAGAATGCCAACGACCAAAAAAAAAATACTGACGGTACAATAGACTGGAGAGGTTGTGGAGCCAGAAAAACACTTATCCACTGTTTGTCAGAGTACAAACTTGTACAACCACTTTAGAAATCGGTTTGGTGGTTTCATTCTGAAAATCAATCTATCTCAAGAACAGCAGTACCACCCTTGGGCATATACCCAAAGGATGCACAATCATACCACAAAGATGTTTGTAAAGCTATACTCATAGCAGCATTATTGGTAATAGCCAGAACCTGGATACAACCTAAATATCCCTAAACTGAGAAATGGATAAAGAAAATGTGATTCATTTACACAATGAAGAATTTTTCAGCTATAAAACACAACGAAATCTCATAGTAATTGACTTTCTGTATCCACCATGCCTTGTCTTCAAACAGAAATTGACATTTGCCCTACAATCCTATTTCCACCTCAGCTAACTTCTTCAGTCAGAATCCACAATGACTCTCCTGAAATCTTCAAAAAAGATCATGCACTCCTACTTGCACCTAATGGTTTCTCATGGTAAAATGCGGACAACTATGAATTCTGTACTTTGTTGCTGGTCTATTCATCTGTTTGTTTTGCTTTAAGGAACCGAGACCCTAGAACAAGTGGAGACTGAGGGATAAACCATATCTGCTTATTAATATATTGCATGATAGCAACATTGTATATGTAGTGAATAGTTCCTACATTCTAGAGATTAAATGTGATGTGAGGTTGTAAAGAAAAGAAAAATGACATCTTGAAATGTGCAGGTAATTTGGGTTTTTCTAGTTCTACTGTGGAAGATAACCCAGACCCAGAAAGATAAACACAATATATCTTTACTGTGGCTACCAAAGTTTCTTCCCTTCTCTCCTGGTGATTCGCAGGGCCGTGTGACCTCCGGCTTCCTGGAGTCTCTGCACTAGCTCTGGCTTGAGGGGATAACTTAGCAAGAACCTGGTTCTCTTTGTTATGGTGATTCCACTTGTATTCAAGGTCTTAGCAGTGGGCCGATAGCCTGGCTCCCCAGATTACCCTGCCCGAGGCGCTGGGTAGGCTTTAATCTTCCTCCTGCTCCTGGATGGGAGAAGGCTTTGCATTTTCGATTCTTCTAGCCCACTGATATAAATACCTGTCTTGAGTTTAATAAAGTGGCCATTTACTCTTGTAGATGAGCCAGGTCTCTTTTGTCTGTGTCTTCTTTTCCAACCCTCAGGACAATTGTCCCTTCTCGTGGGCCCGAGTTCAGGAAGCGCGCAGCCTGGGTCGGGTGTGGGAATCCATTGGAAAGTGCAGACTCTTACACTTTACTCCTAAGCAGATATTAGATGTAATGCAAAGGATAACTAAGCTACAATCCACATTCCCAGAAGAAAAGCTAGGTATAAAGGAAGAATCTAAGAGGTTTATGCATGGAGGGCCCCAAGAAATGGAAATAGTTAAAAATCTCCTGGGTAAACTGGTATGGGAAATAGAAGAGAGAAAATGGGGGGATGGAAACTTGAGGACATAAAATATCCAGGTTGGGACAGGGACATAGAGGGGGAGCAAAGAAAGAGATATCCTGATAGAGGGAGCCATTTCTGGGTTAAGAGCAAACCAGGTTCTAGGGAAATTCCCTGTAATCCACAAATATGACTAGAGCTAAGACTGTTAGCATTAATGGAGAGGATGCCTGAACTGGCTTTACTCTATAATCTGATTAGTACTATGCTAATTGTTATCTTAGCGCCTGTATCCAGTAACTGATGGAAGTAGATGCAGTGATCCACAGCCAATATTATGCTGCACTCTGGAGATCAGTTGAAGAGAGGAAGCAGGGATCCTATAAGCAAGGAAGGGTCACAAGTTCAAGATTGGGAAAGACACGGAGACAATTGACCAGAGCTAGTGGGGATTTATGGACTCTGGAGTGACAGCTGGGGAGCTGCAGGTTTAAATGGAAATTCTGTCCCTCCTCGTCCCTCAGTCATTCAGTCTCAAACAGAGGTTCATAATAATTGTAAACTATTTGGCCTACTAGCTCAAGCCTATTATTGATTATCACTTACAATTTAAGTTAACCCATAATTCTTGTCTATGCTTAGTCACGTGGCTTGGTACCTTTTCTCAGTGAAGCATTCTCATTTTGCTTCCTCTGCATCTGACTGGTGACTGCATCCCTCTGCCTCAATCTTCCTGGAATTCTCAGACTCTAGTTGACCCACCAAAGTTTCCTGCCTGTGTAGTGGCAAATCAACATTTTATTAAGCTGATAAAAGTAACAAAACTTTACAGGGTACAAGAGCATTGTCCCACAGCATTTCCCCTTGAGTTCTTTTCAAAACAAAAACTCTAAATCTAATCTCATTTCTTTAGCTTTTTTCCTGACCACTATCAATAACAACTTGTATCCATTATACTAAACTAAGACAAACATCTGTAATCCATTTTTTGAGAATGTGGGCATCGTTTCTGGGCTGCTTCCTGCTGATTGGGCTTGCTGATAATCTTAGGGGACTAAAAGAAAATTTAGGATTATCGTAAAATCCCAACTGTAGTATTCTGTGGGCCTAAATCATCTCAGCCAGCAGTCTTGAGGCTATTCTGGATGTAGAACTCAGAGGAAATTCTATCAATGGTACTCTGAAATGTTGACTTATCTGGGCCTTCTTTTTCCATTGGAGATTTTTCATGAGGTTTTCCTTGATCAAACCTTATTTTTTTAAACCAGAATGAATCCACAATTTCTTATTTCCTGTGGAAAAAATCAAAAACTCTTCTCCAAAGTAATATTTTTTGACTTAAAATTTTAAGTCAAGGCATTTTCAAAGTATATAGGTTGGATTTACTCAGCATTTATAATCAAATGTTTTTAGCAGCTACTGCTCAGCAGTCAAACAATTCAAAAAAAGCACAATATCATATAATATTCAGATTCTCTGTGTATTTTCCATCTTTATGTGACTTTATTTTTTGCACTTTGTTTGTTTGTTTGTTTATTGTTTTCTGAGACAGAATTTCTCTATGTAACTTTGTCTGTCCTGGATCTCAGTCTGTAAACCAGGCTGTCCTTGAACTCATAGAGACCTGCCTTCCTCTGCCTCCCAAGTGCAGGGATTAAAGACATGCAACACCACACTTGGGCCTCAAACTCCCAGAAATTCACCTGCTTCTGCCTCTCAAGTGCTGGGCTTAAAGGCATGTGCCACCATACCCAACTATAATTTCTCTTTTAAAGGACTTTCTCTATCCTTTTTGTTTTCTCTCCCATGCATACTTATATTTTTAAAAACACTATAAACCATTTACAGGTTTTTGTTTCCCTCTAAATCTATCTTTATTGTTTAGCTTCATCTTTTTCTGACCACAAGAATCTTTAAATTGTTAAGCAATATGGCTAGGATTAAAACTTCAGCTTGGTGAATGGACCTGCCTCATACCTTGGGTACCTGAGTGTCTAGCTTCACGGTGGAAATACTGGCAGGAGCCATACCTTTTAGGACAACTTTGTGGAGTTTCTAGGTCCATGCTACAACAAAGAAACATGCAGCTGGGATGCTCCTTAACATCATTTAGTTGTTTGGTGGCAGGGCTTCTTAAAAGAACTGCATTGTTTTTATTCTAATGCTGAGTCAGGAAGCTATTCTTAAAGGAACCATGTTTTGTTGCCTAGAGCAAACAGCCCAACTGAGACCATGTTGCTTCCAAGAAGCCTTGCTGATTCTGTTCTTTGGTCTGTTTAGAATCCTTGTTCTTTTTTGAAACTTTCTCAGGCTTTATGTGCAAATTCTTGCCAAATGTTTGGGTGTATTTGTAGACAGAAGTTTCTATTCTGCCCAGTCCTACAGCCATTCAGTCCCAAAGAAAGGCATAGATGATTGCATTAATTACAAACTAGTTGGTCTGTTAGCTCAGGCTTATTATTAACTAGCTCTTACAACTTAAATTAACACATAATTTTTGTCTATGTTTAGACATGTGGTTTTGTAACTTTCCTCAGTGAGACATTCTCTTATTGATTCCTGTGCATCTGGTTGGTGAATGTAAACTGGGCCTTTCTTTTTCCCAGAATTCTCTGAGTCTGGTCACCCCACCTATACTTCCTGTCTGGCTACTAGACTATCAGAGTTTTATTAAACCAATATGAGTGACAAAACTTTACAGGCTACAAGAGCATTATCCTACAGCACTCTGCCTTCCTCTTCCCAGAATTCTCTTAGTCTAGTTGTCTCCCCTATACTTCCTACCTGGCTACTGGCCAATCAGTATTTTATTAAACAAGTACAAGTGACAAAAGTTTACAGGGTACAAGAGCATTATCACACTTCTTATGGGACCGAACTAGGCCCTCTGAATGTAGATGACAGTTATCCTGGATACATGAACTGCCTTGTTGAAACCCATTCCCAGTGCTGAGCTTAGCTATAAGGAAGAAGGGCTTGGTCCTGCCTCAACTTAGTATACCAGACTTCGTGGACTCTAAAAGGTAGGTCTTGCATACTCTGAGGTAAGGATGGGGGATGAGATTTGGGGAGATAGGGGTAGGGTGGGGCAGGAGAAAAGGAGGGAGGAAGAACTGGAGTTAGTACACAAAATTAAACAGTATTAAATTAAATAAAATATGAAGAAACAAATATGTAATACAAAATTGAAATTGCATGTGAAAGATATCATATATGAACTTTAGGAAATGTCAGATAGAAAGCAATGGTTATTGTAGCTATATACACCTATATGTATATATGCATATATGTATTTATATTTACATATATATTAAATACTTTGTAACTAGACAGTAATACCACTCTTAGACAACACAGACTAATAAATGAAAAACCCTGTGCTAGAAAAGAAAGAAAGAAAGAAGAAAAGGAAGAAAGAAAGAAAATAAAAGGAACTCCTGAAAAGCAAATATGTTTGTGAAAACTGACAGACCAATAAAATTTCAATGACTGTGAAGACTATTGTATGTCCAGAGCATAATTACAAATTATCTTTGCCTATCTTTATCCCACTAAATAGTCATTCCTTCCTCAACCCCGTGTTTGACCTAGCATTCCAAATGTAATTAAAAACCGCTTAGAAATGCATTTACTCTAAAACCTCAATTTCCCACTACCAAAAGGCTAACAATCATCAGATAGCATCTGAAGCTGATAACAAAGATTCCTCTACTGTGCTCTAGCTATCATTTCATGATTCCATCGATGTATCGAAGTGCCTTGAGTTATGATTTTCTCTGATTTGCTGCAATATAAACTTTATGAAGATGACTTGATATTGGCAGAAAGACCTGGAGAAGCCAAAACCTATATATCTGCATTATAATCATTCACAATTGGCTAAATAACAAACTGTCTTATTGTCCCCTTTAAGGCATAAATTGTCTTATTTATAGTATATGGATTTCACAGATGTCATCAGTACAAAGCATGTGAGAAATTTGGAGATATTATGCCCATGCCTTTTTTACTGAAACAGTGCATATGCTTTCAGCTCCTCTACTTATTACTGATGAAGGATTACCACCAACTGTGTTAATTTAAGTCCTCGGGAAAAAAAAAAACAAAGAGAAACACACATTGTGACTGACAGCTAGTGTCTTTGTGGAAAACTTGATTGACTCTAAGGAACCATTTGACTCTCATACACATGAGTACAATCTTTCCTATGTATCCTGTCTGACATACTCTCTTGATTTAACTTGCAATCTCTAATGAAAATCATACTCCAGCCTACATGCATGCTTAGAGACCTAGAATAAAATTCATAAGATTCATTCCCATATAGGCACTTGAGACTTAAATTCAAAATCAAATTAGAAAGAGCCTGTCTTTAAACTCTTTTGCTTGTTGTTGAAACTTTATTCGTGGGCATTTATTCTACCTTTACTCAAAAAAAATTCAGGTAATGCAATA
This sequence comes from Myodes glareolus, assembly GCF_982192425.1. Classification (NCBI taxonomy): domain Eukaryota; kingdom Metazoa; phylum Chordata; class Mammalia; order Rodentia; family Cricetidae; genus Myodes; species Myodes glareolus. Next base: position 42,570,430 of record NC_142050.1, read on the forward strand.
TTTCTATCTTACAAAACTGGCATCTTATCTTTAATACAACATAGAAATATGAGGTAAAACTAAAAACATTGAGTTTTTGTGCATAAATGCTGTTCATCTTTGAACTGAAGGCAATATAGCAATGCCATATGCAGAACCAACTAATACGCTGAAAAGGGCTCTTCACAACAGTCGTTCTTTCTCATCTCCGTGTGTTTAGATGAACAATTTAAACTTTGTAGTTTTAAGTACCTTTACATAGTTTTGTTTATTAATTTTTGTACCCATTAATGCTATATCCAATACAAAATACAACAAGAAAACAATTTATTTTTATATAGAGTTTCTAGTTTGCATCATAAACCTAACAGACTTTGACATAAGGACTGGTGCCAGAAGTTGAGTCAGCGTGGAATCATTGACACTACTCAAGACAGAATTTCATTCAGAAAATACATAAGTATATAAGTTTGATAAAATATTACAAGAAAGTAAGGATGATTTTCAAGTTATCAAAATGCCTTACAATGGAGACATGGAAAAGTTAAATACCAAATTCATACAAACCTTCTATAAATGGAAAAATTTAGTATAGCAAAACTTCCTCTTTATAAAATTCAATATCATTTTCTTTTAACCACCTGGCAGTCATTAAAAAAGTTCATGGAAGATGGTTGAATTCACCTTCTCATATCATTTTAAGTCGTTTAAGTAGAAACAGGTGTCTTGGCCTTGACAAATGTAAATGACCTTTTACAAACAGCTGCTACCGAAGCCCTCTGTTATCCTGGAACATTGGTTTGATACCAAAATTTATTTAAAATTTATATTCAGTGTGCTTTGGATCATCCAAGTCTATAAATTCTCATCATGTATGTACAAGAAAAATAAAATCCAACACTAGCAACTGCACCAATTGTAATGTCGTTGGTCATTTACACTAAAAAAACATAGTCTCATAAACAAAGCCAAACATTTCCACAATGTCTGGGGAAACAATTTTTTCCTAGGCATTGTTTCCCTGAGTACTGTTGGCTGTCCTGGAACTCAATCCGTAGAGCAGGCTGTCCAGAAACTCGGAGATCCGACTGCCTCTGCCGCTGCCTCTCAAGTACTTGGCTTACTTGGCAGTGAATGCCTCTAAAGTGTTCAGTAAATCACATGATTCAAATTTAACATGTGCAAAGTATTTAAATTAGTTAAATTAGATCAGTACCCCATTTTTTAATTGGGTTAATTAGAGTTTTAGTGTCTAGTTTCTTGAGTTCTTTGTATATTCTGGAGATCAGACCTTTGTCTGATGAGGGGTTGGTGAAGATCTTCTCCCAGTCAGAAGGCAGCCTTTTTGTCTTACTGACAGTGTCCTTTGCTTTACAGAAGCTTCTCAGTTTCAGCAGGTCCCATTTATTCATTGTTTCTCTTATTGTCTGTGCTGCTGGGGTCCTACTTAGGAAGTGGCCTCCTGTGCCTATATCTTGTAGACTACTTCCCACTTTCTCTTCTATCAGGTTCAAAGTGGACAGATTGATGTTGATGTCTTTAATCCATTTGGACTTGAGTTTTGTGCAAGGTGATAGATATGGATCTATTTTCATTCTTCTACAGGTTGACATCCAGTTATGCCAGCACTATTTGTTAAAGACGCTTTCCTTCTTCCATTGTATACCTTTAGCTCCCTTGTCAAAAATTAGGTGTTCGTAGGTTTGAGGGTTAGTATCTGGGTCTTCTATTCGATTCCATAGGTCGACTTCTCTGTTCTTATGCCAATACCAAGCTGTTTTCAATACTGTAGCTCTGTAATAGAGTTTGAAGTCAGGGATAGTAATGCCTCCAGAAGTTCCTTTATTGTATAAGATTGTTTTGGCTATCCTGGGTTTTTTGTTTTTCCATATAAACTTAATTATTGTTCTCTCAAGGTCTGTGAAGAAGTTTGATGGGATTTTGATGGGGATTGCATTGAATCTGTAGATTGCTTTTGGTAGAATTGCCATTTTTACTATGTTGATTCTCCCAATCCAAGAGCAGGGGAGGTCTTTCCATTTTCTGGTATCCTCCTCAATTTCTCTTTTCAAAGGCTTAAAGTTCTTGTCAAATAGGTCTTTCACATCCTTGGTTAGAGTAACCCCAAGATATTTTATGGTGTTTGTGGCTATCGTGAAAGGTGATGTTTCTCTGATTTCCCTCTCCGTTTCTTTATCCTTTGTGTATAGGAGTGCCACTGATTTTTTGGAGTTGATCTTGTATCCTGCCACGTTACTAAAGGTGTTTATCAGCTGTAGGAGTTCTTTGGTAGAGTTTTTGGGGTCGCTTATGTACACTATCATATCGTCTGCAAATAACGAAAGTTTCACTTCTGAACAGAGAATTCACAACAGATGAACTTCGAATGGCCAGAAGACACTTAAGGTCATGCACAACCTCCTTAGCGATCAGGGAAATGCAAATCAAAACCACTTTGAGATACCATCTTACACCTGTCAGAATAGCTAAAGTTAAAAACACCAATGATAACCTATGCTGGAGGGGATGTGGAATGAGGGGATCACTCATCCATTGTTGGTGGGAATGCAAACTTGTGCAGCCACTTTGGAAATCAGTGTGGAGGTTTCTCAGGAAACTGGGAGTCAACCTCCCTCAGGACCCAGCAATTCCTCTCTTGGGAATATACCCTAGAGATGCCCAAACATACTACAAAAGCGTTTGTTCAACTATGTTCATAGCAGCACTATTTGTAATAGCCAGAACCTGGAAACAGCCTAGGTGCCCCTCAATAGAAGAATGGTTAAAAAAGGTGTGGAACATATACACATTAGAGTTTTACTCAGCGGTAAAAAATAATGACATCTTGAATTTTGCATGCAAATGGATGGACATAGAAAACGCTTTACTGAGTGAGGTAAGCCAGACCCAAAAAGAGGAACACGGTATGTATTCACTCATAAGTGGATTCTAACCATAATTAAAGGTCTTTGAGCCTATTATTCGTGATCCTAGAGAAGCTAAATAAGAAGACGAACCTGATGAAGATTATTTACCTATCCGCCAGGAGGTAGGAAATAGTCAAGAGTCCCAGGTAACCTTGGGTGCATGGGGGGGGTGGGAGGGTTGATGGAAGGGGAGAGGGTTAGAGAGAAGGGAGTAGGGGAGGAATGGAGAAAGCTCGGTTGACCGGGATGGGGGGAAGGGAGGAAGGATGAATGTGGGATCAGGGAAGAATATATTTCAACTAAGGGAGTCATATTAGAGTTTACAGGAAACTTGATTATATATGGGATCCCAGGTCCAAGGAGAGATCCCCAGATTGTTCTCTGGACAGAGGAGGGGGTGCCTGAACCGGCCTTGGCCCGTGACCATACTGATGAATATTTTGCTTATCACCATAGATCCCTCATCTGGCGTTGGATGACGATACAGATGGAGGCCCGCGTTGGAGCACCGAACTGAGCCCCCCAAGATCCAAACGAGGAGCAAAAGGAGGAAGAAAATGACGAAGGACTGCGAGGGATACTATCACCCACTGATACAAGGGGTCGGATCTAATGAGAGTTTACCAAGGCCAGATGGACTGTGACTGAACGAGCATGTGATCCAACCAGATTCTCTGAATGTGGCCGGATTTTCTGAATGTGGCTGGCCTGCAGTCTTTCCGAGAAGCCATTGACAATGACACTGGGACTGGTTTCCTCTGCATATACTGGATTTTTGGGATCCAGTCTGTTTGGATGCTCACCTTCCTGGACCTGGAGTGAGGGGGGAGGAACTTGGACTTCCCACAGGGCAGGAGACCCTGACTTCCCTAGGGGACAAAGAGGGAGGAGGAGAGGGAGGGGGGGAGTGGGAGGGCGTTGGGAGGAGGGGCGTAAATGGAAACTTTTTATAATTTAATAAAATTACAAAAAAAAATAAATAAATTAGTTAAATTAGGCATAATCACTGTAATGCTTCATGTAGTGTTTAAGTCAACGGCAAAATACGTCAGGAAATTAAAAATAGATGGATGGATATAGATAAAAATATAGTGTGTACCTAGACATGTGTGTACTTATGTATTACTTACGTATTTATTACTGTGATAAAATACTATGACCAAGGCACCTTGTAGAAAGAAGGGCTTATTTGAGCCTATCATTGCAGAGGATAAATGTCCATCACTAATAGAGCAAGGAATTATGGCATCAGTAGTCATGTTGATCGGAGCAGGAAGCTGAGAGTTTATGTGGTCAGTACATACACAAAGCAGAAAAAGTGAACTGGAAAGGGTACTAAGCAATTAACTCTCAAAGTGGACTTCTAGGGAAATACTTCTTCTTACGAGGCCACACCTGTAACTTCCCAAAGTGTGCCAATCATTGTAGACATAATATCCTCCTGCCGAAATTTCTGAGGGCTATTTCTTACTCAAACCAGCACATTTCACACTCTTGTCCCCATAGACTGATAGCCATATCATAAAGCAAAATGCTTTTAATCCAACTTTAAAAGTACCCACAGTTCTTTACATTACCAACATGGCTTAAAAATCAAAGTCTCATGTATGAAATGGTAAACTCCACATTTATAGATCTAAGCTAATGCTTTTTATAATTATCATAATTTTAATTTCATTTATTCCATTTTATCTGCTATTTATTTTATGTCGTTCCCCATCATTATGAGTACATATTTCATCCGTGTATGCTTCTGCTATATGGCTGGTTCTATCACTAGAGTGCTACCAACTACTGAATTCTCTGTTCTTAGTATATTGTCTTGTTATTGTACATCATCAATAGGTAGGGTCAAATAGTATGAATTCTATTTCTTTTGGCTTTTGAAATTTCTTATTGCAATATGTCTGTGACAATTTGAAAATTAATGTGCCCATACTAGTGTTAATTTTGTTATAACAGAGTTCCTCTAGTGTCATTCTGTGTCACAGTTTTCAGCTGTCTCTTGACCCAAGTCAATATCATCTGGAAGGGTAAACTTCATCTGAGAAAAGACCTGGAGTAAATTGGCCAGAGGTTACTTCTGCAAGGGATTTTCTTTATTATTAATTGATGTGGATAGGATTAGTCCACTGTGGCCAGGGTCGTTCCCAGGCAGGCTGGGCCCAGGCTTTGTAAGAAAGGTAGCTGACAAAGATGGATAGCAGAATTCCTTTTTAGTTTCTGCTTCAAGCTTTTACCTTCACTTCCTTCAATAATGAACTGCAAAGTATAAGATAAAATAAGTGTCCTTGTGTTGCTGTTGCTATTTTTCATAGTAACAAAATAAAAAATTAGAATTATATGGTATGATTATCTTCCTATGGATGGATACACTGCTTTAATGTTTCAAAATTGATATGATTCTCATAGTATTTCTTATTTTTGACATGTGTTTTGTAAATTTCTAGAAGTAAAGTCACTAGATTGTGCATTATGCCTGCAATGAACTTCATGGAAATAATGTTCAAAAATTTTCTAGTATTTTAAAGTTGATTTGTAATTTTTGATGTCTATTATACACCTATCCTTCCTAATAATTGGCATAGTATTTTCTCTCACACACAAACACACACACACATACACACACAACACTGTCTCTCTGACTTTGTCAGCCATTCAGTCTGTCTCTGTCTACCCACCACCCCCCGTGTATATGTGTGTGTGTGTGTGTGTGTGTGTGTATGTGTGATTGTGTGTGTATTTTATGGGTGCATTAAGATGCTCAGTTTCCAAATAAGTGCACACTTGGGGAACTAGACATTTAGTACCAACATAAGGTCTGAGGGATGGAAGGCGAGCTTGCAATTAAGCCCAAATCAGAGACTCATGGCACACACAAATATTTTTGCATAGGTCAAAGATTTTTCTCTAGAATTCATGTATGCTTGTTTCTACCAGTAAGGCATTTAACTTTTTTTCTTTATAACATCCAATTGTGACAGCATTTATTGAGAAGAATTTTCATTCCCCACTGATTTTGTTCATTCCCCTAGTTAAAATTAAAATTAATTGGCCATGTTTATGATGTTACTATCTAATATTAAATTGGCAGTATATTTGTAAGTCTATTTCTGGGTTTTCTAGTCTATTACTTTGAGCTATTTTCATCTATCCCTCGGTCAATAACTGCAATATGTTAATTTCTATAGCCATCTCCTATAAGAAAAGTGTACTGTGACTTCACAGAAAATTCCCAAAATGGTTTTGTTTCATGTACTAGCTTACTTAGTACCTCAATATCCAGTTCTCTGATTTCTCCTACAATGAATATTCTTACTTACCCCTGTGCTTTGTTCTCCACAGTATTATTTAGGGAAAGGTTTCCAAGCACAAAGCTATAGTAAATATAGGATTTGTATTATTTCACTATATAATTTCAGGCCTGCACTCTACATAATAACAACAGTTTCTTTATACATCCTTCCTCTAGAATATTGTTTATTGTGGGAACCTTGTCTACAAGTAGTGAGATCATCACATCAGGGATGGAGATCACCTGCAATGATTCATTCTGTTCCAACAAGATAATGTATAGGCTTCCTAATATAATTATATTGATAAAATCAATATAATTAACAATATATATTTATATTTGATGATGATTATTATGCTTAGAAAACCGAAGACCTTGCTTCTCATAAAAGATAATCATACAAATTCTTGGCATTCAGCATACTTTAGTGAAAAAAAATGTGATGGTTATGTATGTTCAAATGGCATTTGTAACAATGAGAGGGCCTGTTTGTTGGGGTTTTCTGTCCTGCCTGGTTCCCACAGATGTTTAGCCCCCCTAAAATCACACAGAGATCTCTATTAGTTATAAAGTGGATTGGCCTATTAGCTCAGGCTTCTTATGAGTCCTTGTAGCTTATATTAACCCATTATTCTGATCTATGTTAGCCATGTGACTCAGTACCTTTTTCAGTGGGGCAGATCACATCCTGCTGCTTTGGTTTTCTGGGCAGGAGTGGGAGGAATCAGCTTCCTCCTTCCCTGAATTCTCCCATTCTCATTGCATCATTTCTACTTCCTATCTGGTTTTCCTGCCTACATTTCTTGCATTTATTTAAAACATGACTGACAGAATACAGACAATTCTCCCACACCAGGCATTGAATCTGTCAGGGACACTCAGCCTTGGCAGTTGTGTTCACAATAAAGACTTAATCTATAGGTTTGGCAGAAACACACATCCATGAACGTCTGCTACATCCTGGAGTAGTTTTATTCTTACTTGAGTGTTAGAGTTTACTACTGTATCATAAATAATCTTTTCATTTTCTAAACTAAAGAATAACAAAAAAGTTCAAATTTCCAAAGACTTTATGTATTTGAAGGAGATTTTCCCCTGTTAAATTATTGTTGATGTTAATGATTCTCTAAAGAAGCTGAGAGGGAACTCAGAGAAACATCACCCTCCACAATAGCCACAAATAACATAAAATATCTTGGGGTAACACTAACCAAAGAAGTAAAAGACCTATTTAACAAGAAGAAGATAACAGAAAATGGAAAGCTCTTCCATGGTCTTGAATAGGAAAGATCAGCATAGTAAAAATGGCAATCCTACGAAAAGCAATCTATAGATTCAATGCAATCTCCATCAAAATCCTAACACAATTCTTCACAGACATTGAAAGAACAATAATTAACTTCATATGGAAAAACAAATAACCCAGAATAGTCAAAACAATTCTGTACAATAAAGAAACTTCCATAGGCATTATAATCCCAGTCATTGAGCTCTATTACAGAGCTACAGTAATGAAAACAGCTTGGTATTGGTATAAAAAGAGAGTTGACCAATGGAATGAATTGAAGACCCTGATACCAATCCACACCCCTATGAACACCTGATTTTTTCCAAAGAAGCTAAAATTATACAATGGAAAAAGGAAAGCATCTTCAATAAATGGTGCTGGCATAACTGGATGTCAACATGTAGAAGAATAAAAATGTCTGTTGCCATGCACAAAACTCAAGTCCAGATGAATTAAAGTCCCCAATATAAATTCAACCACACTAGAGCTGATAGAAGAGAAAGTGGAAAGTAGCCTTCAATGCATGGGGTACAAGAGACCTAAATATAACCCCAGTAGCATAGACACTGAGAGCAACAATAAATAAATGGGACCTCCTGAAACTGAAAAACTTCTGTAAAGAAAAGGACACAGTCAATAAGACAAAATGGCAGCTTACGGAATGGGAAAAGATCTTCATCAACCCCTCATTAGACAAAGGACTGATCTCCAAAATATGTGAAGAACACAGTAAATTAGACAGTAAAATTCTAAATACCCAATTAAATTTTTATTGATTTTTATTGAGCTCTACATTTTTCTCTGCTCCTCTTCCTGCCTCTCCCCTCTCCCTTCAACCCTCCCCCAAAGTCCCTTTGCTCCAAATTTACAGGAGATCTTGTCTTTTTCTACTTTCTACTTCCCATTTAGATTATATCTATGCAAATCTCTCTTAGTGTCCTAATTGTTGTCTAAATTCTCTGGGATTGTGGTTTGTAGGTTGGTTTTCTTTGCTTTATGTTTAAAAATCACCTATGAGTGAGTATATGTGATAATTGTTTTTCTCTGTCTGGGTTCCCTACTCAAAATAATTTTTCCTAGCTTCATCCATTTTCCTGCAAAATCCAAGATGTCGTTATTTTTCTCTGCTGTGTAGTACTCCATTGTGTAAATGTACTACATTTTCCTATCCATTCTTCAGCCAAAGGGCACCTAGGTTGTTTCCAGATTCTGGCTTTGACAAGCAATGCTGCTGTGAACATAGTTGAGCACATGTCCTTGTGGCACGACTGAACATCCTATGGATATATACACAAAAGTTACTGGGTACTGGGTATTGAGAAAGGTTGTTTCTTAATTTTCTGGAACTTTACCACATTGACATAGCTTCAAAAGAGGTTGTTCCAACTTGCATTCCCATAAGAAATGTAGAAGTGTTCCCTTTTTCCCACAACCTCTCCAGCATTAATTGTCATCAGTGTTTTTGATCTTGGCCATTCATACAGGTATGAAATGGAATCTCAGAATTGTTTTGATTTGTATTTCTCTGATGACTAAGCATGTTGAATGTTTCCTTAATTTTTTAAAAATTAAAAATTCTCTGAAATAAACAGAGAATCCTCAACAGAAGAATTTCAAATGGCCAAAAGATACTTAAGAAAATGATCAACTTCTTAGCTATTAGAAAAATGCAAATCAAAATAACTCTGGTATACCATCTTACACTTACCAGAATGGCTAGGATAAAAAGCAGTAATGCTGGGGAGGATGTAGAGTAAAGGGAAAACTCATCCATTTGTGGTGGGAATGCAAATTTGAACAACCACTTTGGAAGTCAGTATGGCAGTTTCTCAGAAAATTGGGAATCAACCTACCTCAGGTTCCAGCAATAACATTCTTGGGAATATACCCAAAAGATGCTCAATCATACTACAAAAGTGTTTGTTCAATTATATTCATAGCAGCATTATTTGTAATAGCCAGAACCTGGAAACAACCTAGATGCCCCTCAATGGAAGAATGAATAAAGAAAGTGTGGCACCGTTACACATTAGAATACTATGCACTTAAAAAAAATGACATCTTGAATTTTTCATGAAAATGGATGGAATTTGAAAACCCTATCCTGAGTGAGGTAGTCCAGACCCGAAAAAATGAATATGGTATGTACTTAATTATAAGTGGATATGAACCATAAACAAAGAACATTGAGTCTATAGTTCATGATGCTAGAAACACTAAGTAATAAGGTGAACCCCCACATACACCAAAACAAAACATATATAGACCCACTTGGAATTTGGAAACAGGCAAGATTGCCTGACAAATTTGAGAGAAGTGTGTTGGGAGTAGAAGGAGGGGGGAAAAGGAACAGGAGGAGATAAGGGAACAGGAGGGGATAAGTTGAGGAGAACTTGTGAGAGTGGGATAGTCAGTCTGATAGAAGAATAGATATAAGAACCAGGAGGGAGATGTCTTGGTTGAGGCAGCCATTGTTGGGTTAGCAAGAAAACTGGCTTTAGAAATATTCCTAGGAATCCACAGAGATGGCCCCAACTATGACCCTGCATAATAGAGGGGAGGTTTCCCAAGCTGACCTTGCCCTGTAGTCAGACTGATGACTATCCTGGATATCATTATAGAACCTACTTCCAGCAGCAGATGGAAAAAGAGGCAGAGACCCACATCAGAACACTGAACTGAGCTACCAAGGTCCAGTTGAGGAGTGGAAGGACTGAGAATATGAGCAAAGAGGTCAAGAGCATGAGGGTTTCATCCACTGAGATAGTTTGCCTGAGCTAATGGGAGCTCATCAACTCCAACTGGACAGGGAATGAACAAGCATAGGAAAGCTTAGGACCAAACTAGTCCCTCTGAATGTGGTTGACAGTTGGGGCAGAGTGAGGGGCCACTGATGGTAACACAAGAATTTGACTCTACTGCATGTACTGGCTTTTTGGTATCCTATTATCTTTGGATTTATACTTTGCTCAGCTTAGATGTATTGGGGAGGGCATTGTACTTTACACAGGTAGGGTGCCTTACTCTCTCTCAGGGTTGGAGGGGGTGGGGTGGGAGGGTATGTGGAGGGAATGGGAGGAAGGAGTGGAAATTTGGATTGGTATTTTTTTAAAGTAATTAAAAAGAAAAAGGAGAAAAGAAAGAGCAAAACAGTGAAGGTGGAAAAGCAAAAATTATGTTTAGAATGGAAATATTACATGAGAAATAGGGTGGGGTAAGTTCAAAAGTCTAAGGTCTTCTAGGCTATTCAATAAGATTAAGGCTAGTTTGGAATATATATCATTTTGTCTCAAAACTAGAAAATTAGAAAAGAAATAGAGACACTTCTGAATACATATGACATAAAAAATTAAGTCAAGATTATATAGGCAACTTAAAACAAATATAATAAATAAAGCCATGAGTTTGAAGCAAAAACACAATTCAGAAAATCAGTAACAATTCACAAGTGGATTTACTAATAAGTTTTACTATACCTATGAAGAATGATGAACACCAATGACCCTCAAAACATTATTCTCGCTATGTAGTAAATAGAACTTCCTTAGATGCCCATCAACAGAAGAATGGATAAGGCAAGTATGACACTTATACACAATGGAGTTATATGCAGCTGTTAAGAAAACTGAAATTATGAATTCTCAGAAAAACAAATAAATCTAGAAACATATTGATAAATCAAGTGGCTTGGACTAAGGCAAAAATGACTTGTGCATATCCCACTATAATATTTGTCTGCAGGTAAATAAAGGGCTATGAGAGTGGGGATATATAATGAAGCAAGATAGACCAAGAGAAAGAGGCATAAAGAAAGGGGAAAAAAGTCCTGATGAGACATAAAGACAGATATGAGGCTACTAGAGGTAGGTAGGGGCATGAGAAAAATTTGTCATTTTTCAACATGGTACAAAATGTGGAAAACTTGACATTTTCTCAATAACCATGAGTGATAAGTGTCCAACTTTCAATTCATATCTAGCATAGTTTGGAGTTTACATTGATAAAGCAATAAGATAAAAGTTAGAATAAATAGAGTACAAATATGAATGGAAGAAATGAAATTGTCTCTACTTATGAACAATATGATATACTGAAGATATCCTGAAGCTTGGAGGAAATTGGAAGGACTGTTAAACACTTTTGACAGAGTAACAGTATACAAAATAAGCATAAACATAAAACATTCTAACTTTCTTATATAGCAATAGCAGACATGTTGAAAAACAACAGGAAAATCCTCTATTCTACAGTAACTTCAAGGAAATATGAGTGAGAAACCTAAGAAAGGAAGGGAAAAATAATAACTAAAATATTGAAATAAAATTTGATAACACATGATGAAATTATCAAAAAACATTCTATAGAATCAATATATTCCATGATTTCCACCATGAAAATCTCAATTAATTCTTCAAAGAAATGAAAAAAGAAAAGTCAAAAAAATTATGTGAAAATGAAAGCAGTTACCAGAGATCCAGAAACATGCTGTGTGGTACTGGAGTTACCACATTAACTAATTTCAAATTTTGCTACTGCATCATATAAATAAACAGTATGGTATTGTCACAAGAAAACCTCAAACATAAACAAAGAACAAACAAAGATCACTGGAATAGAACAGAAGATTCAGAGGTAAATGTACACAGTCATTTTACCTAATCTTTATCCCTTTATCCTATACCCCCTTGTGAATATGTATCTACACAAGCATGCATACAGGTGTATACATAAAAATACACAAACTGATTAGCACAATACAACAAAAATGAAAAGGAATAAAAGGAATTTTTTTTGAATAAAAGGCAGCCTCTACCCAAATGGTACTGGGAAAACTTGAAACAAAAAGTGGACAAGATTCTATTCTCCCAATCTTCAGACAAATCCAATTTACAATGAATCAAAGACTTTAACGTAACAACTGAAACTTATAAAGAAAATACACTGGGAAACAGTTGAAGTTGTAGACATAATAAAGTCATTTTAAAAAGGATAAGTAGCTCAGAAGATAATGACAAATGACAAATGGGATTTTATAAAATTCACAAACTTCTATGCAGCAAAGGAAGTTGCCAAGTGAAGAGCCTAGGTTCTGAATGGGAGAAAAGCTCTGCCCTTGAAAACATGACATAGAATTAATACTTACAAATCACAGAGAACTCAAAAACATTAAGGTCAAATCACTCCATCAATCAGTATACAGATGAACAAATGAAACTATCAGCTCTCAAAAGATAAGAAATCAATGGTAAATAGTCAAATAATGTTCAACATCCTTAGCAATGAAATCAATGTTGACATTTTTTTTCTCATATGAACAGGGATGTTAGTAACTAGAAGCAATTAACAACAAACACTAGTAGTATGTGTGTTTGTGTTAATGTGTGTGTGAATGTGTGTGTATGTGTGTTTGTGTGTGTGTAGGGGGTGTGTATTACAATAGGAATATCAATTAGTGCAGCCAATCAGGATATCAGTATAGAGTTTCTTCACAAAGTTAAAAACCAAAACTAAATATAAAACTAAGTATTCCCAAAGAAATTTCAGCCATCAAAGCACAGAAATTTGCATGTTTATGCTTATCAGACAGAAAGAAAATTGGAACTTTTATGTTCAAGAAGCAGATACAACTAAAAGCATCATATTTTATGAACTGGGACTCAAAAGATAGATTGCATATTGTGCCTCATCTATGGGTCATATATGGCAAATATGTGGCTTAAATCATTTGTACATATGGCATGAACATAATCTATCTGTCAAATGAATGGAACCATGTAAGTAAAAACCGTTTGTTCATATCTTGGTCACCCATACCTGAATAATAACACAGAAAACTGTATTAACTACAATATTGTTTGGCCAATAGCTTGGGAATATTTATAGCTAACTCTTACATCTTAAATTAACCCATAATTCTTATCTGTGTCATCTATGTAGCTTAATACCTTTTGTCAGTGAGGCATTCTCATCTTGCTTCCCCTGTGTCTGGGTGATGACTGTAGCCTGAGCCTTTCCTCTTCCCAAAATTCTCCTATTCTTGTCACTCTGCTTATACTTTCTGCTTGGCTATTGGCCAATCTATGTTTTATTAAATCAACACAACTGAAAAATTTTACATGGTACAAGACCATTGTTCCACAGCACTTTCCTTTTGTTTTCTTTTCAGAATAAGAACTCTGAATCTAATCTAATGTGTTTAGCTTTTTTCTTGACCATTTTTCATAACAACTTATTAACATGCTCAACAAACACAGACATCCATAATCCACATTTTGGGAACGTGGGCACAGTTTTCTGGGTTACTTCTTGCTGATTGGGTTTGCTGATAATCTTTTAGGGAACTAAGGAAAATTTAGGATTATGATTAAGTCTTGATTTGAACATTCTGTAAGGCTTGATCATCTCAGCCAACAGTCTTGAAGCTGTTCTGTATATAGAACTCAGAGGAAACTCCAACAGACATCTACTGTAATGTTGGATCATCTTGGCCATCTGCTCCTATTCGAGATTTTTTAGGATGTCTTCCTTGATCAAATGGTTTTTTTTCTTAACACAAAATGAATCCACAACCTTTCATATTCTAAGAAAACAAAAGCAAAACCTCTTCTCCAAAGTAACATAACTTTTGACATAAATTTTGAAGTCAAGCCATTTTCAAAATGCCCTTTAGCAACTGTTGCTCCTTCCTCACTATCAAACAATTCAAAGACAACACGAAAGCATAAAGTATCCAGACTCTCTGTGTATTTTCATGTTTACATGGCTTTAATATAAACTCTATTTCTTTTATTTTTATTTTTAATTTTCTTGAGACAGGGTTTCTCTGTGTCTCTTTGGCTGTCCTGGAACTCACTCTGTAGTTCAGGCTACCTTTGAACTCACAGAGATCTGTTGCAGGATACCGCTTGTTCATCCTGGCCACCCAAACCAAAATAACAACACATATATTGTATTAATTAAATCACTGCTTGGCCTATTAGCTCTAACTTCTTATTGGATAACTATTATAACTTAATTTAACCAATTCCTATTAACCTGTATATCACCACGATGTCGTGGCCTATCAGCAAAATTCCAGCACATCCATCTCCAGTGGTGCTGACTCCATAGTGTCCCCTGAATCTGCCTTCTTCCTCTCAGCATTACATTTAGTTTTCACTGCCTAGTTCTGTTCCTCTATAGCTCTACTATAGGCCCAAAGCAGTTCCTTTATTCATTAACCAATCAAAGGAACACATAGACAGAAGTCCCTCCCACACCAGAGATCTGCCTTCCTCTGCCTTCCAAGTGCTGGAAATATATATGTGTGCCACCACACTGATGTACTTTCTCAACCCCATTCCTTAGCTTTCTCAGAGTCTGGATTCATGACAGAAGTATTGGCAGGAGTCATGTTTATTGCCACAACCCTATGGAATTTCAAAGTCTCTGTCACCACCAAAGAGCATCCTGTCAGCTATTCTGAACACCATTGTAATGCTTGGTGGCAGGACATGTTAAAAGAGCTGCAAGGTTTTTGCAGCTAAAGCTGAGTTGGGAAGCCTCTCTTAAATGAGACCTGCTTGCCTCTAGCAAAGAAAACCCACCCAAGAAACTGCTGATACCAAGAAATCATGCCTAACTGTTCTTTTGTGCCTAGAATTATTCCCAAAGCACTCTAAGGTTTTATGTGGATGTAGTTGCCCACATTAGCACCATTTGTAAGAAGATACCATTTGTTTCCCAATCATCCAGACCCAAATAATAACACAGAAAGAATATTAATTATAACACTATTTGTTAAGTAGTCTAGGCATATTTTTAATAAACCTTTTCTTCTTAAATTATCCCATAAATTTTGTATGTGTTAGCCATGTGACTTGATACCTTTTATCAGTGAGGTATTCTCATATTGCTTCCTCTGCATCTGGGTGATGACTGCAGACTGATCCTTTTCTCTTCACAGAAATCTTCTATTCTGAACACACTGCCTATAGAACTAAATATAAGAAAAGAGAGAGCAAGTGGAGAGACAGGAAAGGAACATGATGAAAGAACTTTAAATGTTTTAGTGAAGTATCACGATGAAGTCCATCACTTGGAGGAATAAATAACCCAACAAAGTTATATTTTATTATTTTATTTTTGTTTATATTCATGGCTTCATTGTTTTGTAGAAGCTGCATAGAAACTCATATATGACCTAGGCTGATTTCAAACTTGTAATTCTGTGTCATTCTGGCAAGTGTTGGGATTACAAGATAGTGAACATTCATTTTCACCTGAAAGTTAAATAAAGAAATAATGAGAAGGCAAGTTTTAAAGGAAATAAAGCTTTTCATTACATTTCAGAATATATTCATTTTAATATACTAAAGCCCTTGTTTATCAAAGTATAATAAATAATTAATTGACTGTATCATAAGTGTTAGATTTCTGTATCTATGTATATTCAGGTAGCTAAAATAAAAAAATAAAAATGTCCTTTAAGCATAAAAAATAAGCTAACACTTAAAAAACTCTGAATTTTAAATAGTGTCTTTGTTAGGGTTGCTATTGCTGTGATGAAACACCAAGACCAAAACAAGTTGGGAAGCAAAGAGTTTATTAAACTTTTATATAACAGCTCATAATTTAAGGAAGCCAGGATAGGATTTTAAACAGGTCAGGAACCTGGAGGCAGGAACTGATACAGAAGCCATTGAGGAGTGCTGCTTACTGTCTTTTTCCACATGGCTTGCTCAGTATGGTTTCTTACAGTCCCCAGGAGCACCAGTTTAGGGATGGAATCAATCATGATAGGAGAGACCCTCCCACACCCACCATTAATTAAGGAAAGACCTTACAGGCTTGCTTACATCCTGAACTTATGAAGACATTTTTTTTTTAAATTAAGGTTCTCTCCTGTTCAATGACAATAGCTTGCAGCAATTTGACAAACTATGCAGCACAAATAGTCTTTGGATACTATAATACAGAAAAATACATAACAAAGCCTCTCTCTAATATGCAAGAATGTAAAATGATTTGTGATAATTATACTAATACCAATGATACAGTATTTTATCGTAGTCTATACACATTCTGGAATTAAAGAAGTTTCAGTAACTGTGTAAATATGCTTTTGTACCTACAAGAACATAAGCCATGAAACATAATGAATATCATTAAGTTTAAGCATATATTGCATCAAACACATTGAAACTAGGCTGAAGCTTTTTTCTGAGTTCCTCATTTTGTCCTATGCCACTAAGAGATTTTGCTTCTCTGTGACAGAAGCTCCACTGCATGCTGCTTGACTTCCTATCTGGTTTACATGAACTGTTTGCTGATGTTTGGAAAATTATGTCCTTAAATTCTTAGTTCTTTCATCCTGTAGTCCAATCACTAATCTGATTGACTTGAATTACTTGTGGATTAAGTACCTTTTCAGAATTATGCATATAAAATCAGTGACCTAACTGGAGGAACATAAGAACAAAGATGTATTTTTTTTAAAAAAATTATTTATGTATTTTACATCCTGACCACAGTTTCACATCCCTCATTTCTTCCCAGTTCTTCCCCAAACCTCCCCTTTACCTTCTGCCCAATTCACCCCTCCTTCAGTCATATTCTTAAAAAGGCAGGCCTCCCATGGACATCAACAAAGTATGGCACATCAAGTTGCAGTAAGACTGAGCACATCACATTGTATTAAGGTTGGGCAATGCAACCCAGTATGAGTAATTAGGTCCCAAAAGCCAGCAAAAGAATTAGACAGCTCTTGTTCCCACTGTTAGGAGTCCACAAAAAACCTAAGCTACACAAATGTCACATAAATGCAAAGGGTCTAGGTGATTCACCTACAACCTCTTTGGTTGTCAGTTCAGTCTCTGTGAGACACTATGAGACAAGATATGTTGATTCTGTGGCTTTTATTATGATGTCCTTGACACTTATGGCTCCTGCTATCCTTTCTCCTACCAGCAGGATTCCTTTACCTCAACCTAATGTTTGGCTCTAGTTCTCTGTGTTTGTTTTTTATCTATTACTGGATGAAGCTTCTCTATGACAACTGGGCTAGGCACTAATCTATTAATATAGCAGAATATTATTAGACATAATTGTATGGACATGTTTTTACTCCAGTCATGTTTGATTCTTTCCCAGACCTCTGAGCCATCTGTCTCTGGGCTCTGGCTCTCCAGTCAGTGTCAGTGGTGGGCCCACTCTCATGGCATAGGTCACAGACTGGACCAGTCATCTATTGGCCATGACCATAATCTCTCTGCCACCCTTATCCCAGCACATCCCGTAGGCAGGACAGAGTGTAGGTTATAGGCTATGTGACTGGGTAGGTTTCCTACATCCTATACTGGAAGCCTTGTCTGGTCACAGGACATGGTCAGTTCAGGCAATATAGATACAATTGCTAGGAGTCGTAGTTGGGGTCATTTTTGTAGATTACTGGGAGTTTATTTTGTACTAGGTTTCTACCTGACCCTGAAATGCACCCCCTTTCTTGTCATGTCCTTTCATTGCTCTTCTTCACTACCCCCAAGCCCTCATGCTCCTATCCCCACCCATCCTCAGTCCACCCACAAAATATCTTCTATTTCTCCTTCCCAGGGAGACCTGTATATACCCCCTTGGACCTTCCTTGTTTCCTGGTTTCTCTGGGTCTATGGATTATAGTGTGTTTATTATTTACAGAAAAAAATATATGTATTAGTGAGTTAACATTATGTTTATCTTTCTTGGTCTGGGTTACCTAACTCAGGATTATTTTTTTCTATTTCCATTTATTTTCCTGTAAATTTCATGATGTCATCATTTCTAAAAGCTGAGCAATGCTCCGTTGTGTGTAAATGTACCACATTTTCTTCATATAATCTTCCATTGAGGGAAGGTTCTGCTTATTACTAATAATGCTGCTAAAAGCATAGTTGAGCAAACGTCTTGTGGTATGATTGGGCATCCCTTGAATATATACCCAAGAGTTATATAGCTGGGTCTTGAGGGTGATTTATTCCCAATTTTCTGAGAAACCATTATATTGATTTCCAAAGTTGCTTTATAAGTTTGCACTTCCACCAGCAATGGTGGAGTGCCAAAGGAGGAGTGTTCACCTTTCTCTCCATTCTCTCCAGCATGACCTGTCACTTGTGTTTTTGATGCTAGTCAGTCTGACAGGTAGAGAACAGAATCTCAGAGTTGTTTTGGTTTGAATGTCCCTGATAGCTAGCACATGATTTTAACAGAGGCATATTAGTGTTCCTGCTGTTTGTTTGTATCATCTGGAGAATTATGGTCTGCGAGGGAGTCGAGTAGGCTCACACTGTTAACGTCTGAGCTTTGATGGGTAACTGTGGTTTTATCCAGGAAGTCTCTCTTCTTTGCAACCACATTCCAAGCGTGGAAGCTTTCAGCATGTTTCCAGCCACCCATGGTCTTTTTGAACATTCAGTTCCTGCATCTATTCTACATAGAGACATTTAATTGCTTGCAAAGCAGACCTTTATTGCAATGGGAATCCACTATTTGAGAGCAGATGTCTTAGCGTTTACCTTTGGAAGCTTGGGTTCAGAATAGAACATGAGTTTTACAGTTGCTCCTTAGTCTATTTAACAAATTAATACATGGTGATAAAAAAACAACAAATGGCGGTTATATATTTAAGATTTCTGTTATTACAAATTCTTTTCTCAAATACTTGGAATGTTTTGAATAAGCTAATATATAAAGTATTTTAAGATCCAGTGAGGAATCCCAAAGTTTCCTAAATTAAACCAGTAATATTTTAGACAAAAAAGTCCTTTGATGACCTGTTTAGCTTTATTGGTCTTATTCTACATAATTTGGATATCACTGTGAGGAAGTGCCATATGGTGTCAATAAATAATTCTTCAATGTGTTTCATTTATCCACTAAAATGTACATTAAAAAGGGTCAATTATCCCTAATTAAGTCAGTATTTTCTTTAATAATGGAGAGTGTGTTTTACTATTCAAGCTCCCTGGGTGGTTACAGAGTGTTTCTCAGTGATTTATTAAGGGTGTACCAGAGACATGAGTCAGGAGAAAAGTTAAAAATCTCACAAAAATGTCCTAACAACTAACACAGGTTAACTTCTTTTACACCTTATTATTACTCTCCTAGTTTGCATATTTTCTAACAAAACCTTGTTTTCAAATCCCTAGATCTCACTTCAGGTGGGTGAAAGGAATATAAGAATAATTTGCAAGCAAATCTGTTCTAGAATATGGCTGTTGGAACAAATTCAAAATCTTACAGGGTGTGAGTTGAGGCATAAATGCAGAAAAGGACCGTAGGTGCTAAATCACAAGGATGTGGAACTGAATCAAAGGGATTGCAGAAGTACACAGAAATGAAAAGAATAATTTGTAAGAAACAGGTTAAGCATGGTAATGTGATATATTTCCTGTCTAGTGTTATTTTAATTGTTGTTTTTGTTTGTTTGTTTTGTTTTGTTTTGTTTTTGGAGGGGGGAATAATCACTTTAAAGTATAAGATAGTAAATGATACAATCAAACCTCATAATGAACTACATTAGGAAACAAATTAGAGCACATTAATCTCGACACAGATTGTTATAGTCTCAACTTTTGAGGCCCTCAGAATCAATATGTGCAAAATAGCACCAAGTAGAATGTGATTGGGAAACAGGACATCAGAGATATGATTAACCTCTGTAGGTGGAATCCTCAAGATAGAGACTAATGAATTTACAAAGCTGTTAGAGTGACGTCTTAGCCTTGCAGCATGCTATGAGCTGACACTGGAGGAGATAGTTGTGTTTACTAGCTCCAGACACTGGATCTGTTTTGTTCTTCATCTTGGACTTTGCAGCCTTCTGGAAAACATTAATGTCCATGAGCAAACAATAAGCTGTGATATGTATGTGCGCGTATACATATATACACAGGTACATACACAGTATCTATATGTATACATAAATATATGCTGTGTGTAAACATATACACATATGTATTATGAGTATACACACATGCATATATTGTGTTTATTCATACATATACATTGTGTATACATGTATGGCTCTTACCTCGATCTCAATCCGAAATGATGATCCTACCTCCAGGAATCTCAGGAGACTGTGTGTTGAGAACTGGTTTCTCCAGTTTTATAATCCTCTCTAGGACTGGGTGAGATTAAAGTGTGCACCACCTGGCTTCTATGGCAACTAGTGTGGCCACTGGGACTATGGTGCATGTCATTATGGATATTAAGATTAAAGGTGTATGTAACCATAACCTGGTCAGTAAGGCTGACCAGTGGGACTGTTTTACTCTCAGACCTTTAGGCAGTCTTTATTTATTAAAATGTAATAGAATTGCTACTACACACACACACACTCACACACACACACAAATAATAAATAAATAAATAATAAAATTTAAGTAACAATATAAAGTGTGGCACTGACTCAAAGGTATATTCTTGCATAAAGGAATGCTTGAAAGTACATATTTAAATAAATGACAATCCACAAAAATAAAATTCATAAACAAACATATTTATCTAGTTGTTGGCAAACTAGCCAAAAATTGACATATGCCTTGTATTTTTACATATATTATTTTATTAATTTCAGACTATTTTATAATGTCATGACTAAACATTTTTTATTTTGTTTTGATTAAATGTAATAATTGTAACTCTCATCCAAATCATATTCCAATGGTTCAATATTTGGTGGAATTTTCATTCAAAAGAGTTGAAAACTAAGGAGTAAGCATATTTATTTCATTAATCCTAGTGATGTAAAATTTGAAAAAAAGTGAATCAAATGCAAAAAGGATCAAACAAAGATCAAAAGGTAATGTTCTCAGTTTTTAGACTTACTTATTTTATTTTGTCTGTATGAATATTATGTCTGGTGCTCATGAAGGTCAGAAGAAAGCAACTGGTTTTCTGGAACGTGAATTATAGATGGTTGTGAGCTGCCATTTGATGTTGAATATCAATCTTGAGTCCTCTGCAAGAACAGTAGCTGCTCATTATAACTGAGCTCTCATGCCCCCAACAAGGCATTTTAAAAGTCCTCATTTTATATTAATAAATCGTCATCAACTTCTTTTACATATTTGAATGATAAAATTATCCATATGTTTATAATAAGAATAATACTTGACAACAATACATGACTCAATAATGAAGTCTCACATCCAAATTGCAAATTCTGAGTATTAGTTTCTATGAAATTAAAAGGGGTTCCCTGAAATATATCTGGTTCCAAATATAAAGGTAGAAACATAGAATATGAGGCTATATTAACCAGGAATAACACAGAATTACCAAGATCCTACAGATAACAGAATAACATACAAAAATGAAAGACTTGGGTGAAAGGGAAGTATTCATTATTTAATGAAGAAACAGATTGAGCATCAATAAAGCAAAAAACAAGGTATAATGGAAAAATTTAATGAGAATATGGAGATGACAATAAAAGTATGGGTAAAGGAAAGAGTAAATCAAACTAAGGAAGTATAATAAAACTACATAAGGACCCGCTACTTTACAAGAAGCTACTCAATACATTGTAATTGTTTCACTGAGCTGGTGGGGGCATTGCATGGGTGGATAGCACTCGACCTGGAAGTCATAGGATTTTTAATCAAACTCCAGTTCCAGTTATGAAATGTCTCCTTTTTAGTTCTTGACCAGGGAGTGCCTAGACACTTCCAAAACAGTGTAGGTTAGTATTATTGTTCTTGGTTCCCCACTAGAATCAAATAGTAAGACTCTATTATTGATGATAACAGACATTTACCACAGTGCCAAAAGGTGCCATACAAGTTTTTGGAGGAGAAGGAGCATTAACAATTTAAGCAATTATAGACTGTGTACTATAATATTGACCTACCCAGAAAGATATGCCCACTCACTCAATATTGGAACTTTTATTTGGATTTTAAGATATATTTTATTGAGATTATAATATAATAACATTACTTACCCCTTTCCTTACTTCACTGAAGATGCCCTCTTGCTCTTTTTGAAATTCATGATCTCTTTTTTCACAAATATGCAAATATATGTATATATGTAATATTTACATTATTATATATTTGGTCCTAAATGATTGGGAAAGGAACAAGCAGTCACTGCTTACAAATGGTGCCCTAACATGTGGCAACATACATCCACATAAAGGCTAAGAAAATTTAAAATGTTTTCTTCTACACACACAAAAATAGGAGCCAAGTGCAGCTTCTTGATAGCTGCATTATTTTTATAAAGGAGTTGTTTGCTGGCCACAAGCAGAGGGATAATCCCTTTAAAAAACTTATTTCTGGTTTATACTGGGATGGACAGCTCTGGCTCTTGTGGGAGGTCTGGCTATGGAGCACTTAAATGGAGTTTGTGAGCACAGTGTTACAACTTGCTTAATGGCAACATACAACCACTGTGTCCCTGACAGAACTGGTAGTGAACATACTTTGGCCTTATTAAATGGGGTGAAGTAAACAGGCAGAGTTGGTTCTAGCCATGCCTGCTTAGCATTTTAAAAAAGAAAGGCACTCCCAGTTAGAAAATGATTACAGATATGCAATAAAGAAAGATTCAGAAGAAAAAGACCTCTGAATAGGTCACAGTGTTAGATAAATATTCATAGGCTTATGAGAAAGAAGACAGTATAGAAAGCCATAGATTAAAGGAGTAAAGATAATTAAATATTAAAAAGTAATAGAGTAAAAAACTGAAACACATAAAGATGAAAAATATAAAGAGAATCCTAGATTATGCATACTATTGTGTTTTCTTAAATTCTTTGATTGCAGAGAGACATTTGATTCTGAGGGTTGTTAAGCTAAACCAAGATAAATATTTCAAAGGTATCTTGACTTCAAAGTCCTTGAGTCTAAGGATATGTTACTATGGAAATGTCATTCCACTTTTGTTTCTACAGAAGAGGAAGATCTGTGGATTTTTCAGGCTAGTGTGGTTTGATGGAACAAGACCACCTCAAAATGTCTCCATGACCCTTAAGATTACATTGCCCAACAAAAGAGCAGGAAGCAGCTTGGAGGAAACAACACCCAAATTTCCAAAATGATTGATTATAAATTATTGTTTTTATTTAAAGGGGTATAATTGGCCTCTCCAGGATATATATTTTCAGTTTTTAGGAATGAGAAGGTTATCTCAGGTAAACCATAGCATGAGATGAATCAAATATATTGATCCAGAAAGACAGAGAAGAATATTAATACAATACATGGCTAACATAGCAATGACTTCTGGGGACATGATTTGTTACAACAATGGAATACTCAGATTAACATTCCTCAATAAATTAATGAAACAATTAATTTCTGGGGAAAATATTAGAATATTTTTAAAAAGAACAGTCACCAATCATTCAGGTTGTATAAGAACAGGACACAACAGTTACTGATATTTCAAAGGCACCAGAGTCATACATTTAAAATAGTTTACAGTTACTTCCTATGAATAACCCTACTAGCACAGACAATAAGAGCAACATTGAATAAATGGGACCTCCTAAAACTGAGAAGCTTCTGTAAAGCAAAGGACACAGTCATTAAGACAAAAAAGCAACCTACTGAGTGGGAGAATTTCTTCACCAACCACACATCATACAAAGGTCTGATCTCCAAAATATATAAAGAACTCAAGAAACTACACATTAAATTTCTAAATAACCCAATTAAAAAATGGGGGTACTGAACTGAACAGAGAATTCTCAGCAGAAGAATTTCAAATGGCCCAAAGAACTTACAAACATGTTCAACTTTCTTAGTGATCAGGAAAATGCAAATCAAAACAACTTTGAGATACCATCTTACACCTGTCAGAATGGCCATAATCAAAAACACCAATGATACCCTATGCTGGAGAGGATGTGGAGTAAGGGGAACACTCATCCATTGTTGGTGGGAATGCAAACTTGTGCAACCACTTTGAAAATCAGTATGGTGGTTTCTCAGAAAATTGATGTCAACCTACATCAGGATCCATCAACACAACTCTTGAGAAGATGCTCAAACATTCTACAAAAGCATTTGTTCAACTATGTTCATAGCAGTATTATTTGTTATAGCCAGAACCTGGAAACAACTGAGATGCCCCTCAACTGAAGAATGGATAAAGAGTGGCACATATACACATTAGAGTACTACTCAGCGGAAAAAAAAAACAAACAAACAAACAACAACAACAAAAAACAATGACATCTTGAATTTTGCATGCAAATGGATGGAATTAGAAAACACTATCCTGAGTGAGGTAACCCAGACCCAAAAAATGAATATGGCATGTACTCACTCATGAGTGTATCATCAATTTCTTTAAGAGGATGATGGATATCAAAGATGCTCCTTATGTAATTTGCTAGCCATTTGGGCAGTAAACTGCTCATGCCTAGACTGCTTAAGGTGTGTTGTATGAACTGGACATGCAGGACCAACAGAAAATGACTGATGAACATTCCAAAAGATATAATGGTCCTTCAGGGTTCGTGCTTCACAGAAGAAACTCCTGGACATTCTGCAGAATACAGCAGAAAGGGACTGGCAAACTGCCAACATAGGTAAAACAGCCTTTCAAATTTTCTGACTCATGGAAAAGACTGTCGGATACTATAGGCCTGTAAGCTGAAGATGGATGTCCCAACATTAGAGAAGAAATTTGGGTAACTGTTCAGGCAGGAAGATGTCTCTGTCAATTCTAGAGTTTTGAAAATTGCTTATAATGTACTTTCTGCTTACTTAGGTAATATAGAATTCTGGGGTCTTTGAAGAGTTAAAGACAGATAGTTATAGTTTTCCTGAGTTAGGATAAAAGATAAATTAGATATGAAATTTTAGACTCACAAAAAAAAGATAATATATATTTTTTAATTTTGCCAGAAACAAATAGACTATTGTAACTTTAATTCTTTCTTAAACCTGTTCTGTATGTGTAATTTTGCTATGTTAAAGTTAAAACCTTCCTTTTTATTTAGACAGAAATGGGGACATGATGTGGGATTTCCCATTTGTATGCTGTAAATATGTTTTATTACCATTGGTTAATAAAGAAGCTGTTTCAGCCAATGCTTTAGCAGAGTAAAGTCAGTCAGGAAATCCAAACAGAGATATATAAAGAGACTAGATGGAATAAAAGAGACACCACGTAGTTGCCCAAAAAGCAATAGGCAACAAATCACAAGCCTTGTGGTAAAATATAAAATTATGAAATGGGTTAATTTAAGATGTAAGAGCTAGCTAGAAATATGCCGATGTCACTGACCAAACAGTGTTTTAGTTAATATAGTTTCTATGTGATTATTTGGGTCTGAGTGTCTGATAAACAAGTAGCCTCCAGAAACAATTACATATCAAACATTCCATTTATATACAAATATTTAGTATTCATAAATACATAAGTAAAATGTGATCAATCTGCATAATGATACTTGTATGTATGTATTTAGGGGTGAACATTTGCTGTTGGACATCCAATTGGTGTACTCTTCTTTAAGGAAGACTGTCTCCTGCTTGTGTGTTTTGATTTTGAGACTGGTTTTATGAATCCCAGGCTGGAGCTCCCCATTCTCTTGTCTGTCCCGTTCAGTGTGCAAATTTTAAGTGTGCAACACTCTGACTGGTGGTATAGAATTTTTTTTGAGAGAGAGGACTTTTCTGTGTAGCCCAATCTATCCTGGAACTTGCTTTTTAGGTCAGACTGGCCTTTAACTTGCCAAGGTACATGTGCCACTGTCTCCTGAGTGCTAAGATTAAAGCTGTGCACCACCACTGCCCAGCCTGTATAGAATTGTTTGTGATTATTTTTCTAAATAATTTTTATTGTTTTTATTGAGATACACATTTCTCTCCACTCCTCTCTCCTCTTTTCCTCTTGCATTATACCCTCTTCTCTGACCCCTGCACTCACAATTTACTCAGAAACTGTCACTTTTACCTTCCTATGTACATACATGTATGTCTTTCTTGGGGTTCTTTTCTTGTCTTTTTTCTTTGGGGTTGTGACCTGTAGGCTGGTTTGTCTTTGATTTATTAAAAGTCACTTACAAGTAAATACATAGTATATTTGTCTTTCTGGGTCTGTGTTACCTCACTCAGTGTGTTTTATTCTAGATCCATTTATTTGCCTGCAAATTTAAGATGTCATTATTTTTTACAGCTTTGTAGTACTCCATTGTGTATATGTACCACATATTCTTTATTCATCCTTTCATTAAGAGGCATCTAGGTTTTTTTTTTTTGTTCTGACTATTACAGATAATACTACTCTGGATGTAGAGTAGCAGCAACACATGTCCTGTGGTATGATTGAACATCTTTTGGATATATACCCAAAAGTGGTATTTCTGAATCTTGAGGTGGATTGTATTCTAATTTTCTGAGAAAAGTCTGTAAAATTTGCACTCCCACCAGCAATGGAAGAGTGTTCTCTTTACCGAACTTCATCTCTATCATAAACTGTCATCAGGGTCTAAGAGGTGTAAGATGAAATCTCAGAGTTGTTTTGATTTACATTTCTCTGATGGCAAAGGATGTTGAATATTTTCTTAAGTGTCTTTCAGCTCTTTGAGACTGATTCATCTGTTTAAAGTTCAGTGTTTAGGTTTGTACCCCAATTTTTCATTTGATTATTTGGAATTTTTATGTCAAGTTCCTTGAATACTTTGTATATTTTGGAGATCATTCCTCTATCTGATGTTGGTTTGGTAAAGATGTTTTCCCAATCTGTAGGCTGCTGTTTTGACTTTTTGACTGTGTGTCCTTTGCTTACAGAAGTTTTTCAGTTTCAGAAGGTCTTGTTTATTAATTGTATCTCCCGTCTGTGGTACTGAGGTTATGTTTAGGAAGTGGTCTTCTGTGCCAATGTGTTCGAGTATACTTCTCACTTTCTCTTTTATGAGATTCAGTGTGGTTGGTTTTATGTTGAGGTCTTTGATCTATTTGAACTTGAGTTTTGTGCATGGTGATAGATATGGATCAATTTGCATTCTTCTATGTGTTGACATTCATTTATGCCAGTCCCATTTATTTAATATTCTTTCTTTTTTTCCATTTTATATTTTTAGCTTCTTTATCAAAAATCAGGTACTTGTAGGTGTGTGGATTGATATGCTGGTCTTTGATTCAATTCCATTGGTCTTCTTGTCTGTTTTTATGCCAATACAAGGTTGTTTTCATTACTGTAGCTCTATAGTAGAGTTTGAAGTCTGGGGATTGTGATGCCTCTATAAGTCCTTTTGTTGTACAGGACTGTTTTGGGCATCCTGGTTTTTGTTGGTTTTTTTTTTCCTGTTGTTGTTGTTTTATTCTGTTTTGCTTGTTTTTTCATATGAAGTTAAGTATTGTTCTCTTGAAGTTTGTGAAGAATTTTACTGGGAATTTGATGGTCATTGCATTGAATCTGTAGATTGATTTTGGTATATTTGTCAATTTTATTTGTGTCTTTTTAAATTTCTTTCTTCAAATTTTAAAGTTCTTGTCATAAATGTCATTCACTTGTTTGGTTAGCATTACCTCAAGATTTTTTATGTTATTTGTGCCTATTGTGAAAGGTGATGTTTCTCTGATATCTTTCTTAGCCCATTTATTATCTTTATAAAGGAGGGCTCTTGATTTTTTGTTAATCTTGTATCCTGCTGTACTTTTGAAGGTATTTATAAGTTGTAGGAGTCCCTTGATAGAATTCTTGGGATCACTTAAAAGTACACTATCATATCATCTGCAAATAGTAAAAATTTGACTTCTTCTTTTCCAATTTGTATTTTCTTGATCTCCTTTTGTTGTCTTATTGCACTAGCTAAAAATTCAAGTACTATATTGAATTAAATATGGAAAGAGTGGAAAAGCTTTTCTTGTTCTTGATTTCAATGGGATTGGTTTGGGTTTTTCTCCGTTTAGTAGATGCTGTCTGATGGATTTCTGTATATTGTCTTTATTATGTTTAGGGTTTTTTTATTGCATATCTGCTCTCTCCAAGACATTTATCATGAAATGGTGTTGAGTTTTGTCAGACTTTTTCCGCATCTAATGAGATGATCATGTGGTTTTATTTCTTCCAATTTGTTTATATTGTGAGTTACATTGACTGATTTTTATAGGTTGAATAACCCGTGCATCTCTGAAGTGAACTATATCTGGTTATGGTGGATGATTTTTTGATGTGTTCTTGGATTCAGTTTGCCAGCATTTCCTTGATCATTTTGCATTAATGTTCATAAGTGAGATTAGTCTGATTCTTTCTTCGTGTGGTTTGGGTATCAAGGTAACTGGAGCCTCATAAAAAGAGTTTGTCAATGTTCCTTCTGCTTTTATTGTGTGAAACAATTTGAGGAATATTGGTATTAGTTCTTTGAAAATCTTATAGAATTCTGCACTGAAATCATCTGGTCCTTTTTTTTTTTTGAGAAGGGAGACTTTTGTTGAGTATTATTGTTAGTGGTTATAGGTCTATTTAATTTCCTTATCTGGTTTTGATATAATTTTGGTAGGTGATATTTATCCAGAAAATTATCCTTTAAATTTTTTAGTGTTGTGGAATATAGATTTTTGAAGTATAACATGATGATTATCTATATTTTCTCAGTGTCTGTTATTATGTTTCCATTTTCATTTCTGATGTTAATTTGGATATTCTTTTTCTACTTTTTGTTTTTTAGTTTGAATAAAGGTTTGCCTATTTTGTTGAATTTCTTGAAGAACCAACTTTTTGTCTCATTGATTCTTTATACTGTTTTTCTCATTTCTATTTTGTTGATTTCAGCTCTAATTTTGATTATTTCTTGTCATCTAGTCCTCCTGGGTGAGTTTGCTTCTTTCTGTTCTAGAGCTTTCATAGGTTCTGTTAACTCATTAGGGCATGATGTTTCTAGATTCTTTATGTAGACATTTAGTGTGATGAACTTTTCTCTTAACAGTTCAGGCAGGCCTTCCTTGCCTGGTATCTCTGGCAAGGCCCAGCGTGGGCAGACAGGTGTTCCTTGCATGCTGGCTCTAGTCAAGTGCAGGCAGGTCTTTGATACCTGGTGACTCAGGCAGAGGTCAGTAACAGGTGAGCAGGTGGATCTTCCTTGCCTGCTTGCTCTAGCAGAAGTTCCTGTATAGAATTTTTAAACAAGCTAAGAGGAGAGGGAGACTATGAGAGAACTGAAGAAAGGAGAGAAGGAAAGAGAGAGAAATGAAGAGACAGATACACACAGAGAGAGATTGAGAGAGAAAAAGAGAGAGAGTGCGAGAGAGTAGTATAAAAGGCATCCTGATCCAGATTTAAAGACATGAGGAAAACACGGAGAAATATATAATTAATGGAATTATTCAACAATTGTGTAGGATGATTTGCATTCATTTTCTGTGGTGGAGTTTCATGAGGATAGAACCCAGAGGTTTGGGTGCATTAGGTAAGACTTCTTCCTAGTTAATTATATCTCTATCTGAGTGATAATGCAATTATGTTTAGATGATAAATTATGACTGTGTATTAAATTACTTTAAATGACAATTGGGCATAGAATGATTATTAATGATTGTTCATAAAAGATTTACATAAACACACATTTATCCATACATATATATGAAATATATATTCTCACTTATAAGCCATCACATAACTTTTCTTTTTATTTTAAAAATATTTACTTCTTTAATAAACAAAATATCAAAGAACATGTAAGTTTAGGTATGAGAATTACAGATGAAAGATCTACAATAGAATTATTAGATTATAAATGTGTATCCTTGGGCTGGAGAGATGTCTCAGTGGTTAAGAGCACTGGCTGCTCTTCCAGAGGTCCTGAGTTCAATTCCCAGCAACCACATGGTGGCTCACAACCATCTGTAATGAGATCTGGCGCCCTCCTCTGGTGTGCGGGCATACATGGAGGCAGAATGTTGTATACATAATAAATAAATTAATCTTTTAAAAAAAATAAATGTATATCCTTCTTTTCAAATAAAAATTATAGTAAAATATATTAGCTTAAAAGTGAAAATAATTCATTTTTGTTTTTTCATCACTAATCATTTTTCTCATTAATTTTTTGTTCAAATAATGAAATTCTTAAAGTCAGTGATTACTAAGTAGGATTCCCAAACTAATAACTACTTTACACCTGAGGTGTGAGTTTCATTAATTATTTATAACCCGTCAATCACCATGAGTTCTGTGGGAAGGAATATCAATGCTCAAAACCTTTCTGAATTATTTGCTGTAAAAAAATAAAAGTATAATTTAATTCTTGTTGAATACATTCTTATTTTCCATAAATTTACAAAATAGTTTTTTTCTGTGCCCCTTAGTTGAAAATAGAATTTAACATTTGCATTCCCTTCATTCTTCCTACAAGATCAAATAAAACCAATAACATGAAAAATGCTTGCTTTTTTTTTTAGTGTGTTTTGCTCAAAGGTTTGTGTGTAACATATGAAATTGAGCCTACTATATATAATTCAAAACAAAAGACTCAAAATAATGTATCAGAAAGTTGTATTTATTGTCTTACATGTCAAACTGTAAATTAGTGTGGGTTGTAGATTGGGTAAAAATTTTAATGAGTTGTTATTTAATTTAACTGTATTCAAATTCAAAATAATAATACAAAGTTATCATGTCTGAAATTTGGTAAAAATTGTATGCATTCTTTATATCACTTACTGGTCATCTAACATGTTTTATACAAAGATTTCTACACTGAATGAACTTAATGGGGTTAAAGTCTTGAGTTTCATTTTCCAAGGTGAAAATCCAAGTTCATGGTCAACCATGATCTTTTTATTCTGTGTCTTTTCTGTGCTTAGTAAATTATAGCTGTCTTCAGTCTTTCACTCCTTTGCTCTCTATCAATCTGTTTTTTTCAAAGGACAAATGCTATTTTGAAGCATAGGATTTTGCTTTGGTCTTCAGTGTAATCATCCCTCCAAATCCTGCCAATCATCCATGGACTAAAGCAGTTCTTCTCTTCAGATCATAATATGACCTTTAGAGCTGTCTGTCATCTCAAGTTTATGCCATTATAAGTTGAGACTGTGTCCTTTTTCAGTCTCAACACTGAGAGGACTTAAAGGAGATCTCAATTTTATTCTGTTTCCCACATTTTGACAACTTCAGACTCAGGATGACCCATTGCTCTGAACTCAATATAGACTTACTTTTGCCAGGGCTTTGTGATTGACTCCCAGTAAGATGAACAGGAGACCTTGAACTCATCCTTATAATCCCATTATCTTCCTCTTCATATTTAAGGTTCTACTTTTGAATCTGTCTCCGAATGTTATCCACAAACATTTCATAGAGTCTTTGCTGCTTTCCACTACAAATCACAGCAGAGCAGAGTGTGTAGTTGAATCATTGGCTAATGAGTATTGATCTCTATGGGTTAAAGTAGATGGACCTAAATTGTTTCTTTCCTTATTTTCTCATTATAATTTCTTGCAAATCTGAAATTCTAATCACTTTAAATATTTATAAATGGATTGGAATTAAGACAGACATATTTACAGATAACCAGTTAATGATTGCTCTTTTCCTGCAGCATGATTATTCCTCCCCCCCCCCCATTCAACAGGTTCTCCCAATTCTGTGTTAATGTTCTCAACAGAGTTTCAGGCATGGAAAATAACCTCTTATTAGATTTTCACTGCCTTCTCTGCACTAGAATTTGCTTCCCCAATGCTCAAGACCAGGCATACTGCAAGTTCATGACATGTATTAGGTATTTCATAGATAACCTTTTGTAATCAATTTTTAAACATGCGGCAGGAGAATAGATGTAGAATGGTCTTGGAAATGTTATTTTTATTATATTTATTTGCATCTTTTCTCTTTCTCTTCATACACATTTATAAGTCCGGACTGGTATATTCTATACTCTTTGACCTGTCCAAATGAATTTTTATGAGATTCTGTATTCCTAAGTATTCAATCATAAAGATAAGTTGAAGTGATGCAAAACTTCGCAGATTTGAAAACCATAGAAAGGGGTGACAAACCCAAGTAGAGTCTTGCTGATATTTGAATGAAGCCTATATTTTCTTTTGACTTTGAAAATTTTCAAAGTTTGCTTTTTTGTTTGTGCATTTTTATGGTTGTTCACTTTTATGGTTGTAGACTTTTATGGCAATGTCCAAATATTTCTTCTCACTTATGTAGATCCATCATTCTTCAGTTAAGAACAATATTCTCGGAGACTAGTGTAACAAAACAAGCATTCAAAAACTAACTCTCAGGTTTTAGAAGTAATCTCCCAAAAACTCAAACTTGTTTTACATCAAAAAAATTCTTAGATTAAAAAGATGAAATAGTAAATTTTATTAATGCGACTTAAAATATATCCTAGTCAACATATTGTCGGTTCCCAGCCAGTCAGACCCAAAGTAATCACACAGAAACTATATTATTTAAATCACTGCTTGGCTTATTAGCTCTAACTTGTTATTGCCTAGCTTTTACATCTTAATTTAACCCATTTCTGTTAACCTGGGTATCACTACATGGTTGTGGCTTATCGGAAAGGTTCCACATCTGTCTCCTGTGGGGCTACATGGCTTCTCTCTCACTCCAGCTTTCTTTCTACCAGCATCCAGTTTAGCTTTCCCCACCTACCTAAGTTCTGCCCCATTAACAGGTCAAGGCAGTTTCTTTATTCACCAATGGCATTCACAGCATTCAGGGAAATCCCAATTATATTGCCTTTTGACTTTGAAATTTTTCAAAGTTCACTTTTATGGTTGTGTACTTTTACAGCAATGTCTTTTATTCTCACTTATGTAGATCCATTATTCTTCACTGTAAGAACAAGATCTTCAGAGACCAGTGCAACAAAGCAAGCATGCAAAAACTACCTCTCAGGTTTTAGAAGGTAGCTCCCCAAAACTCAAGTTTTGTTTTTAAATGAAAAAAATTCTTAAATTAAAAAGGTGAAATAGAAAATTTTATTAATGCACCTCAAAATATATCCTAGTCTACATCAAAACTACTTGACAGAACATCATATTTTAAGTTGAAAATATCTGCCTTGGACACCAGCAGACTGGGATATAACACAATCCATTCACCTGCCTAATTTACAATCTGACATGTAAGACAGGATAATGGTCTCATAAATTATTATGAGTCTTGTGATTTTAACTGTATTTAGCAGGGCCATTTTAACAGATCACACAAAGAAGTCTAATGCAGAAAACATTAAAGAAGAACCAGCATTTTTCTTCTCTGTCATGCTAGTCTCCCTATACTGTATGGGGATTTAATAAAATAAATAGAGTGTCCAGCTCAATACTACATTTAAATGGTCTAATAAACCTAATTTTCACTCAGAACGTTGTACAATAATCTAGTCTTAAATGCTTTGACCCTCTCAAATGGTTTAAATTTTATAGAACACCTGTAGGCAACAAATTGCTCATCAGCACTGATGTTTTAAGAAAAGATTCAGAATTTTGGACCAGCATATTTCAGTATGCCAGCATGTAGCCAAAATATTCATATATATATTTGTGTTTGTGGGGGGTGGATGTTCTCTGTATCTACATAAGCAATTCACAGCAAATGCATAGCAATTCTTTCTCATTTAAGTCATATGCTCATTTTATTCTGTAAAATGAAAGGCATTACATACATGCCAACTGATACTATTTTCAATATTTATAATGCCTCTTTACTTTTGTATCTAGCAATTTCGGTATCCAGAATGCACATTACATTTCATTATATCCCCCCTTTTGCCTTTTAAAGTGTTCTTTGTTCAAATATTTCTTATGGCTTTTAAATTCCCCAACCTCATGTACTGATCTCCTACTGTACAACACTCTCATTTATAAGTCATCCCTTTGGAATTTCATTATAGAATGTTTCCATTAAAATATTGCTTTTGAGCAACTAAAGACTGATGAGTTTTTGTAGTGAAAATATATTCTCTGCTGTAGGACATTATTTTAGACAAAATAAGCAATCAGAAATTATTTATTGAATTAATCACCTTCCATTCCATTAATTTCTGAGTATCTAGATAACTTTTAGTGCATGTTTGTGATATTTCACAGCTATAATATGCTTAATATAGTGTAACAGGTGATCTCTAGTTCTGGCCACTTAGACCTGAAATAATCAGAAAGAAACCATATTATTTGTAATACTGTTTGACCAATTGCTTATGCATATTTCTGGCTAACTCACATCTTAAATTAACCCATCTCCATTAATCTGTGTAGTGCCATGAGGCTGTGGCTTACCATGTCAAGTTCTGGCATCTGTCTCTGGTAGGGCTCCATTTCTTTTTATGACTCTGACTTTTTTCTCCCAGCATTCAGTTTAGTTTTCCCCACCTAACTAAATTCTGCCTTGCTATAGTCCAAAGAAGTTTCTTTGTTCATTAACTAATAAAAGCAACACATATACAGAAGAACCTCCCACACCAATATAGGAAAAGAGGTATCCATTATATAGCATTTTATCTATTGCATTGCCTGTTTAGGTAGTGCATGTATATATATAAGTAATGTCAGGTGAGAAGAAAAATGTCCTGAATGTAATCTCTTAGGGTGTGGTTACTACTAAGAGAAACATTTGCTCTATGAATTCTCTTATATAGAACATGGACCACACATCACTACCATATGAGTCTCTATCACTCTATTTGTTGTTAGATCCTGTAACTAACTTGTGTAAGTCAGGCTGAGACATAAAGTATTGAAAATTTTCTCATCAATTTCTTGCTTACAAATGGTTTTGAATGTCATTAATCTGATATTCAGGATTTACTAGACTTTCCATATATCTGTGATCCCTTGGATACATATACATATATACATATACACATATATACATATATACATATATGTGTGTGTGTGTATGTGTGTACATCTTCTTGTTAAGGAAAGATTTTCATAGTGGATTGCTCTTTGAGCTTTTGAAACCAATTGGTTTAGGGTTCTATGATATCAAAATTTTTGTCAAGCGTAGAGGGACTTTGCATTTTATGAACTATTCTTTTTATATGTCCCATAAAAACTGATTGTTTTGCATTCTAAACTGTACCTCATACATATGTCCATTCATGAAATACAGAATAATATATAGCTGACCCATCATTTACCAAGTCATAAGGATGTAGCTGAGATAAAAACAGAGTTCTTTTCTTATGGGCTTTCCCATGAGGGAAAGAGAAAAAATTTATTGAAAACATCAGAGATGGCTCCAAGAATGTAACAGTTCAGTAGAGAAAAGCAAGATCTGAGGAAGTAAGTAATATAGTACCCAGAAAAGGAAATATCTAGTCAATGGAAATGTAACATTACAGGTCTTATTAGACTCAATTTGCATTCAAACTGAAGAGTCATTGTGGTGCTAGCTGGGGTAAAATGTTCATTGGGGGAGAATGTTAGGATCCCAGGCAATTTAGTGCTATGAGTACATGAAAAAGACAATGAAATGGGGGTCTGTGTTAGTGTGAGATTTTACTCCTGTTAGGAGACACTGTGATGATGGTAACTCTTAAAAAATATAATTCTTTGTGTTCGTCAAAAATTTTACATCATGCACCCAACCCCACTCAGCTCCCAGTCTGTCAGTATCTTTCCCTCACCCCTGCAATAACCCCCTAAATTAATTAAAATTAAATTCCCCCTAAAAAATCCACCTCTCTCTTCCACCTTCCCAACACCTCTTCATTTATCCTAGTGGTATAGGGAGATGTGGTGTGTCACACAGAGTGTGAAAGGTACTGGTCTGGCAAAACAATAGCTGCAGAATCTCCTTGTCTCAGACTAACAACAGGATATCCTGATTCAGGGAAATAACTCAGGGTATCAGAAAGGAGTTTCAATGAGGGCCCAGTGATGATGGTGTGCCAGAAACCAGAGGACTTGAACCAGAACATAGCAACTCTTGTAAAGAAAACGTTTATTTGGGGCTGGCTTACAGTTTCAGTCCATTTTCATCATGGTGGGGAGCATGGTTGTATGCAGGCAGACATGGTACTGGAGGAATAGCTGAGAGTCCTACATCTTGTAGGCAGCAGGAAGGCCACTGACACACTGGGCTAAATCCTGAGCATAAGAATCTTCAAAACCTACCCCGCTAAAGTGACATACTTCCTTTAACAAGGCCATACTCACTCCAACAAAGCCCCTCCTCCTAAAACTGACACTCCCTATCGGATTATTGGGCCTGATTAAATTCTACCACAGAAATGAGGTCCAATAATTTTACCTTAAAAACTATCCAATAGAGGTTTTTCTTACTAATGTAAAAAACACTGTGTAAGAACTCTGTGGAAACCAGGACTATAATTTTTGGCATTATACATTTGAGATGCTCTTTGGAATTTGAAATGTATATAACAGTAACCAAGCAATAACATTATAGCACCAGGTCAATGAGAGAAGATTAGCTATCTAGAGGCTGGGAATATGGCTTGGTGATTAAGAGAATTTACTCCTCTTGCAAAATAATGGAGTTTTGTTCCTCAGTACTCACATGGAGGATCACAGCAGTCTGCAACTTTCATTCCAGAGGGTTTAACTGCCTCTTCTAGTCTCCATGGGTACCAGGTATGCACACAACATACAAATATACATATAGGAAAATAGTCGTATACATAAAGTACTTAAATAAAAAATAAAATAAAACAATCTTCTCACTCTCAGTGAATAATATAGTATCAGACGAGTATGAAAAAAACTTTATATATTAAAAGTGACTTGGGAGATGCTGTGACTTTATGATCTGATTTAAAATAGAAAGATATTTTAGGATTGCTAACCATACACACATTAATTTTATGAGTGCATAAAATGAGAAAAAGCATCCCAGAGAATTCTTCAGAGAGATGCAAAACCAATGTCAAGGGAATTTGGAACTTAGGTAAGAAAGTCAGTTCTGTTTGGCTGAGAAGATAAGCCAGGAATAAACCTAGAAGCAATAAATAACTTCTTCTATATCAAAGCAAGCGAAGGAATAAGAACCTCAGATTTGACAGGTGACTAAAGTGTGCTGACCAGCCACTTTGGGTGAGCTAGGAAATGTGCTCCCCGCAAAGACTGGGCTGCAACAGTCTCCAACACTGTTCAGACTGCAGCTTGGTGGCATCTTGAGCATATGAACCACATGGGTTGATTGCACTTGCACCTGCACCTAGGTGAAGCATCAGACTGATGATAGGCTGTGGGTGCCCTTGGTGACTCATTTGCTTTGGTTTTATGCTAAAAGCTCTGTCTACGTTTGGTCTTTGTAAAAGTAATAGAAAAGAAATCCTCATGGAAGTGGCTCCTGTGACCTCAGACTTAAAGGTTGGGTTGGCACCATACTGTCAGTCTATTCGGAGAGGAGGTGTAAGATTGAGATTTATTTTGTTTGGCTTTTGTTGTTGCTGTTGTTATTTATTTGTTTGTTTTCAGTAGAAGCACTGGAAGACAGAACATAGTCCAGCTCTGATGACTGGACCTTGGAAGATTCTTAGTTCCATGCAAACGGAACCGTAAGTAAAGTCCATCAAATTCGGAGTATTTGGGGTATAAAGACAGTCCCACTGAAGTGTCAATATAGAAATTGACACATTTTAATGCTTTTAAGATAAAACTGTTCTACAAATAGCACAGAAAACAAGTGAAGACAATGAGAATATTAAATTCAGCCGAGGATATGGGACCTGGAGAGCTCACATACACTGTTGATAGGAAGTCAAGTGGTAGAGGCATTTGGGACAATAAGTAACGGGTGTCTTCTTGCTTGTTCTTATCATTTAATCATTTGCCTAAAGAAACTGATAACTTACATTCACACATAAAGCTACATATGTGTATTCCTTATGCAGATTGATGGATAAGTAAAATATGGTACAGGCTGGCAATAGATTTTGAAAATAAATGAGCTATTAAACCATGACAAAAACATAGGGGACTGCTGGGGAGATTTTTCAGTGAATAAGAGGCTGCTCAAAACACGTATTTGATTCCCAGCACCCACATCACATACGTGACATCTCACAACCATCTTTATTT
Source organism: Myodes glareolus (assembly GCF_982192425.1). Classification (NCBI taxonomy): domain Eukaryota; kingdom Metazoa; phylum Chordata; class Mammalia; order Rodentia; family Cricetidae; genus Myodes; species Myodes glareolus. The sequence continues at coordinate 42,608,905 of NC_142050.1, forward strand.
TCAGTTCCAAGTGATCTTACACACTCTCTTGGTTTTCACAGTACCAGGGACACAATTAATGTGTGCATATAAGACACCCATATGTTGAAGAGGGATGTAGAAACAGAAGGGGAGAAGGAAGGGAAGGGAGAGGGGAAATCTTAATTGTATATTTCTAAGTGAATGAGGTCAATCCAAAGAAAACATGCATTTGGCGTGATTTCCACCTCAATTCACACAGAAGACAAAACTATAAAGATAGTCAAAGGAACACAGTTATATATCTAATCCTAGGAATATGCAAATTTTATGTCTTTAGTTGCCAGGGAGTAGATATTTGACTTGTCTTCCTTTTCTGGTTTTTAAAAACGATCTTCTTTTGAACATTCACTGTACCATTTCTGGACAGTGATGACTTTAATTTACATGAGATTGTGGTTCCTTTGAGCATGCTTAGTTATTTTGCCCTTGCTGCACCCAAGAGTCTTGTCAGTTTTACAGTGTTTACTTTTTTCTCCCTCTCTGATTCTGTAAGCATATTCTACTTCAAGGTGTTCAAAGCCCTCAGGAATTATATTAATGTATTTTGCCAAATTTTAGAACTTTCAGCAAAATATTATTTTAATGTATGAAGCCTCTCTCTATCCTCTCTTCCATTTCTCCCCCTTCCTTTTGTTTGTGAATGTGGTACATGCCTGTTTATAGACGTGCCTGTGTGTGGTATGGCTATGGAGGCCTGAAGTCTATATCTTGTGTATTTCTTGATTTCTATCCACATTATTGAGGCAGGTTCTTTATATTAATATACATATATATTATATGTTATATTATTATATAGCCAACTTGCTCCTGGGTAATCTCTTCAGAGTGCTAGCATTACAGGAAAGCCAAAGCCTACCAGGTTTTTATATTATTTCTGTGACTCCAAGCACTTATTATTTGGTTTCTGGTGATGTCTGTCCCTGTTTTTCAATCAATTCGATTTTTTTTAAGTCAATTCTGGATGGCACTTGCTAAAAGTTTAGACTTTCTCAGTTTCTCTGCTTCTTCCTCGCTTTTCCTGTGTGTGTTTTTTTACCAAAATGTCAGAGCAGATGAGGCAACATGCACTTTGGTAATTTAATTCTTCTGGGTAGAAGCATTCAAACCGAGTGGAGTTCTGGAGATGCTCTCTTCACTAAACGTCCCAACAAAGGCTTTTTTTTTTGTTATTTACAAACACTACTGTTTCCTCTTGTTATCCATGGATGCTGCTGATAGACACGAGCAGTTCACTGGAAGCTTTACCCTGCACTAAGGACCTTTCTTTTATCTTTTTGGTAGTAATTGGTTCATTATCTCTGCCTTCACTGGGGTCCTGTAGAGATCTAGGGTCTTAGCAGCAGTGAAATATTTCTGAAGATGCAGTAGCAAAACATTTATTAATGCATCCAAGGTGACTTTTTGGTGTATTTACTGACTTTGTACTCCAGGCCTTTACTACAGACTTTATTCTGAACACAAACCATGCCCACTTTAGACTGTGTGTGTCATCATGACACATAACTCTTGACACATAGCTCTAAGAAAAATTGAAATAGTTCAGCTCAGGTTTCAGTCCAGTTTCTAGACTTTGGTTGTTGTTAATTTTTATTTTCTTTCTTTTCCACTCTATTGGAAATTAAATCAAGAACTTTAAGTATGCTAAGTAAAGCCTCTACCCCTCTACCACTGTGATACACCATAAAATTTATTTTTTTACATTCTGTATATTTGTGTGTGTTTTGCATGAATACATCTGTGTACAAGCGTGTGTGTTATAGTATGCACATCCTGATCAGAAACTAGCTTGGAGGAGTCAGTTTTCTACTTCTACCTGTAGGTTTTGGTGACCAAATTCAGGTCTCCAGAACAGATGTCAAGCACATTTGCTTGCTGAGTCATCTCCCCAATCACGGGTAGTATTTTCAGTACAGATGTAAAGATATCAGTCCTTATAGCAATAAAAATCAAATTGGGAAAAGGTATATGAAATATTTCCCTACCATCCTTCTCAACACATAAGTTACATATTAGAATATCTTTGGACTATGTCAGAATACTTATTTTAAGAGTTCTTTTTATGGGTACATATATGTGTCTGTGAGAGTGTATGTAAAGGTATGTGTAGGTACCCATAGAGGTCAGGAGATGACTTTTGGTTTCCTAGATCCGGAGTTACAGGTGGTTTTGAGATGTCAAATATGAGTTCTGGGAAACAAACTCAAGCTGTCTGCAAGAGCAGTCATCATTCTAACACACTGAGGTGTCTTTCCAATCCTAGAATAATTTTACTTTTAAAAAATTCCATGAAATATCAACAAATTAATTTTGGATTGGGATTAGAAGAGGACTTGCAAAATTCTCTGAATCAGATCTTAACATCCCTTTGTTAGTCTGAGTTTTTTGAACACGTAAAATGCCATCCTCAGCACTGAGACTGTAAACAACAGTGAAGATGGATCAGTTGGATTTGCGTAGACAGTGTTGTATTTGGAAGAATTTGTCTTCTTCATGCCCTCAGTCCATTCAGGATACTATACTTTTTTCTTCTTTTCATTTGGATTTCTGAGCCCCAAGTGGAGGGAGGAATTTGATTGTGACACCTCCTTTACAGCTGATTTCAAAGATCTCTCACTCTCTGTATAATATCTGTGGATCTCTTTGTTTCCAACAAATGCAGAAGCAAGCTCCTCTGATGATGGTTAGGCAAAGGATTGGTCTATAAGTATTTTAAGTAAAATTATAGTATTTTTTTCCCTAGGACCTTGGCTATCTAGTCTCAGGTTCTTGGTTGCCCAAGCAGTGTCAGGTATGTGTCAACTCATGAAGTACACCTCAGGTCAAATCAGATATTGGTTCATTACTACCACAATTCCACGAGCATACCTTGCAGGAAGTACAACGTTGCATATCAAAGGATTTGTGCCTGGGTTCCTATGTACATTTCTCCTTTGGTAGTGTACAGAGTACCCTCCTGTACTATACCGAAGACAGAATGTAGAGGGGAAGGCTCTCGTAGGCACCAGCAACCTCTCCATGTTCTTTAGATGTATGGGTGTTGTTTCCAGTAATAAGGCCTTGCCCTCAGTGTGTTGAGAGCAGCCAACAGCCTTTGAGGTAGTCTGGTTTGCGGGGGAGGGGGTTTCTAATGGAACCCCTGTAGCCTAAAACTCAATTATATGCAGCCCTTTCTTCCTGGAAGATTTGTTTGGTAATAAGAGATTGCCAGTAGGGGCTGTGTCTCCCCATTATTCTTTTAGATAACCTTCATCTATGTGTGCACTATAGGAAGCTTCTAATATATTGAGTTTCCAAACTACCACTCAAATGACCCTTAATTTTAGCCATCTCTCTCCATATTTGCCATATATCCTCTTTCAACTCGCTGTTCCTCTCACTCTGTACTTAATCTTCCTACTCAAGTCTTGTTACACACATGCCCGATATTACTATCCTATTTTCCATTCATAAGGAGTTCTATCACGCCCTTCCTATACCTATTCTCTGCAGTTCTATGGGTTTTAGCTTGGTTATCATTGACCTAACAGCTAATAGCCACACAAAAATGAATACATACAATGTTTGTCTCTTTGGTTCTGGATTACCTCACTCAGGAAAATTTCTTTTCAGCTCCATACAATTTCCTTCAAATTACATGTTCGCTTTTTTGACTGTCTGAGTAATATTTCCCTGTAAAACTACAACATTTTCTTTGTCCATTCATTTATTTGTTAAAGGACATCAGGGTTATTTCTACTTTCTGGATATATTTATGAACATGTTTGAGCAACTATCTTTGTGGGAGAATGAAGTTTCTTAGGGTATATGCCTAAGAGTGATATAGCTGGATCTGGAAGATTGGTTTCTATTTTTCTTGGGAGCTGCTACATTGATTTTCATAGTGACTATACAAGTTTGCAGTGCCAGCTGCAATGGATGAATGCTCCACTTACCCTATATCCTTGCCAGCATGAGCTGTCACTTGTTTTGTTGAAAATAAACACTGTCATGAATGCAAGATAAAAATCTCAAAGTAGTTTTGGTTTGCATTTCCCTCATGGCGAAAAAGGTTGCCCATTTCTTTGTTTCTTAACCATTTTGGTTTGCTCTTTGGAGATTTTATAATGATCTACACTCCATGTGTTATTTATTTTCTTGCTATCCAGTATTTTTTTTTATACAGTTTTGATATTAGTCCTCTACTGGTTGTATAGTTGGTAAAAAACCTTTTCCCATTCTGGAGGCTGTCATTTTGTCTGAATACTGGTATCATTTGATGTTAAAAAGTCTTCTGTTTCACTCATATAATCCTTTTGATAAACCATTGACCTTTACATGTGCTAACCATGTTTAACAGAACATCTTTTCCTGTGTCAATGAGTTCACGGATAAACTGCACTTTTCCATCAGATTTAGTGTATCTCAATTTATGATGGATTATCTGATTCTTTCGGAGTTAGGATTTCTGAAGGATGATGAGTATGATTCTGTTTGCATTCCTCTACATGTCAGCATCCAATGTGACCAGCAGCATTCGCTAAAGATGCTCTCTGTTTTCTAGTCTATGTTTCTGGCTTCATAATCACAAATCATGTGTCCATATGAGATTTATATCTTGGACTTTAAATCTAATCTATTGACCAACTTGTCTGTTTTTGTTGCAATACCATGTTGTTTTTATTACTATAGCCCTAAGTACTGTTTCAGGATAGGAATGGTGGTGTATCAGTGGTTATTTTTTATTATTCAAGATTGCTGGACCTACCCTGTATTTTTTAATATCCCATATGAGGCTGGAAATTATGTTTTCAATATTTAGAAGTATGTCGGAATATTGAGAGGGATTGTATTGAATATGTAGACTGCCTTTGGTAGGATGGCCATTTTTATTATGTTAATTCTATCTTTGATGAGCATGGGTGACCTTTCCATCTTCTGATATTTTCTTTAATTTCTTTCTACAATGTCTTAAAGGTTTTATCATGCAAGTCTTTCACTTTCTTGGGTAAAGATTCCCCAGGATATTTTATATTGTTTGAGATATTGTGAAAGGTGTTTTTCCCCAATGATTTCTTTCTCAGTCCATTTGTCATTTTTATATGACAAATATATGGCTATGACTTTTGAGAGTTAATTTTTTATTCAGCTAGTATACTCAAAGTATTTATCAGTTGTAGACATTTCCTGGTATCATTTTTAGTTGTATTTACACATACCATTATATCATCTACAAATAAAGATATTTCTACTTCTCCTCTGATTTTTTTAAAGCATTCATTTACCTTTACCTTTTTTCCCCCTTCATGGCATGCTTTATTTCGGTTGTGATTTTTTTTTACTTTTTTATTATTATTTTTTTATTTTACATACCAACCACAGTTTCCCCTCCCTCCTCCAATCCCAAACCACTTCCTTGTCCCACAACCCTCATCTGATAGCCGGAGAATCTACATAAGACCAAACTAGGCCCTCTGAAAGTGGGTGATAGTTCTATAGCTTGGACAGTCTCTGGGGACACTGATAGTGGAACCAGGATTTAACCCCAGTACGTGAACTGACTTTTTGGAGCCCATTCCCTATGGAGAGATACCTTTCTCAGCCTTGATACGGCGGCGGGGGGTGGGGGGGGTGGGGGGGGTAGGGGTGGGTTGAGGGGAGCGGGGCGGACAGCTTGGTCTTCCCTCAACTTTATATCCTGGGGTATTTTATCGTGCTTTAACAAAAAAACTTACCTGAAAATCAGAGTGCTGAGCTAGTCACACTAGTTAAACATAGAGGACAGACAGTGGTGGCACACACCTTAATCACAGCACTCAGGAGACAGAGGCTGAGGGATCTCTCTGAATTCAAGTCACCCTGGGCTACCTGAGATTGGATCAGTCTAAAAGAGAAGCAGAGTCAAGTGATGGTCATCACACCTTTAATTCCAGCTCCAAGGAGGTAAAGATGGGAAGTGATAATGCTGGGCAGAGAGAAGAATATAAGCCGAAGGAGACAGGGTCTCAAATGTAGTCTGAGAGCTCTTACCTCTACCAATTCACAGAGACAAGTTCAGTCTGCGAATTGGTAGAGGTAAGAGCTCTCTAGTGGCTGACTGCTCTGCTTCTCTGATCCTTCAACTTGCACCCTGATAGCTGCGTTCAGGTTTTTATGATTAATAACAATTAGAATTAGTGCTGCTATATCCCTTCCATTTCTTATCCCCTTGATCTCCCTTAGCTTTATTAGCACTAGTTAAGACTTAAAACACTCTATTGAATAAGAATGAGACGTGGACAACCTTATCTTGTTCAAGATTTTAGTTGAATTTGTTTGAGTTTCTATCATCTAAGTTGATATTGACTGTGGACTTAGTATAAATCACCTCTATTATGTTGAATTATATCCCTGTACCCCTAATCTCACTGTGACCTTTTTTAAGAATGGGCATTGGATTTTGTCAAAACCTTCTTCTACATTTAATGAGAAAATCATGTGACTGTTTCTTTCAGTTTATTTAAGTAGTTGATTACATTTATACATTTAGGTATGTTGAACCATCCCTGAATCTCTGCCATGAAGCCTATTTAATCATGTTGGATGATCATTTTAATATCTTCAAAGATTCAGTTTGCAAGTATTTTATTCATAATAATTGTATCTATATTCTAAGGTTAATTGGTCTCTAACTATCTTATTTTGTTACATCTTAATGTGGTTTGGGTATCAGGGTAGCCATGGTCTCTTCAAATAAACTAGGCAATGTTAATCCTGTTTTCCTTTTGTGGAAGAGTTAAAGAATTATGCCATTAACAGTTCTTTATAAGTCTGGTAGAATTCTGTGCTATAACCATCTGACTTTAGGCTTATTTTTGGTGAGGAAACTTTAATTTACTGCTTCCGTTTCCCTAGTGGCTATATGTATGTTTAAATTGTTTATCTAATCTTCGTTTAATTTTCATGCTCTATATGTGTTGAGAGAAATATTCATTTCTTTTAGAATTTCAAGTTTTGTGGACTGCAGACTTTTAAAGCATATCCTTATGATTCTTTGGATTTCCTCATTGTCTGTTGTTACATCCCCCATTACATTTCTGATTCTGTTAATTTTGATCTTCTTTATCTAGCTACCTTATTTGGCTAAAAGTTTTTTCCATTCTTGTTGATTTTCTCAAGGAACCAACTCTTTGTTTCATTGATTCTCGGTATGGTTTCATTGTTGTTTTTTCTATTTTATTGATTTTTATCTCTGAGTTTGATTATTTTTTGCCATCTGTTTTTGGGTATGATTTCTTCTCTTTGCTGTATAACTTTTGTGTGTGTTGTTAATTTGCAAGTATGAAGGCGCTCTCTTTTTTAATGTAGGCAATTAGTGCTGTGAATTTGCCTCTTAGAACCATCTTTATTGTTTCAGCATTTCCTATTTAGTTTTTGTTTGGATGATTTGTCTATTGGAAACTATGCCACAATGTTCTCAACAACTATCAGTGTGTCAGAGTTAATACATGAGTTAGATTGTAGCAGTGTTTCTTTTATGAGCTTGGGTGTTCTTGTTTTTGGTCCATGATATGAAGAACTGCAATGTCCTCTTGGTGAAATTGTTCTTTGATGAGTGTGTAGTATCCTTTCCAGTTTCTTCTGATTAGTTGTCCTGTGAAATGTATCTTGTCAGATATTAAAATAATTATACTGGCTTGCTTCTTTTGACCATTTGCTAGAAAGCTAGAAATATATTTTTTTCATCTTTTTACCTTGAGATGATGTCTATTCTTGAAGTTAAGGTACGTTTATTAGATACAGGAGAAAAGACATATCCTGTTTTTGCACCCCCTTTTTCTTTTAATTTGGAAATGAGACCATTGATGTTGAAAGTTATCAATGAAAAATGTTTGTTAAATCCTCTTAATTTTGTTGTCTTGGTGTTTGTGTGTGTGTGTGTGTGTGTGTGTGTGCGCGCGTGCGTGCGCGCGTGTGTGCAGTTCCCACTTTTGGTTTATCAGTCTGGTATTATTTATTCCTCGTGTTTTCTTGGGTGTAGTTAGCATCCTTACATTGAAATTTTCCTTCAGTTGCCCTCTATAGAACAATTTGCAGATTGATAATGCTTAGTTTTTTCTTTTTTTTTTCTTAACACAGGGTGTCTTTCTTCCTCATCTACTTTGCTTGAAATTTTTCCTGGGCAGGATAATCTTAGAGAACATCTGTGGTCTCTTAGAGTTTGTAGAACATCTGCCCAGACTCTTGTAGCTTATAAAGTATCTTGGAGAAGACTGGTTTCTTTCTGAATATGTCTGTCTGTCTGTCTTTATATGTTATTTGATCTTTTTCTCTTGCAGCTTTTAATATTTTTATTTGTTCTGATGTTTAGTGGTCTGATTATTATGTGCAAAGGAAATTTTCTTTATTGTCCAATTTATTTGATGTTTTATATGCTTCTAGTAACTTTACAGGCATCTCCTTCTTAAGGTTAGGGGAGTTTTCTTCTACTTTTTAAAAATATTTTGTGTGCCTTTGATCTGAGTTTCTTCTCCTTTCTCTATTTCTATTTTTTGAAGATGTGGTTTATAATAGTGTTTCATATTTTCTGGATGTTTGGTGCCTGGAGATTTTTAGATTTAACATTTTCTTTAATAAAAATATCTGTTCATTCTATCCTGTCTTCAATGCCTGAAATTCTATCATTTATTGCTTGAAATCTCTCAGTGAGGCTTGCCTCTGAGGTTCCTATTCAAGTTTCTAAATTGTCCATTCTCAAGTTTTCCTTACTTTGAGTTTTCTTTGTTGATTGCATTTTTCTTTCAGGTGTTGAACTGTTTAATCATTTTGTTCCATTGTTTGTATTTTCTTTAATTGATAGTTCTTTAATGGATTGATTCATTCTCTCAATCATAAAAACGTTTATCATATATGCATGACGGCTATTTTAATGTTCTTGTCTTCTGCTCCATCCGTGTTGGTCGGGGTCTACTTTGGTATGGTTGGTGGGCTCTAGTGGAGGCATATTTTCCTGACTGTTAGTAATTGCATTTTTACACTAGTGTCTAGGCACCTGGGTTTGGCTGGGTTCGAAAATATTGCAATTCTAGGTACTGATATCTGGTCTTGTCTCTATTGGCCTGTGCTTTGTTTCTTTACTGTTTTTGTTATTATTTTCTGCTGTTTTCTTTTTGTTTTTCTTTTCTTTTCTTTCTTTTTTTTTTTTGAGATAGGAATTTTCTGTATAGTTCTGGTTGCCCTGAAACTATTATTCTTGTGACTTTATGTTGCCTATTGGGGAATGTTTCTGAAATCTTGACATGTCTAACCACTGGGAATTCTCACAAAATTTTTGTGTTTCCAGGTACTAGAAATTGACACTTAGGAATGCTAACAGATTAGAGGAATAGGGTCTGAGGGGGTTCCACAGGTGGGAGGAAGCTAGGTTATTCATCATGTTTTCCTTAGTCCCTGGGACTGGGGGCAGAGGGTGAAGAGAACTCACAACAGGTAGTCTATTACAGAGCTCAGAATGAGACAGGGTGATTAAATTTGGAGGAAAGAATGGGTGGAATTTAGAAAATCTTAAGCCTGCCTATCTGCATTGCTAGCCTGCTAGCCTGCTTGCCTGTTTCAAAGGCTTAGGCAGTGGGTTTCCAGGAAATTCCTGCTGGAGTTGCGGCTGAGGCAAGGGGACGTGACTGAAGGAAAGTTGCATTATAAGATCTGAGTTATCGGCTGGAAATGTGGCAGAGACTAAGGAGGCTGCAAACAGGTACTCTGCTAGAGTTGGGTGTGAGACTCAGGATTGGACTTGGAGGAGAGAAGGAGAAAGTAAAGATCTGCTCTTGACTTACCTGCTTCCCTGGTTGGCATGGCTGGTGGATTCCCAGAGAATGGCTGCTGGATTTGGGGTCTGAGACAAAAGAAGTATACCTGTTTTATATATTAAGAATTCCAAGATCAATTAGTCTTTTCTTGACAAAAGATTCCCAGTGTGGAACAGATTAAGATGCACTGAAATAAATCAGGATTCTTTTTATTATTTATTTATTTATTTTAAATTTCCACCTCCTCCCATCCCCACACTTCCCTCCCACTTTCCCTACTCCCCCTCCTCCTCCCTCTCCAGTCCTAAGAGAAGTCAGGTTGCCCTGCCCTGTGGGAAGTCCAAGGCCCTTTCCCCTCCCTCCAGGTCTAGGAAGGTGAGCATCCAAACAGACTAGGCTTCCAAAGCCAGTACATGCACATAAAATCAAAACCCGGAGTCATTATCGTTGGCTTCTCAGTTAGCCCTCATTGTCAATCACATTCAGAGAGTCCAGTTTGATCACATGCTCCTTCAGTCCCAGTACAGCTGGCCTTGGTGAGCTCGCATTAGATCAGTCACACCTTGTCCATGGGAGGACGCATCCCTTGCAGTCCTGACTTCCTTGCTCATGTTCTTCCTCCTGCTGCTCTTCATCAGGGCCTTCGAAGTTCAGTCCGTGCTCCAATGTGGGTCTCTTTCTCTATATCCATCCATTGTGTATAGGAGGGCAACTGAGTTTTTGGAGTTGATCTTGTAATCTGCCACATTACTAAAGGTGTTTATCAGCTGTAGGAGTTCTTTGGTTACCTTTAGTAACGTCGTAAAAATGGCAATTCTACCAAAAGCAATCTATAGATTCAATGCAATCCCCATCAAAATCCCAACAAATTCTTCACAGACCTTGAGAGAACAGCGACAACTTTATAAGGAAAAACAAAAAACCCAGGATAGCCAAAACAATCCTATACAATCAGGATTCTTTTTAGGCTATGAATTTGTTCCTACTTAGAAAAAGAAATGCTTACTTAAAAAAAAAAAGTAGCAGAGATAAAGTGGAGAATGTTGTTGATTGATTTTAAGTGACATATTTCTCCAAGGAAGTATTGTGGTTGTAGCACCAAAAATGCAACGACCTTGCTTGTCAACTTAACAGGGCAGTTCTGCTTCACAGAGTGGCTATCAGCTTACTGGCATTAACCCGGGATGATGCGCCCTCATTTTTAATATAAGACTTTGTGTTTCTTGAACAGCCTTGAATTCCTGATTATCTACCTAACTTTCAGCAAGACATTTCTGTGATCCTGCAAAATGTCATTCTTCCTCCCGATTTAGGCCCTGCTTATTAAGGTTTACCAATGCCCTAAAATGGAATTGGGAAATACTTTGTCAGTGAAGTTTAATAATTTTATTTGTCTTTCGGGGTTACAGTAATATCATCAAAAAAGAAGGAAAAAGAAAAATAAAGCCTGCTTTATACTGTGAGAAACAAATGATAGTTCAAAATTGCATTAAAAACACCAAAGGAATGGATTCCATTCCCCACGATACAGTCGTAACAATCTTCAAGTTGCTGTTTTTTTCAGGTTCAGGACAATATCATCTGCCCATAAAATGAATTCTCCTGTGTATTTCCTCTGTGATTAACTCCTTCAATGTCAGTTCCATGGAAACTATACTTCTAAATACATATGGGTTCAAAATAAGAACTTCCATTTTTCAAATTGATAGTCAAAACGAGCTATAGTATTTTCAGAGAACAGTATTCCACTCTGTCCTTCACCTTAGGCTTTTCTACTCTGGGGCAAAGAATACGGAAGTAAATATGCTAATAAAATACCTGGAAATAAATTCGGAGGTGTGCCTTGAATGGCTTAACAGCAAAACACAGTCCTCTGGACGATCAGTGAAAGTATGACCTATAAATGACTTTAGGGTTTCTAACACATATGTACAGAAGAAAGGAGCCCTTTCTGGAGTTGGGTTTTACTTTCTTGAACCCTGGCCTAACACTATTTTGTGGCCTTTCTTGGCCAGACATTTTTCTAAAAGAGAGAGAGATTCTTAATTTGTGAGCTGTTAATTTTCTCACAGGACTTTGTTTAAATGACTGGAAGCACAGATGAGTCCACCTGGAGAGAAATACAGTCTGCCTTTACACATAGCTCCAAAAGTGACATACCTTACCTCAGGCTTGAGCAGGGCGTTTTCTGATAACTGCTGTAAATATTTTATATACTTTTTCTCATCCGAATAATCCATTGAACATTTCACACCAGCAATGCTTTTACAGCTTACACACTGCTTCCCATAATTTATGTTCTTAATGTAATGATCACGGCCATGGGGGAAGGTATTATTAGAATCCTAAATTACAAGCGAGAAATCTGAGACCACATGAGCCTCCATATGAACTATGCTACAATCTTCTCTGCACATTTGCTTTAGGTGGTCCAGGAGAGGCCTGTTCCATAGAAGTAAATGAAACAAGAAACATTAATAATGTATTACATCCATTGACTGAACTAGGCATGTTACATATTATCTGCAATCTCAGGTCCAATTCTGAGAAAAACTTTATTGCTCTGGCTACCTTCCTGCACATTAAGAGCCTGGATACACAGGACAACTGAAGTCCCTAGTAAGGATTGACCCAGAATGAAACTCCCAATATCTTGACACCAAATCTTGGGTCTTTACATCTTCTACACCTATTTTCTTTGTAGTAAGAAAGATAAATGGCTCCTGTTATGTCTATTGAGTGACTCTATTGCTATCACAGCTTATTAAGTATATAGTTTATTAAACCAAAGCATAATAAGATTAATTCTTAGTGACTAAACCCATTTATCATGCATAGGTGAACGATTTCCGATATTCTTGGACCTTTACTTTTGTTTCTCCGATATTAATTTGGGGAATTGGGACTTAAGGCCTTTCTTAATTTTTCCCCAGAAAATGTCAGAAATCAACTATAGCATTTTACCTCCTCTTCCTCATAGACCCACATACCTTGAGTAAAGGGTTTTAATGAAGACAACCTTTTACTATTGAGTGTTCTAAAGTTTCTCACTCTCTGCACATTGTTCAGCTGAGGGTCTCTGTACTGACTCCCATCACCTGCCAGCAGAAACTTCTCTGAGGAGCTTTGAGTTAGACACTGATTTATGGGTATAGCAACATGTCATAGAGGGTCAAGGTCATCTCATGCTGCCAAGTAAAACCTCCAATGCCATAGATCGGTTACACGTTGCAGAGTCATTGGTCAAACTGGTTCTACAAAACCCTCTATAGGCTATTGACAAGGGTTTAGGTTGCTTGGAAAGTTTAGGCTCCACCACTGAGGCTTCAACTTGTCAAACTTTCCAGTGTCAGACAGTCATCACCGTTTACAACTGTACAGTCATGCTGACTAAAACTTGGGGAAATAACTGAGTCAACATGATTGCACAGTTATAAAGAAGACTATCAGAACCTCAATGATATATAACAATTTTCTAGAAGAAAAAAAAACTGATAGAATTAATAGATATTACAAATGGGATTTATTACATTGGTCTCACAATAAAAACTGGCTTGTCCAGTGATAACTGCACACTGGAAAGTTTGACAAGTCAAAGCCTCCGTGATCAGAGGCCAACACTGAGGAATAGACCGTTCCTGGAGACATGCTTCTTCAGGAAGAAAAAGCAGTGTCCTGTTGCTGCAACAGCATTAGTAGCAGTGTGCATGCACTCAATGAGAAGTCAAGGTAGGAAGGCAAGCAGTAGTGATTTTCTTTCAAACGTCTTTATATCAGTAATGATGCAGGAAAGTACTACTCATATAAAGAGTGGCATTCTACTCACATTTAAACCTTCATGAAAATACCACAGTTTGTCCCATAGGTACCTCTCTCTCTCTCTCTCTCTCTCTCTCTCTCTCTCCCTCTCTCTCTCTCTCTCTCTCTCTCTCTCTCTCTTTCTCTCTCTCTCTCTCCTTTATGAAAATACCACAGTTTGTCCCATAGGTACCTCTCTCTCTCTCTCTCTCTCTCTCTCTCTCAATTCCATATTAAGCAGGCAGAAAGGCATAATTCAGTATAACAGCAGGTGTTTGAATTTTAAATATTTTTTTCTCATTCTGTAGGTTGTCTCTCAAAACTACTGTGTGATAGAAATACTAATTTTGTTGAAGACAAAAGCGTGTACTTTTTAAATTTCCAGTTTTAAATCTAAGGTTGGAGTTTTATATCTTAGAATTTACTGTCAAATTTAAAAGCTAGTTGTTTACCTCTATTACTACTTCTAAGAATCATGTGGTTTTAGTTTTTGCTATTTGTTATTGACCAATATCAATTCCTGTTTGTAAGTGAAATGAGAGAGGGAACCTCTTTGTTGTTTTGTACAAGAATAGAGAGTTTCTCTAGAATGATTTGTTTAAGGAACTACTTCCTAATTAAAAAAACTTAAAGATTTTGAATAATTTTTGCTTTTGGGTTTATTTCTTATGGGGTGGAGAGATATTTTTATAATTTCAGTATTATTTTTGAAAATATTAAAACTTATTTGTTGATCTAGCATATTCTATTTTACAAACTATTACCTGTGAGTTTGGGTAAATGTGCATTCAGTGACTGGTGTGTGCATAACATCTATCTATTCATCTATCTATCTATCTATCTATCCATCTATCATCTATCTTATATTTCTCTATACCTGTATTACAGAGATAGAGCTATTATTTGTTTATTTATGACTAGATAGAAAGTGAAATATCAATGTGATAAATAGATAGGTAGATAGATAGATAGATAGATAGATAGATAGATAGATAGATAGATAGATAGATAGATAGATCAATAGGTAGATAGATATCCACTCTGTCTGGTTAATGTTCACCGTAAAATCTTTCATGGTTGATTTTCTCTCTGGATGTTACATAAATTTTAATAGTTAATTTTAATGTCTCTGGCTACTAATGTCAGAATTTCTACTTTGACATTTAATTATTTGAATGTTTGTTTCATATCATTTGGTGCTCACTGTAGTATCTAATGATTTAAATGGGCCCGTATAAGATTTTGCATGGTAAACTTACTTTTTAATGAAGTAAAAATGAGAAGTTGATTATTTTACAAAATGATTGTGTCATTACATTATTTATTTTGTGAAGGAGTAAATATTGTCTTTTTTCCAGAAGTAGTTTCAGTATGAAAGGAGGTTTTCAGGCATGGCTGTCTCCTCCTTCCCCTCCCAGACTGCCACATTCTTATTCTCCTCCTTGCCATCCCATCTCCTCTGACAGGAATATCATAAATACAGACCATCATCTGACCATGACATGCTGATTCTGAATTTTTCTACCACCTAGAAACATGAGATAATTGATTTCTGGGTGTTGTCAATTATCCAATCTCAGAATTTTGTGATAGCAACAATAATGGATAAAATGTCCATAGACATTATATTACTATCATTATTTTCTAAGATGAAATATTTATAGGAATATAGCTGCTTCTTTGAATATTGAGTGATTTCCACCTTAGACAGGAAGTGGATTCACTCTAAAGCTTAGTCTTGTGCCGTGTTGGTAGGTGACTACTCCTTCAGGCTTTACAGATTCATTCATTTCACTAAAAAATAGAATGATGTAAAGTTAAGAACATAAATGAGCTACTTTTACTAAAACGAAACCATTTTCTTTGTAAAAATGTAAAGTGTAAATTTTAAGTGTTTATACTTTAAATAGAAAAAGAAGAAGGCTGGAGATGAGAAGATCAAAGAAGTATAAGCAAAACCACTGCGAAGTCAATTTTGAAGAAAAAAGAAGAAGACAAAACCTTAATTATATCCAATTAAGGATGTAACATTATAAGCTTAGAATAAAAAACAAAAGGAATAATCCAAGTGCCTGCTGAAAGTATGTACCTGGGGAGTTGAACAACATTGATTTAACTTTTCTAAGCAATATGCAAAATTAACAAGTAAGTTTTAAGAGGTAAAGTCTGATAAGAGGAATTAACAATGCTTTTAAAACATTGTACAAGCTCGGTTTTGGCATTTGTATGCTGAGAAACTTTTGAAGAATTAAACCACATCCTGCTTCTCCTGTGTGGTAGGCAAACACTCCACCACTCAGCAACATTTGTCGCTTTGTTATGCTTTCTTTTGAGTCAGAGCCTTAAGTTGTCCAGCCAAGCACTGAACTTATGATAATCACACAAACATGACCAGACTATTATTCCACTCTAAGTGGAGTTGACTGTATTCCTCATAATCAGTGGCAGGAAAAAATTTTTAGTTCAAAGAGAAATTCAACAATAATTTTGAAAACTAATAATAGTTTCATTCAGTATATCGGGACTGAGATAAGACATCAGATGTTGCAACGTGTTTGAGAGTAGAAATACACTAAATTCTGGTACAGTAATTCCATGTAAAGAAATTATAAACCAGAAAGAAATCTATATTACTGAAAAGATTATTAGTACATGCTTTCAAGGTTGTGTATTAAATCATTACCTCTCCTAGCTGTTCGAGCTTACATTCTGAGACAATAAGTTAATAACATCTGTCTCAACAAAAGACTCTCCGTAATCTACATGATTCTTTCATCTGTTTCTTACTTATTAAATGATAAAATTGGTATTTATTAAAAAACATATTCCATTGATATTGTGCATTGTTAGACACATTCCAGCACAAAACTTCATACAAAGCTAGCTTCTACATTGGTTGTACACATGGTAAAAAGATAATATGCACATCTGTTAAATAAGATTCTTTATATTTAAAAATGGGAGCCAGCATGTAAGAGATTAATGTCATTTCTGGAGATTCACAATGGGATCAAAAGATTGATTGACAGATGTTACAACAATCAATTGTTAAATATTCATGAATTTTGTGAAGCAGTTGGCAGCATATCCTTAGTCTGGAGTCAAACACAATTCATGGTGGGATTATTTATACTGCAGAAAACGGCAAGCTCGACAACTCAGCTCTCCCATGGAGCTGTTCTTAAATAGTTACCAGCAGACCACTGAGTTTAGCTTCTGACTTCAAAATATCTCAGAGATTGCAAACATCCAATTTACTTCATGGTGTGTGTCATACTGGCATATGTAATTTAGAACAAATTCATTTGTGGGTTATTTTCTGTTCCTCATACTTTTGAAAACATATCTGTGAACGTTATTTCATCTTTTAAAGAGATGTGGTGTTTGCGGCCACTGAATATATCCATTGATTCTTGGTCTTTTTCTAATTGAGATTAATAAAATAACAATATTTTATAAAATATCCTTCCATGCAACTTAATATCAACTAATTCAACTTTGAACTTTGCAACACTAATTTTTTCATTTATTTCACAAAGAAATATGTAGCAATTAATACATCATTTTCCCCTTATAATATAATAACGTCTGCTGATCTTTAAATATTACGTGGTAAAGTTCAGAACTTTACCATAAATCCTTACATTTAGAGTACACATGGAAGTCGGGAAATTATTAAGGGGCCATATGGAGGCTTTCAAGCAAGAAAAGACAAAACTAATTTGTGTAAAGTATTGAAAGAGAAAAATGAAAAGGGGTATTCAAAATGTAATAAGATCTGGAGGACAAGGTAGCAGAGAGAGTTTAGAGAGGAAAAAATAACACTAAGGTCTATTAAAAAGTCATACAGTAATTTACTGTAGAAGTTTACATGCAAACACACATACACAGAGTGAAAGAGAGAGAAGTGTTAAAATGGAGTTAACCTATCATAGGGAAGCAATGCTTCTATTAGTCACTTATAAATAAAATGCCTAGTGCCAGTGGAACTAGGAAAAATCAGATATTTTTACATTCCAATTATTTTTTACAATTTTATTTTTAAGTGAAAAAAAATTTTATACAATATATTGTGACCATGGCCCTAGTTCTCTCTCTCTTTAGATAATTTTTGAGAAGGTGTTAGTAAGATCACATCAAGCCCCTCAACAGTATAGGTTGGTACTATTCCTCTTTGTTTACACCAAGACTTTATGATAAGAGCCTATTGTTGAAGACACCATATCCTTGAGTCATAGAACATAGAGAAATTCATCTTCTACTGACTTACCCTGTTGTAAAATATGTATTTAACCAGGCAGAGACATGCTACATTCACTCATGCTACATCTGTTAACTATGTAAAAATGTGTTGCATTTGTTCATGTTGCATCTATGAGAACTATGTAAAGATATGTTGAATTTGCATTAATTAAATAAACTTATCCTGGGTTCAGAGAGGCAGGGTTAGCAACTGGTTGACAAGAAGTAGCAAGAAGAACCTAGTGTAGGGTTTTATAATTTGGGTGGTGTAGAAGGGAGTGACTTCCAGGGTGCGAGCAAGGAGGTAAAGTTCATCAGCTGCTACTCTAAGTCTTTAAGATTGCAGGTTTTCATCCTAGCCTTTCATTCTTGAGTTTTGTTAAAGCTATATAGACTTAGTCAGGACTACCCTAAGTGGCAGCATTAGAGCCATTGACTGAGGGAACAGAATTTCCTCTGGGCTATGGCCTTAACATCCAGGACACTAGGTAAAACAACATTATCTCTACTGTCTGAATTCATCATAGTGGAAGGTGCTGTGCAGTCTACTGCAGGAGAGAAGTCACCGTTAATTATGTCCAGCTGTGAACTGTGTGAGCTCCAGTTATGACTGCTCTGGTGAGACATGCTCTCTGATGTAAGCGTGACATGACTGTTATGGGAGAAGCCAAGCACTTTGTGGTTGGGTTCGATCCCCATTCCACAATATGAAAGACACACCCGGTATCATTAGTAGGCAACATGTGATGCAGCCATAAAATCATTAGTTTTGCTTGAAAAATTAAATTGCTCTCTATGCTGATTCTAGGTCATTAATTCTTCATAAGTTGTTCATCCATACAAGTTTAATTTGCAGGAATGACTGTTGGTTGTTATTTATTTTTCTTTTGACTTATTCTCTTGGGGGTCCTACCATCCAGCTCCCAAATAAATGCACAGAGACTTATTCTTAACTATGAATGCATGGCCTTAGCTTGACTTGTTTCTAGCCAAGTTTTCTTAATTTAAAATTTCATTTTTAATTTAAAAAACCAACCTTTTGCTTCTGGGCTTTTATCTTTCTCTATACCTTTCTTTACGTCTTACTTCCTGGCTTACTCTGTAGCTTGGTGACACTGCTGTCCTTTTCTCCCCTCACTCCACCTTCTTCCCATAATTTTCCCCTTATTTATTCTCTCTGCCTGCCAGCCCCATCTACCCCTTCTCCTGCCTAGCTATTGGTTGGTAGTTCAGCACTTTATTAGACCAATGTGGTACTTTAGACAGGCAAATTAGAACAGCTTCATAGAGCTAAGCAAATGAAACACAAACAATCTTTCACAGCTTTGCATCATTAAACAAATGTTCCACAGTATAAACAAATGTAACACATCTTCAAGTAATATTCTACAACAAATGACTTTTAACTTCCCTTCTATCTTCACTAGGAAAAAATGATCATAAGGAAGATTTTGTGGGACTTTGTAATTTGGTGACCATCATTTTTGAGAAAACAATTAAGCTTATAGTTCTTTTTCCCCTAAAGTTGGTAAATTTATGTGAATTTCTAGCATTGCATGCAGGCCTGAACTCATTTTCATGTCATGGTGACTTTGAAATGATGAATTCTGGTACATGAGAGGTCCTATGAATGTGCTCTGACTATACTAAGCACCTCAGGTTCCCTTGGGGACTGAGACAGTACTGATTTGCAGTCCTGATGGACTCTCTAAGTTTATGACATGGAGTGCTATATACTATTCAGTTTTACCCCAAGACTCTATACGGCCATTCAGATATTCTAACCACGGGGACAGACACTTGTGTAATGAGTGTGAAGTAAGAAGACGACAAGGGAAAACTAGTAATCTAAACCATAGCTCCAGGCTCTCAAGGGAAATAAAATGGGAGTAACACAAATCATCCACTTAGTCCCAATGAAATTACATGCAATAAAAGGGTAAATGCGACAAGATCCTAATGAGAAATTCAGGGTGCTTCATGAACTTCAAATACCATAAGCTTTACTGTTCTTGAGATCTTTCAGAAGAATGCACTTTCTTTGTGCTCACTAGCGATTACATACAGTACTCAACTTCCTTCATGGACTTCCATCAGGGAGCTGCATTCATTGTCTCTAAGCTCCTTCTTCATTTCTAACTTCCACAGAAACTATATATATACATATATATAGTTTTACTTACGGCCTTCTACTAATTTTACCACAAACTTTCTTCCCCTGCTTCTCTAAAACCATCACCATTATGTCAAAACCCATTCTTCATATTCAGTTTACACCATGAAGGTAAAAGAAAATGTTCTTGAACATCCTTGCTCTGAAATCATCCTCCATCAGTGCCTCTCCATAATCTACCAGCAGTGGCCTCCACCACCATCATCAATATGCTAAATCCTTCACAGTCTCTCTGTCATTACCCTAATAATGCTCTTGTGTATTTCTCCCTTTTAGTTTAATTAAACCTCAGTGAATTTTTAAATCGCTTCTTTTATTTCTATTGTTGTTAATTACCACATTTGTAATAGTTTGTACCCCTGCTGTCTATATTTGGTTTGTGGATACTAAAGGCCTTCTAAACTGGCTATGTAATATTAATGTCACATTTAACTTACTTAATCGTTATACAATTTCTCATTCTCTTAGTATACTGAGTATCTGAACAAGCACAAGCCATATATTAGAGACAGTCTCCTGAGCTTGAGGGGACCTGCTCATCTGTGTTGCCATGATACTCTCTTAATGGACTCACTATTGTTAGACTCCCATTAGTGGGACATGAGAATTCTTTGATATCAGATTACTCTTTGTATACTGTTCAGAATTCTCTAACAGAATTTATAGAACAAATCTTTCTCTCTCAATATATATACATGTATATGTATATAAGTACACAAACACATATGATATATGATATGTATTAGAATGACTTAATGGCTGTCATCCAGCTAATTCAACAATGGCTGGCATGAACAGAAAGTCTAAGAATCCAGTAGTTGCTTAGTTCAGGAACTTGGGTATTTTATCTTTTCTTTAGTATATGCTGGAATCCAAAGAAGTAAGTTCTAATGCCCCCCCTTTTTTTTTCACTGATCTTTTATTGTAAAGATTCTGCATCTCTCCAAGTATGATTGCTATTCTTGATTGTCAACTACATTAAGAATTAAGTAAAAATCAAAATAGGAGTGCAAACCTTTGAGAGATTTGAAGTGGTAAGGTCTATTCCTAATTCTATAACCTGGATTTTTGAAATAGGAATACACACCTTTAATCCAGATCTTTAATTCAAGTCTAATCAGAGTCATGTTCTCTGCTGGAAGCCTACACAAGGTCATGAAAGAAGGAAGCTCTTCCCCTTTGCTTGCTTGCTCTCACCTTGAGGGCAAATCCATTCTTTAATTGGCATTAGAACTTGCACATTAGCCAGGGGCTGCACTACCACCTTGGAAAACTTCTTCAAGGCGGCTTTTGATGTCATCTCCAGGACCTATGAATTTCTTGATCCCCAGCCTCTGAAAAGGCACTGTGTTCACCAAATCCTGTTATGGAAAATTCATGCCAGAATCTCTATTTGGAAAACCTAGACTCCAGCTGTGACAACTACATAAAAGGTTTTACTTTAATAAAATTTCATAAACTCTGTTAAAAAATAAAATAAAGAGCATCCCCTGAAATGGACAGGAGGAAAACAATAAGTAGAAAAGTAAATACAGAGAATTTTGAAAGAAGGACAATAGAAAAATTAAAAATAACAATCCATAAAAAGGAGAACAGAAACATTTATACGATCATTAAAAGTCTCCTAATTTTTAAAATTAATAGGCTTTTATTTAATTTGATTAGAGGAAATAATAGAATAAAGTACAAATAAGATAAGGTAACATTTGGTATGTGAACTGTTAAAATATAAGCAATTTAAAATAGACTAATAAAAAAATTCAAAAATGCATAAAGCAGAAAACCAGTGTCACCAAGATAGATGGCATGAATCAAGTTATCCCTTGATCTGCTACACAAGGAAGTTCACGCCCCTCTCCTTTGGAATTCATGTAGAACTCACATGCTATCTACTCATGTCTTCCTTCTTTCTAGTTTCAAATGCATCAAGCTCTTGCTATCTTCGGTACCTTGTACACTTACTGTTGACGCTGACTGTAGAAATACACTATTTTCACTCCTGTCTAGCCTGCCTCTGTTACCTTCCAAATCAGAATTAACTTACTACTCTCTACCTGTTATAAGTGAGTGTTCACTGCCTAAGATAAGGGCTTGCATATCCTCGTGCATGCTTGTCATTCACGTTGGTAATCGTCACTATTCTTCCACTGCCCTGTCCTGTCCTTCTCACTCCCCAGGGCCACTTCTTCATTTTTTTTCATGCCCCCCCCCCCAAAAAAATACCAAGGTTTCTTACATCTGAATTAAAAGTCACATAGGAAACATTAGGTCTATTTCTTTGCTCAGTGATCTCTGTTTCTTTCGTAATTCCCTTCTTCTTTTGGGTGATTGAAACTTAACTGTACAGGTACCACGTTATATATTCCATTCTGTGTCTGCACAGCAGACATCCTCTTCTCTAAGGTAACTTTCCTTATTTTACTCTTCCTATCAAATCATCCAAAGTTTTAATATATATTTTTCAGATAGGGGCCTGTTGTTAAGGTGTTAAGTGATTAGATTTCTCCAATATGTTTATATTCTTAGTAGATGTCATGCCTTTCCCTGATCTGATTCCTGACCTAGAGAGTATGACTACTGGAGAGAAAATAAATCACTTCAGCCATTTTGGTTTTTCTTAACAAAAGTTAGTGTGGATGCATGCGCATTCAAATTAGAAAGCCAGGTGTCATGTGGATGCCCAAAAGGATTTTATTCTTAACATATTCTGCTTGTTATGTAAATATCCTCTGACAAACAAATGCCAGGCTTAACTTGTCTCAATACTACTGAAGAAAATCTTCATGTAGATAAACAAATTCATTTCTGACTTCTCATTCCCTTGACTTGTGGACCTAAACTCTTTCATATGCACTACTGGCCTGATAAATTTTCCTTTAAAGAACATTCTGATTTGGCAAATAAAATGAATATCTGATGTTTTATTTTAGAATACTGAAAATCTAAGAGTAGCTAGTACATGTTATAAACTGATATTAAAACTGTTGTGAAATCTATACACACATGTATACATACTTGTAGATGTGTGTATGTATGTAGATCGATATGTATGTGTTGACAACTCGACCATTAGCCTGTCTTCAGTGAGCTATCAGAAACAACTGCGAGTAGTTATACAAAAAGTTAGCTAATTCTGAAATTCCTCCAATATATATTACCTTGCTATTTTAAAAGTAAAATTTAAAAGCAGTTTGGAAACACTTTTCAACTCCATAATCTGTCATGAATAATAGACTCTGATTATATGATCATATTTGTAAATAAAATTATTCATTCAATTTAATAAAGATGTATGCATTCCCATTTGGCACTGTTGAGAAAACATGTTTAAAAACAAAATCTGCTGCCACATCCAGAAAACCTGTCCACAGAAACAAAAAGAAAGAAAACTGCTTTAATAATGAATAATTAATGCAGTGTGCTTTACTAGAGATCTGCTCAAGATATCAAAAAGAAAGAAAAAAATTCTCTCCTTTAATTCAGTCATGAAAAAAACCCAGCTCACTGCTTAAGTGCTCTCAAGGAAGCAGGTCACTTGTCCTCCACTCAGGAGACTTTATTGTGTTTTTTGCCACACTTCCAGATTTGCTTTAGGTTTTGTGTAGTCATTTTATTTTCCTGGTCCATTTAAATGAAAGAAAATTCTTCAACTTTATTAACAGGCTAAGGGCAATTTAGAGTAACAACCAGCTGAGTTTCTGTGTACAAGAAAACAGGGAAAGGAGTTCTCATCCACAGGATACTTCAGACCTAGACCCTGGAGCCCTGAGGAAGCATCCCATCCCTGTTGCTAATTTATCTTTTTAAATTTATGCATATACATTTCAAAGGACAAACAAGTTGATAATGAATTTTCTAAAGCTACAATTTTAAGAGAAATGAGGTAGAGAAAAGTAGAATTAAAGCAGGGAAAAATAAGTTTTCTATTTTAAGAGCCCTATATTTAATCTGTGTTTGCCTTCACAGCAGACTCAACATTGCAATGAGACATGAGGTATTTGTTGGGTTTTGCCTGATAGGTGGCCCACTGTAATCCTAGCATTCAGTAAGATCAGATGTTCAAAGCTAAGCCTAAAGCTTATCAAACAAATCAGAATACAACTCTGCTGGTTTTAAGCAAAGATTTTCTTTTTACTTACACTAAAGATGACTTCAAAGGTAGAAAAATATATTAAAGAGAAGCCTATCACAAAATGTCATAGCCGTCCTCTTGCACAGAACCATGGTGAGACTTAGTGGATGAATTATTAAAGAATTAGAAGCAAACTGATAAAACCTTGGGGAAGCGTGTTTCATTGCAACCACGAGGAGAAAACTGCCTAACAGACTGAACTGGGTAATGTTATTACTTGCTTGGCATTATTATAGATTCCTAAACCTCAGAAGATTAGCTCTGCTGCTTGGAAGGCCAAAATGTAGAACTACCAAGAAGGTGACCCAAATGGATGTCAGAGATTGATGGGAACCAACAGAAAGCTTCTGTCTTTTCTGAACCTGTACAAGGAATTAAACAGATACACACAGCTGCTAGGATGTGGGGAACTTCTAAGGGAGGACTAAGGCAAAGCGAAAGAATAGCTTGGTGGCTCAAACAGTCCTAAGACACAAGCATTGGGAGTTTTATGTCCTTTAGTGGAAGCTTTCAGGGTTATTTACATAGTTTAGGTTTTTCCATACATTCCATTGCATCTGGTTCTCTGTGAAATGGTTTATACCATGTCCCATTAGCATCTTAAATAGCCACCCAGAGATGTAATTGGTTTTAGTATTAAAATAGGTAGCACACCCTCATATGTGGGACATTTGTGTATGTTTCTGGGACAGTGGGTGGATTTAGTCATCCATCGCAGGATGCTTTCAGCCTTCCTTTTTGCTAACTGATTGGTTTTTCTCTTATGCTATCTCGTCACTCTGCGTAAAGGCTCCAGTTTCCATTTTCTACCTTATATTCCTTCTCAGAAGCTTGTAATTAAATATTATTTTACTAGTAGCATGTGCAAATTACTTTTGTGATATGATGGTGAATGTAGGCTCAGGAAAAATGATAGTTACTCTGAAAATCATGTCTGTTACTCGAAATCTAGTCAACTGCGTAGACTTAGTAAGGTCATGGATCCTAGAGGGGACTCTAGGTGACACCTGCTATCAGCAGTTTACTCGACCAGCACAGTTCCTAACTTCATTTTATATACCTTCCATATACTCACTGGTAAGGGGAGCTTTTACCACTTTTTAAGGAAACTTCTCTTTGCAACATGTGGAGGCCATTGTAGAAAACCACAGTTGGTCAAAATGCAAAGATCAAGCTACTGTGAGGTGCCAGGCAACAGTAGATTCATTTATAATGCAACTCCTGCTCCCAAGATTCAGGAAACAGTGAGGAATAGGAGACAAGAAGAGTGTAAGGGCAAAACGTCTACTGTGAGACGATATTTCTGGGAACAACAGGAGATCTGCAGCCATGACACCTCAACAGTTTGGTTGCCGAAACAAGACCTGGATATGGGAGAATTAGAAGAAAGGATCACAGGATGGGTTAGAGGGAGGAAAGGTAAGCTGGCAAGAAATTATGTAATTGTATTATAATTAAAAATAAAAAAATTACTATTTTTAAAAAAATGATACTTACTCTGGATTAGTGGAAAGATAGACAGGACAACAGTATCAGAGAGGACTAATCATACTTAAAAGGAGTGAAAAGAGACAGATATGAAGAACAGGTTCAGCAAGCACTGGGAATCAGAAAAGAGAGTGATACTCTTGAAAGAAATGAAATGAGTAATCTAGGAAGGTGAAAGACAGCTTATGGAATAAAACTGTCAAAAAACATTGAGGGAATAAAAACAAAGATATGAGTTCAGAGACAGTACAAGACCTTGATCAAAGGATATGTGAACAACTAGAGACATGGAGAATTTCAAAAGGAATCTGGCATTTGGATCTTACAGAAGCCCATGAATTTTGGTTATGGCTTGTTAAAATGATTCAGATAATAGCTTGAAAGGCTAAAGAAGTTGATTATAATATGTGTATAACAGAATTTGCTTTTGTTGTTTTTCTGGTTGCTACATTTTTTTTTAAATACTCATTGTTAGAAAAAATGTTTTAAAGCACATCAAAGAGGAAGACAAAAATTTAGTCAAGTCCCAATATTGTCATATTCTTTGATTTTCACTCTTTTGGATTTGCCATTTATAATTTCCCTTGTGATTTTTTTAAATGTACAGTTTATTAATAGCCTATCACAAAGGCTTGGTTATCTTTAAAATCCTAGTACTAAAACGCATTGGCTCTATCAAGCATTATGTGGTTATATTTCTGTTTAAATTTATAAAGCTGAAAGAAGTTATATTAAGTCAACTGTAAATCATAAGTGAACACCCTATGAATGTATTTATGGCATAAAGCTTAGTTCCAGTTAACCCCTACACAATCAATATTTTTTGTAATTATACTGTACTTGCTTCTTATTATATACTTCAATAGCTTACTTCAGATTGATTTATGATGTGGGAGGTCCTTCTGTTTATATGTTGCTTAAACTGGTTAATGAATAAAGAACACTTTGAGCCTATGGCAGGGAAGATCAGAACTAGGCGGCGAAATCTAAGCTGTATGCTGGAAGAAAGAATGGCAGAGTCAGAGAGACAACATGGAGCCACTGGAAAGAGAAGCCAGTCAGAACATTACCTGGTAAGCCACAGTCATGTGGTGATACACAAATTAATGGAGACGGGTTAAATTAAGATGTAAGAGTTAGCCAATAAGAAACTAGAGCTAATGGGCCAAGCAGTGAATTAATTAATATAGTTTCTGTGTGGTTATTTCGGATCTGAGTTGCTGGGAACTAACTAGCAGCCTTCCTACCACAAATTGGCACCCAACAACAAGTGGCTCTCTCCTCCAACAGATTGATAGTCATTGTTTGTACATTGCAATTCAAATTATGGGATGAATCTCAGTAATTTATCATAACATGCCTGCATTTGTAACTTTCTTAGAAACTTCACAATATCTTTATTCCATTTCCTTTTATTTTTTTCTTTTTATTCTTACTGTTTTAAGCGTATTATTTTATTAACAAGAACCATGGACTTTGATGCTTTTATTGTATTCCTCAACGATTTGATGCATTTAACAACAGTCCATTTGAAAGAGTCACCTTAATGTAATAGAGCTATAAAGAGACAAATGTTAAAATATTTCTATGGTAACTAGATTCCCAGGACCAAGGGTAGGTAGAACCTATGTATATCAAACATTCAACAAAGTTTTCAATCCTTGTGGGTTTGAAATGTTGCAGGTATAAAGTCAGATTATATTGGACTCTCTTTAACACTTCATATGGTCAGTTATTCCCTCACTGTATCTACCTGCGATATTTAGATCTTTTATAAGTTTAACATAAGCTAGAATCATCAGAGAAGAAGTAGCCACAGTTGAAAAAAAACATTTGTATCAGACTGTCCTTTAGGCAAATTTGTACAATATTTTCTTTATTAATGTTTGATGTGAAAAGGTCCAGCCCACTGTGAAAAGTGCTGTTCCTAGGCAGATAATCCTGTTTTGAATAGCAAATAATGTCTCCTGAGAAAATTGGGAGCATGGAAGTGGGATAGAAAACGGAGGAAGGAAAAAGAAGTGGAGGGGAGAGAAGAACATGAGAGAACTAGATAACTGAGATGGGGAAAAGACAGAGAAAGAGAATAAGGAAAAAGATATCCTGATTGAGGGTTTCATTATGGGGATGGCAAGAACCCTGGCATTAAGGAAATTCCCAAAAATCCATAAGGATGAGCCCAGTTAAGACTTTAAGCAGTGTGGAGAACATACCTGAACTCTCCTGTAATCAGATTGATGACTACCTTAATAGTCATCACAGAAACTTCATCTAGCATCTGGTGAAAGCAGATGCAGAGATCCACAGCGAGCACTGGGCCAAGCTCCCAGAGTCTAGTGGAAGAGAGCATGAAGCAATAATATGAGCAAAGGGGTCCAGACTGTGCTAAAGACACCCACAGAAACAGCTCACCTGGATTAGTGGGAGTTCAGTGACTCCAGACTGAATGCTGTATGTTTAGTGTTTTGATTATTATGTGTTGAACTGACTGTTTTTCTGTTCAAGTCTGTTTGTTGGTCTGTATATTTCTTGTACGTTTATAGGCATGTCCTCCTGTAGGTTATAAAAAATTTTTCTTCTATAATTTTATTTAAAACATTCTCTGATCACTAAGGAGGTTGAGCATGACCTTAAGTGTCTTTTGGCCATTCGAAGTTCATCTGTTGTGAATTCTCTGTTCATTTCAGTACCCTATTTTTTAATTGGGTTAATTAGAGCTTTAGCATATATTTAACTAGCTCTTACATCTTGAATTAACCCCTTTCTAGAATTTTATATTTTGCCACCAGGCTCATAGCTTACCAGTAAAGTTCTGCTGCATCTGTCTCCTGTGGCAGTTATATGGTGTCCCTTTGACTCCACCTACTCTCTCTATCTTTCCCACACTGGATACATTCTATTAAACCATTGGCCTAAAGCAGCTCCTTTTTTAACCAATGGCAAGAAAACATATTTACAACAAACAGAGGGTAATCCCACATCACTTTTGAACTGGGATCCTTTTCTATTAGTCCTAAATTTGGTCTTTGCATAGGGTCCCAGATTTTTTGGATGTTTAGTTTCCAGAGGTTTTTTTTTTTTTTTTTTTTTAGCTTTAATGCTTTCTTGTAAATATGTAAATTTCTTCTATTACCACAGCAATAGCTAAGATTCTCTTTTTCATCTCATATAGTCTTTTGATGAAGCTTGCCTCTGCATCTTCTATTTGAATCTTTTAATTTTTTAATTCAATAATTTTACTTGTTTTGTCGGGTTTTTTGTTGGCTTTGTTTTTGTTGTTGTTGTTGTTCATGTTTTTCTTTCTTCTTCTATTCCCAATTTCGAGACTTGAAGAATTATATTCATTTCCTTAAATTCTTTGTGTTTTCATGGCTTTCTTTAAAGAATTAATGCATTTACTCCAAAGCTTTGTTTGTTTTTCCTGTCCTTTTTAAATGGATTTATTCATTTTTTTCCAACAATTTGTTTGTATTTTCCTAGATTTCTTTAAAGGATTTATTTGTTTCCTCTTTAAAGACCTGTAACTTATACATATAGTTAGTTTTAAGGTCTTTTTCTTATGCTTCAGCAGTGTTGGAATATTCAGAACCTACTGTGGTGTTGAAGGCTTGCTAGGCTCCAGTGGGACATATAGCCCTGCCTGTTGTTGAATGTGTTTTTATACTGGCATTGTGGCACCTGGGTTTTGGATGACTTAAGATCTATGTGTTGATTTCCAGATTTGTCCTTATTGGTGGGTGTTTTATTCCTTCTTTTCTGTTTCTTATTTGGATTTTTAGAGAATAAATTTTTGGTGGCTGTTTGCTGTCTGTTTTCTTGGCCTGCTCATCTTGTATATTCACAGGGAATTCTGCTGGTGTTGGAGACAGGGTAACTGGGATGATATGGAGAAGGGAAGACTGGAGGAGATGGTGTTTGCTATTGCTTGGGAATAGAGTCATGAAAGAAATGGAGACCACAGAAAACTTTCTGCTACAGAGCTGGGGATGAGACTGAGGGGATTGGATCTCAGGAACAGATGTGTTGTTCTCTCCTCATCCTATATTTTGCCCTGGGAGGAGCTATCCTTGATTCAGCAGGGGGTGGCTGCTAGAGTTGGTGTCTTAGACAAAGCAACATATTGAGGGAGAGAGGTTAGGAATCAATGGTTTGTGGTATCAACAGGAGATGTCGGCAGGAGTAAGGAGTGGCAGATTTAATTCTATTTCAGTTCAAGGGACAAGACTGGGGTATTAAGTCTGGGGGGATATAGAGAGTAGAAGATCTGCCAGCAGCCTCCCAAGTTTCTTGCAGGTGCAGTCTCTGTTTTAGAATGGGATGTCTGCTAGAGTTGGAGCTAGGATATAAAACTGAGTATGGGGAATGAGTTTAGAAGGGCATGGTCTCTGGGATCTACAGATGTGTGGAGGAGTGAGAGAAAGCTGTAGCTATAATTTTATTAAAGCGCTTCGGATAAGCCTAGGGATTGAGTATGGGGGAACAAAGAAAGGAGAAGGTCTATGAGCAGTCTAACTGGTTTTCTCCAATTGTCACATTCTTAACTAGATATTTTCTAAAGGTTCTAATTGTATGACAAATCAACAAACGTGCCCTCATCTCCTTACCCCTTTACTATATTCGTCTTGTTTTATAATTTATCTGGAGATGGTAATCATCTTTTGTAGTGATATTTCATTTAAGTTTTAATAAAAAAATGCCTTGGGTTCAGAAAACACAACAGCCACACTAGTCAGCCATATAGGCCAGGTGGTGTTGGCACACACCTCTAACCACAGCAATCACACTAGTTAGCCATATAGTCCGGGTGGTGGTGCTGAGTACCATTAATCCCAGCACTAGAGAGAAATATAAGGTGTGATGAGACAGGAACTCACTCTCTTTCAGCCTGAGGATTTCATGAGGTTACAAGTTCTCTAGTGACTTGGTTGCTTTGGTTTTTTGATCTTCAGGCTGAACCCTAATATCTGTTTCTGGGTTTTTGCTATTCAAACTATTTTCAGAGCCTAATATTTTGGGAACAAAAATATGAAAAAGCCATTTGCCTATGACTTTTTAGCTGCCAGCACAGGCCAGAGCTGCATGTGGGGCTCCAGTCCCACACAGTTAGGCTTTCTTTTCTAATTTCCCCAAGCCTCTGAGCAAGTTTGGGATTATTTCTGTTGTAATTTCTCTGAAATAGTCTACAGCTGCCATACAAACTCCAGAAGCACCTGGACTCTGAATTCCGCATGACTCAGCTGCCCTATACTGACTTGTCCTGCCTTCAGCCAGTTCCCTGTCACAAGTGCTTCCCCTTTGCATTTTTCGAACAGCCAGATGTCTCTCTCTCTCTCTCTCTCTCTCTCTCTCTCTCTCCCTCTCTCTCTCTCTCTCTCTCTCCCTTTTCCTCATGTGGTTTGGGCTCTCCCTGAACCCCTCCTCCCACTGCTGACAAACTAGGTAGCAGCCTCGAAATCCAGTCAGGCTTTTACTGTTCTACACAGCAGCAATAATCCTCACATCTTCATCAACATCATCAGCAGATTAGGCAAGACAATTAGGAATTCTTAAAGGAAGAAATTATTTAAAAGGGAGGTTTTTTTTTGTGTTCACCCACATTAAAAAATGGGAAAACACATTACAATGGAGGGATTTGGATCTCGGTATTATAATATGCTAGACAGTTTGAAAATAGAAAGATTAAATGAGAGGAATCCAATTTAGATGAGATTTATGTAATGTCAATTGTAAATATCAAGTTTATCATTTTTTCTTATCACTAAAAATATTGGATAATCTGAGTGCTAAGATACGGGCTTTAGAGAAACCTAATAAAACAGATCACAGAGATATTCAAATTCAGACAAAGGAATTCAAAGAAGAACCAATTTCAGTGTAGCATTATAAGAATAAAGAGGTTTTCAAACAGACAACCTTAATATATACAGTAACTTTACAATAATTGCCAAATGTTAGAGGGTCTGTTACAACTAACTAGATTCCTGCGGCAATGATAGATTTAAGGATATTCAAGGAAACAATAGTCCCATACGGCATGCATTCACCTTTTGTGAAGGAAATGTTATCAGTTTGGAATAGAATTGGTTAAAGTTCTTTTAGAGCCTGGTCCACAATTACAATGGAGTACCTCATTCAGAGAAGAGGCTAAGATTATTGAACAATTGAGTAAAACTAGGGGTAGGAAAATCTCTCAAGATCAAATTGGAGAAGGAGATTATTCTACTTTAGAAAGGCAAACTGTATGTGATGATGACTCTTTGGATTTCGGCACTCAGCAGCTTTGAATGTTTGGGACAGAACTGGAGAAATAGGAAAGAAAATTGAGTCATTTACTAAAGTTATATAGGGCCCAAAAAAGCCTTTATGGATTTCTTACAAAGATAGACTTCAGCAGTAAATGAAATGATACCCAATTCAGAAGCTAGACAAATAATTAATGAATCTCTGGATTTTGAAAATGACAATTCTCTATGAAAAAGGATAATTAGACCATTAAAGGCAAGGTCAGCGTCTTTGGAGGAATAGATTCAGGATAAGATTAGTATCTTGGAGGAGGCTGCTCATTTCCTTCCCGGCTGCTCTGCCCTGAAATAATCACACAGAAACCTTATTATTTAAATCACTGCTTGGTCCATTAACTCTAGCTTCTTATTGGCTAACTCTTACATCTTAATTTAACCCATTTCCATTAATTTGTGCATCACCACGAAGTTGTGGCCTTCCAGCAAATTTGGCACATCTGTGTCCAGTGGCAGCTCCATGGCTTCTCCCTGACTTGACCCTTCATATGGACCATGCCAGTTATTTTATTGATTAACCAACAAAAGCAACACATAGACAGAAGGACCTCTCACACTATTTTTCCTTTTCTGTTTAAACAAAAGAGAAGGATTTAATTTTAACATACTAAAATTACATACAACAAAACAGGTATCAAACAAGAATTACAGTTACAATATTTATATCTACTTTATCTTTTTTGATAACTAAGAAAAACTATAACTATAACTATAAATTCTTCAACTCCATCAAAGACCGCAGAAGGATATAGTATTACATAAGTAAACAGGAAGTACATTGTAAGTAACTTCCAAAACTCTAGAACTGACAGAGACATCTCATTGCCTGGACAGTCACCCAAAGTTCTTCTGTACCATTGGGGCATCCTTCTTCAGCCTATAGGCCCATGGTATTCTGTACACATTTTCATGAAGCAGGAAATTTCAAAGCCAGTTCCACCTATATTGGCAGTTTGTCAGTCATTTTCTTCTGTGTCCTGCTGAATGTCTAGCAGACACTTTCATGAAGCAAGAATCACAAAGGATCATCTTACCTTTAGGTTAACTTAGCAGTCATTTCTCTGTGGGTCCTGCATGTCCAATTCATCCAGCAGTCCAGACAAAAGCAGTCTCCTGCTCAAATGGCTAAACAACTCCATGAGGAACCTTTTCAATGCTCATTATCCTCTTGAAGTAGATTGGTGCTGCCAGGAGCAGATGTGTCTCACTATCATGAAACGTCCTAAGTTCTTAACACAATGTAAATGCCATGTTCTGAAGGTCTCTGAAAGATTTGAAAAATACCTATCTAACTGAAATATATCTCTGTATATCTAGAAAACCTAACTAACATGACAACAAGCTTACTATCACGACTATCGATTAACTCATGTTTCTTAATTAGACATTATGTTTAAAAATGAGCTGCACAATCATAATACCTTAATCAAGAGCACAAATATATATACACAGTATGGCAAAAACGACCTTAACTTTTTATCAATAAACCAAGATCCATACCAATGCAAATCTCTATAGCATATCTCCCTTTAAATATAAAGAAATATTTAAAAACTATGTTTGGGAGTTTGGACGTAGTTCTCTAGACTACTTCCTGCTGATTTGGGGCACTGTTAATCAGGTTTTCATGGTGTGTCCTGTGTGCTAGATGTTGAGCACATTGAAGAATCAACCGGTATTTGGAATTCTCCTGCATTTGTTGTTAAAAAGAAATCTAGAAAATGGTTAATGGTAACAGATCTAGAGCTGTTAATACTGTGATTAAGTCAGTGGGTCCTCTACAGTATGGAATTCCTTTGCCTTATCTATTGCCTAAAGGATTGGCTCTATAGCTATTGATTTAAAAGATTATTTCTTCACTATACTTTTAGAAGAAAAAGACAGGGAAAAATTTTCCTTCCCAGTGCCTAATTATAATCATTCTCAGTCTGCTAAGAGATATCAGTGGAAGATTCTCCCACAGGAAATATTAAATAGCCTCACCCTGTGCCAATATTTTGTAAGCCAGCCATTGAAAATTATACATAAGCAATCTTCTGAATTTATAGTTTACCATTACATGGATGACATTTTACTATCTGATTCAAATGTAGGTTCTTTAGGAAAAAAATGTTTGAAGAAATAAATAATATTCTGATTTGTTGGGGAATATAAATTGCTCCTGAAAAAAATATAAAGAGGAGATTCTATTAATTGTTTAGGCTATAAAATAGGTTTATAAGAAAAATTAGACCACAAAAGTGCAAATCAGGAGAGATACATTACAAAATCTAAATGATTTCCAAACTTAGCTAAGAGGCATATCCACTGTTGGGAATGATACTGATGACCTGATTCATTTAAATAAAACCTTAGATGGTGTCAAGAACTTAAATATTTCCAATGAATTATCAGATGAAACTGAAAGAGAATTGAATTTGATTGAAGAGAAATAGCAAAAGACACATGTAGTTCATGTAGATATGAATCTTGACTGCATTCTGATCATATTACCCTTTAAACATTCCCTAAAGGAATTTTAATACAGAGGGAAGATAGTATCTTAAAATGGGTATTTCTACCACATAGACTGAGTAAAAAATTAAAAACTTATGTGGAAATTGTTTCTGAGTTAATTCTAAAGGAAAGTTGAGACTTTATCAAGGAGTAGGAATAGACCCAGCAAAAATTATAGTACCATTTTTAATAATGATTAAATTTATAGGAATAAAATGAATGCTGACAAAGATCATGTAATAATTTTAGGGAAGAAATTAACAACAATTATGCCAAAAACAGGAGAATTCAACTTGTAAAGAGAAGTAGCTGGATCCTTTCTTGCATTGTACATAACACATAAATAACTGGAGCCCCTACGTTTGATACTGATACAAATAAATCACAAGAGGGAGGATACAAATCAGAAAATTTAAGTAATGTGGATAAAAGTCTTATAATTCTGCCGAAAAGTCAAAATTATATGCTATTCTCAAAGTACTAAGGGATTAAAAAAAAAACTCAACAAAGTTAATAATTCTTCATATGCAGAAAGTATTGTTTTGCATGTTGAAACCATTGAATTTGTACCAGATGATACAGAATTGACTTTATTATTTACTCAGTGATAGATACAATCAAGAATAGAAATCATCCCATATACATAACACACATCAGATCCCAAATTTGTCTACCAGGTCCTCTAGCACATAGCAATTATTGATTGGGGATGTTCTGAAAGCCTCGAAATTTCATTAAAATCATGTTAAGATCAAATGTTTTAAAAACTGACTTTTTCGTCACACGACAACAAGTCACGTAAATTAAAAGAAAATGTTCTCACATGTTCGTTATACAAACACCACTACCTGCTGTAGGTAACCCAACAGTTACTCGAAAGAGTGAAATATGGCAGATGGATGTGTTCCATTCTGTAGAATTTGGAAAATTAAAATAATTCCACACACCATTGATACCTATTGGTGTTTGTGATGAGCAACGGCTTTGCGTCTGGAAAAGGCTGATTTGATGACCACACATTTGCTAGAAGTTATGTCCATCGTGGGAGTGCCTGCACAAATAAAGATTGAAAATACTCTAGCATATACCTGTAAAAAAATAAAGGTTTTAGCTGATTATAATATAATGCATATTGCAAGGATATCAAAATATTCTACATACTAGAAAGTTATAGAAAGACCAATTGTACCTAAAGGATATGTTAAGTAAGCAGAAAATAATGATAAATATCCCTTGAAATAGATTACATAAAAGTTCATTAACTTTGAATGAAAAAGGAACAGCAGTTGAGGAGAGACATTAAATAGTAGAAAGAACTACAGAATTAAATTGTATTTGAAGATGTACTAATCTGAGAATAGATATGAGGACATGTGTTAAAGGGGTTTTGCTGTTGTTTCAATGGAAGAAAAGTTATAGATACCATCAAAATTGATAGAGATTTGATTTGAACAAGAAATACTACTTAGTTACAAGAGATGATAGTCTGTCAAGATGTATGGCCATTTAATCTAAATTAACCTAATAAAGCTGAGTGGTGGTTGTATACACCTTTAATCCCAGCATGCTGGAGGCAGAGGCAAGAAAATCTCTGTAAATTCAAGGCCAGTTCTATAAGAGCTAGTTCCATGACAGGCTCCAAAGCTACAGAGAAACTCTGTCTTCAAAAACTGAAAGAAAAAAAAAAACCTATAAAACTAACAAATACTTTTGAACAGATATAACTTGCCAAAAGAGTATCTCCCCAAAATTATGGTTGGAGAAAAGCTTTGTTTTTGTTTTTTCAGGAGAATAAAGGTATCCAGGTAAGAAATACAAAAACCTCTAGAAAAATGAGACCTCTTAAGAAAAAAGACAAATCATCCAGAAAAAAATGACACAACTAAAAGAGTAAATTTGCCTATTGGTATATGGTATTTCTAACGAGATAAAATTTCACAAATCTTTCTAAATGTTTTCTTCTTCTAGTCTGTACAGACATATAATGCAAATGACTGAGTGTGGCTCTCTCCTTCCCTAAACCCAAACATGCTTATTATAGTAAAATTGAAAGTCTCTGTCTTATGTCAGAAGAGCCATTTGTTGACAGTAGTTTCTGTTCAGTCCGGTCCTGCAGCCATTAGTCCCAAAGAAATACTCAGAAGCCTATATTAATTATAAATGTGTTGGCCTATTAGCTCAGACTTCTTATTAATTCTTACAACCTACATTAACCCATTATTCTTGTCTTTGTTAACCTTGTGGCTTGGTATCTTTTTATCAGCGAGGCATTCTCATCTTGCTTCCTCTCTGTCTGGGTGACAGCTGCCGACTAAATCTTTCATCTTCCCTTAATTCTTCTGTTCTGTTTTTCCCACCTCTTCTTCTTGTTTGGTCTTCCCACCTATACTTCCTTCCTGGCTATTGGACAATCAGCATTTTATTAAAATACAAGTGACAGGGTACAGACAATTGTCCCACAGCAGCCACTTGATATAGGACAGAAAAAAATAAGGAATATTATATTGCCATTAATATCATATTTTTTTGTTTTATATTGACTATTTAATAGTGTTTCTTAAGTTATAAGGTTTAATATATACTATAATATATATATATAATACTATATATTACATTTAGGAAATATATATTATATATATTTATCTTCTAAATGTAATATATATAGTAAACATTTTGTTATGATATTAATGGTCATAAAGAGTACTAACCAAATCTAAACAAGGGTTTCATCTACCTTCTTGTATATGATTTTGTATTTGAGTCTCTATCATTTATTTTGCAGTGAACCATGAGTACACCTAACAGCAACCTTTGAAGTCTCCATAAGAAAGTTGGGCCTCACAATGATGATACAATCAGGAGTATGATAGCATCACTAAGCTGAAAAACACCACCTAAAGATCAATGTTGAACTACAAACTGCTCTGAACAATATTGAGGTGGCTAGCTGAGATGATTCAGCCTAATAGACTATTCAAGTCATGACTTTTGAGAAGTTCTGCACTTTCCCATTTGTAGATTCTGAACAACAAATAATACAACTACCTCTCCCTGGACTTGACAATAAATGCAAATTTTTCTTTTTAGTATCCCCTAAAGAGACCATCATCCCCAGACAACAGAAAGTTAATTTTAGATTATGATGCTCATATTCTCAAGAGTTGAGGTAGGTGGATTTGGTCATTCAATGGGTTATGGATAGTTGTCATTGTTTAGGGGGGTTGGTTGTAAGTTGTTATTGAATAAGATCAGAAGGAAAGTTGGACAAAGGATATTAGATTCTGACTTCTTTTGAAAATAAAAAGGGGGATATAGATATTATAGGATAAAAGGGTAGATTATTGAGTCTACTCTGAGAAGAAAAATTTGAGGCTATAGATATAAAAAAAGTTATATTATTGAGTCTACTTTTAATAAGCAACTACTAGTTTTAAATGTTTTACATTAAATTGGATTTTTATATATTGTATACAAATATGGTATATTCATACAAATTTGAGACTAATTTTGTTAAAACATACTATACATACATTTCTTCTCTCATTCAAAATATTGTGCTTATAAAGTTCATTTTAAAATGTAATACATAATTTCTAGTTCTTAAAATTTATTATTACCAATTGTTTAGGATAATAAGGAAATAGAGCCTGTTATAATCAAACCTGTAGTCATATCAGGAATGTTTTCAAGATCAAATAAAAATATATTTTAGATAGACAGGTCATCTTCAAACACTTCAGAAATAAACAGAATATGGTAATTAAATTGTTTTAATATCATAGGTTTTTTTTTCATGACAATGAGACATGTGTGCTCCTGGCAGCTCCAATCTACTTCAGAGAAGATAATGGACACTAAAGAAACACCACATGAAATTTACTTTCTTTGTGGCAAATGTAAGACACTGGGCAAGAAAATTCTCTTGATTCAACTGTTGATGCTTTGCTCTCCTACTTGGATAAGCAGTACATGAAAGAAAGTGACTGCCAAACGTTGTCAAGATAAAGAAGGACAGTCTTTCACAATATCCTGTATCACAGAAAAGTCTGTCAGATATGCTAGGCCCATCAGCCAAAAGTGGATGCCCCAAAGTTGCAGAGCAAATTTAGATAATTGTGTAGGCAGGCAACAACTTCTTTCATTTTTCACTTTTTTGTGTGGGGGAGGAGACATTTGCTTATACTTTGTTCTTTCTCAGTTGATATTATTTCCTTCTTGGGTCTCTGAGGGAGTTGAAGAGTAGATATTCATAGTTTTTCTGACAGGCAGTGATGACACCTTTAATCCCCGCATCTATACTAGTTAGATATAGGCATAGTTAGGCATAGACTGCCAGTAGTGATATACACATATATTCCCATCACTAGAGAGGAATATAACGTGGGATGACAGAAGATCTCACTTTCTAGCCATCTGAAGATTTTATAGAGGTTATAGTTCTCTGGTGGTTTGGCTGCTTTTCTTTTCTGATCTTCAGGTTGAACCATAATATCTGTTTCTGAGTTTTTATTATTTGTGCTATGCTATTTATTTATGTGTGTCCCCAAAAAGATTCATAGCTACATGGCATTAGGAATGATTCTATGATTGTTTATTTTTGCACTTGTATCCAAAAGCAACTGAATTCATGCCTAGAAGCCAATAAAACATGTTTAATGAGTAAATGAATCCATTCTTAGTCAGGGACAATTTTAGCGTTCAACTTTTTACAGTATATTTCATGCCAAGTGGTAGAATAAGGGATGCTCAGAAAATTTGTCATGTTACCTCTCTCCTATGCCAAAGTACTAGTCAAAGCATACAGGGCTAATGAAGAGGTTCAGTTCATAAAGGCACTTGCTGCCGAACTTGAATACCTGAATTTAACCTATTGGTCTCATATGGAAGAAGGAAAGAATCAACTATTTACCTTTTTCCTCAGACAGAGAGACAGCACACACACACACACACACACACACACACACACACACACACACACTATATATATATATATATATATACACACACATATATATAATATATGAGAGAGAGAGAGAGAGGTGGGGGTAAATTATAGACAGATACGGTAAGGAAAAATATTTGCTGAAATAATAAAATAGATGTAGTACTGCACCAAGCTTTAATTTTCAGTTATCAGGAATCTGAATTGCCTAAACACTGGAACTTATCAATTCCAGTGATCTGAAGATTTAACTCATGCTGCCAGAGATGGTGGTGTATGCCTTTTTCCACCTGAGGCATTCACCAGTGCCAGGTTTGTATCGTCACCATGTAGTGGATATGGAAGTATAATTGTTTGATTATCATTTTCCTAATTGTGATTTGTCTTTAAAAATTAATTTGAGTAGCTTTTAAGAAACTCCATTCATGATAACCTAATAGATTACCTGACTGAAATATATTTTTTAGTGTTAATTGTTTCAAATGTACTTAATTATATTCAATATAGCTAGCTATACACACTCTAAAAACTCTTATTCTTAATAAGAATAAATTCATGCAATAAAATAGAGGATTATCCACTTAACTTCTTTGTTATTATCTCCAAAAGTGACTATTATCACTTTCCATAAATTCCACTATTTTTATGCCTACAGAATACAAATCAGAATGCCTTCTGCTAAGATAAATCCTCATTAAAATAATTGCATATAACAATATGCAAATTATTTAACTATAAAGACTTTAAACTAACAATTAGATTAACATAAGAAAGGCAAAACTCTACACCCTTGCTCTTGCATGCTACTCTTAGCTTCTCTCATCTTCAACTGACTGGAGTTGGCCAGCAGATTTCTAACCAGTGCAAATTACCTTTGACACTAAAATTCATCTTCACTAGAAGACAGAAACAGTAAGAAAACAACATGAGACTCAACATATGCCTATAAATTTTAATGTGCTTTATATGTTATACACATATATAGAAAAACAAACAAACAATAAAAACATTTTTAATGTTTTAAGGGATAATTTGGTATTTCATCCATAGCTCTGAAACAGGAACAGAAAAGAACAGGTTTATGAAAGTATTGTGCAAGCATTTCTTCCAAATTGAAATATTCCTTCCAAAAGGGACGGCAGAGATTCCTCAGACTTAGGAAGTAAGATGTGACAAGTGTCAGGGAGCCTCTGGAAGAAAAAACAAAACAACAACAACAACAAAAAAAAACAAGGTTTTTAGCTGAGTGGTGGTAGTGCACACCACTCAGGAGGCAAATGCAGGTGGATCTCTTTGAGTTTTATGCCAGCCTGGTCTATAAGAGCTAGTTCCAGGACAGACTCCAAAGCTACAGAGAAACCCTGTCATGAAGAGAAGGAGGAGGAAGAGGAGGAGGAGGAGGAGGAGGAGGAGGAAAAAGAAGGAGGAGGAGGTTTTTAAGATCCCTATACTAGGTAGTGGGGCCAGTAAATAACTCAGCTCAGCTCATCTGATGAGCTGAATGTAAAACATGTAGAGACATCCAGATTTATAGCTTTTAAGATATATCAGAAATGCTAGGTAGGCTTTTGGGGCTATACAGCTACCTTTTGAATGAAAAAAAAAAATTAGGGCTCAGCAGTTAGGAACACTGACTACTCTTCTAGAGCGCCCAGGTTCAATCCCCAGCTGCTCACATTGCAGCTTACAGCTCTCTGTAAATGTACTTCCAGGGCATCTGATCCCTGCACACCAGTGCATATAATATAAAGTTAAATAAATTATTAAAAGATTAGGACGATTTTAGTGCTCCTAGGTAAGAGTTGAGGAGAAGGTTTATTGTATATATGAGGAAGAAAATACATAGAGGCATCTGAAAAGATCCAGACTGAACTGAGCCATAAGGGTGTAGAGCAGAAGAGAGAGATTTGTAAAAGACAGTAAATAGGAGCCAGGAGGCCAGGAGTGAACTAGGAAACGAAGGAAGCCAAGAGAGTAAAAATCAAGAAACGTTGCAGGCAAAATGAATAAGGTTATTATACATGTGGATGAGTAGTTAGGGGAAGGAAAGGGAAGTTCAGGGACTGGGGAGTTTGAGGGTAGGGGAAGGGGTACTCTAGTCAGGAAGACTCTACAACACTGTGGGTGGCTGCTGAGCAGGACTGGCAGCCAGAGTTTGCTTTGATATGTTAAATAGGGCCCTCAGTTTGGTGGAGTTTAAGATTTAACAGATTTGAATCATAGATGCATGTGTAAAAGCTCACTCATTTTCCTGTAACTAAACCATAATAAAGTCTTTGGTTTTTCACTGCTGTTATTGCTGTTTTTTGTCTGTTTTGGTTATTTATGCTAATTAGACAGTTGTTCAAATCTCTCTTATCAAAGTCATACAGCAAGTGAAATATATATTTTCTGTCACTGACTTATTTTAGCCTGGCTTGTCTTTCAACTATTCATCTTTTATCTTATTTCTTCGTCAATCAGATACAGTATGATCACAGTGCAATTGCACATACATGTTTCGTATCTTTCCTTAACTCTATAATCAGCTTAAATTCCTTAAAGATGGACAATGTGTCCTGACTCTCAATCTCTCACAGACTGCTCTTGGTGTTTGTGCAATTTTTCTGTGTGATTGACCATCATGAAGCTGTTGAGAATGGAGACATGAGGTAGACTCATTTCTTAATCTCAGCATCGTCTCTCTCCACCACTCTATAACTTTATTTGTACAACTTACTTTTAAAAATTACTTTCTTCTTGTTGTAATAATTTCATATATTGCATAGCTTTAAATAATTAATTTTGAGAAAAATCACCAAAAATTGGTATATAGGCTTAGGAAAATAAAACATATAAGTTGGTGTAAAAAGAAAGATTTCATGAATCTGTGCTCAGTATAAGACTGATGAATATAAAATCTATATGATTTTTTTCCACCTTTTGTATTTTTTGTGTGATCACTAATGTTCCCTTTTATTTCAGATACATTTTAGCATAATTTATTTTATTTTCAAAATAATTCTTCTCAAAAAGAAATTCTTTGAAAACAGATTTATCATTTTTCTGTTTTATTCAATTCTCAGAATTTCTTAAAAACACCTACATTCAAGAACCATAATAAATATAATATTTAT
This sequence comes from Myodes glareolus, assembly GCF_982192425.1. Lineage (NCBI taxonomy): Eukaryota > Metazoa > Chordata > Mammalia > Rodentia > Cricetidae > Myodes > Myodes glareolus. Next base: position 42,651,376 of record NC_142050.1, read on the forward strand.
TTCTTCAGTAACAGTAAGAAAACTCTGCACTTGTGTCCAGTTATGAGTTACATATTTATACAAGGCTCTAATTTCCAGTGGCAATGGAGAAACCAGTGTTAACATTAGATTTAACATTCTGCTCTCTCCATTCCATTTCATTATTACATAAATCATTCAAAATAGTAACACTTTGACTAATAAGATTATTAATGGATTTTGAAATTAGATGCAACCTTGATTGGAAAAAATAAATCATTGTCTGTCAGGCTAATGAACTACATCACCATATTAGGTGGTGGGGAATAAGGTCCAGTGCCTCCAGAGATAGTTCTGACACTCCTCCTCCGTCTTCACACACCAGCAGGAAATAGACTGTCATCAGTGGCCCGTAATTAAGAGGAACATGTTCTAAGTTGTGCGTATGTGTTGTGTGTGTGGGGGGAGGTGTTCATTAATAAGTGTAACAATCATGATTAAATGTAAGAAATCCAGGCTAAAAATTTAACTTTGAAATAAACATGACAGATTTTATTTTTAACCATTATATAAGACACTAAAATTTAAGTTTAATTAACAAAAAAAAATTTGAAGAAAGGTGCAAGAAAACTCTTTCTTTAAATTAATTTTAGGACTGGTTGTTGATTTTGTTTATATAAGCAATGTGTTTAGTATCTCTGACAGTGTTAGGAATCTGTGAAGTATTTCTGGTGCACACAGAAGCACACTCACATCACAAATGTACATGTGCAGGCACTTTACATACACACGTTTTGTTGTTTAGAAATCACTTTAATTATATTCTACCAACACTGGAGCCCAGAAGCTCCATTAATTAAGTCCATGCTGAGAAACCTAGAAAGAGAATTTTATGACGGCTGCAACCCCTTTGAGATTTAACAAAAATGTAAAAAGTGTCACTAATTTGATAGAGAAAAATATGAAAGGGTATATTTTCATGAAACATTTGCAGTGTTTTTAAATTTTTGTCGTGTAATCAAAACTGTTTACTGTGTGACTTTTAGTGTTGTTACACATTTGAAAACATTTCAAAACCTATGCTGGAAGATTTATTTTCTGCATAAATTAAAGCTTAATTTTATTTTTTACTTATTGTGTGTGAATGTGTCTGTTTGCAGGCGTGTTGTTATAACATGTGTGGTGATCAGAAGAGAATAATCCGCAGTCAATTCTCTCCTACCTTGTGGGATCTAGGAGCCAAACTCAATCTTCAGGCCTGTCCAAGTGCATCTTTCCCTGTTAAGGGATCTTGCCAGCCCTTCCTGTTTTACTTGTTAAGTTTCATGAAAATTTCCATAGCACTCACACAGAAAGCAATGCTTAGGTTCTCATTCATAGTGTCGAGTATGTTTCATTTACCCTTGTTAAATAAAGTTACGTTTTTACAAAATTTACAAAATTTTACAGAATACATTTTGTTTTCTCCCTGAGACCCAAAGGGGTTAACTATTGATATCATAAACTATCATTATTCTTCTACATTTAACTCTAAAAGAAACACCATGTAGATACATCATATGCATGACCATGGCATTTATCTTTCATTCATTCTTTTATGATTTAAAAAAAATAGGAATAGAACATGGCACAAATACATGAGGGAAGAAGTTATCAGTATTTGAAAGGTACTTCAAAAATGACAAGGATTTGTTCATCTTCATTAGAAATATAAAAGTATTAAAAGGTAGCGTCCTGTTAAATAAGTGTGTTTTAACTGGATAAGATCAATGTTCTCCCTGTCTATACCGAATTTTCTACTTTATACTATTTCTGTAACCAAGCCCCAATTTAGTGACCCAAAGGCCAACAGTGTAGAATCATAACTTCTGATATTCTTGTAGAAGTTGAAGAGCCAAGAAGGAACATATTATAAAATTAAGTATAATTCAATGATCTGTCTGTTTTAAGCAGACCTTTCTTTTATGAGAGTGAGATCTATATTAGGGTATAAAGGGAAATATTTACAATGTAGTTAGGAGTTATGATGATTTAAGAAAAGGCTGGTAGTGATTGCTCCTCAAATGTACAAGTAACTTTATACAGACTGAGCACATGATATTTTTATATTAAGAAAAACCCCACAGCTCCATAAAGAGAAACCATGAATTTGAGAAAGAACAAGGAGGGTACATAGAAAGGGAATCAGTGGATAAAAGAAAGGGCGAATTACTTAATTTCAAAAATTATAAACTATATTAATAATTAAAAATGCTTTAATGAATTTTCCTCTTTTTTTCACTATAATGTACAACAATACTGTCTTGGATAGTATTTACACAGACAGGTGTTCTTACTAGCTTCTAAACTTCCTTCCCAAAATTCTTTAGAAAAATCATCTTTAAATCTCACTAAAAACTTGTCGCCTTAGCAATTAAGGATAGTTCTAAAAATCTAACTTTTTCACAGAATCCTTCTAAGACATTAAAATAACAAAAGGCAGACTTTTGCATCAAGGTGCAGCCTTCATGAGAGGAAGCTATTGCTCATCTGACTTCTGCTATCCTAAGGGAGCAATATCAAGATCTGTCTGCAAATCCAGACTCTTTCTTTTTCCCATAGCTGCACAGAATCTTTCTCCTCTGTGAAAGTCAGTGTTGAGATTATCAGACACCTCCAGCGCGTCTCTGCAGCCACTGATCATTTCCTTCACCAAAGTGAGAGCCAGTGCAGATTCTGGTGTCTACCTGAACAATTCGGTGATCACATGTTCAGTCCTCAAATGCCTATGAATACTCTGTGGTTTTTTTGTTTTTTTGTTTGTTTGTTTTTTCTCTTTTGAGGGAGGGGAAATTCTCCAGCTGCAAATTCTCAGACCCATTCTCCATCCCTTCTTAGTCCTTAAAAGATGACTACTTTGGATTTCTATTTTCTCCAATGTAGTAATTTTCCTATTCTTTGTCTTCCTCTTATTCATGAAACACAGTTTGCTTTATTATTTGTAAAACCCAAAACCTATGGCCTGCAGAACCCTGAGCCACAATTTCAACAATTTATGTCCATTTCTTTCATTCCTAAATTCTTCATTCTCATTGTTATCACTTTACCAGTCCACAAATTAGGATTAAGCAGACCCCTTGTTTCTAATATCTTGGATACTAAGTAGGTTTAAATTACAGTCATGCTGCTTGCAGGCCATTGCTTCCATTATCTTCTGAGTTCTCACTAGGGTGACGTCATTTTATGCGATCCCAATGACAGACATTTCTACTCGCCACAATGACTAACAGATGCCTGCTGCTTCTTCTCCTTATGAATCCAGGTATCTTATGAAATGCAACAGAAATATTATAAACAATACCTGTAATTCTTCTATTTATGCAATAGAAATTATTGTAATTTTTAATATTACATTATATAATATTGTAATATTACAATAATAAAATATTGTAATATTCTAAATAGAATATGTAATTCTTCTATTTAGCCTCCTCTAAATGTATTCCACCATTACTTTGTCTTTTCAAGTCATTAAAAAGTTTGAGATCATATTTACTTCAAATATCATTTTCCTATGCTTTGTCCATAAGAATTTATTTCAGTGCTGAAGAAAGATGAATAATTTTTATAAAAAATTTTTTTTAGAAAGAAGCTGGCTCTGGGTATAAGAAAGATTGTTTCCATAAATGTTCTAAGAACATTCAAATTACAAAAGATTTAGAAATTTTACTAATAAGTATTTAGAAAACAATCAAGTCTTTAAGAAAACTGTATACAACTAAATCTGTAGTGTTGATTTTTTATTTTTATTGTAGTTAGTTGAAATCTAAAACATTTTTAATATATGTATATGGTTGGAGTTACTAATATGAATCATTGATAGAAAAATGTACTTCTGAAAGACATTTTGAGTTTGATAGACTTTGATTTTTATCAATAATTGTTGATAATAATTAAAAATAAATCGTTACATAAAGCCATAGAAAGCAAAGCAGAAAAGAATAAAGTCTTTATAATTTGATTTTCTCCTTGTTAATTCTATTCCTGAAAGTACAGCAATAATCAGGAAGAATTAGAAATGGTTTTTTATACCAGAACTCATAAACTTCATTTATTTCCAACTTGATATTTTTACTGCTTATTGGGGAATTTCACATCATGCTCCCCAATCACACTCACATCCCTGTCCTCCCAGTTCATCCCACATCCTTGTAATCTTTCCCCAAAAGAAGGAGGAAGAGACAGAGCAGAAGACAGTTCCAATTTGCTTTGCCCATATACTCACTGGAGCATAGTCACACTTCTGGGAGCCAAGCCCTTAAAGAACATTGAGGGCTTCCACATCCCTGCAACCCCACCGGAAATCCCTCATTGTTGAGAGCTACACTTCAGTATCCTCACCACACTTTTAAGAGTTTTCTTTGATGTTTCCTGGACAGGCTGTTACTTTTATTGGATGGTGGGGTAGAAGCCATCTGTTTCATTTTTTAAAGTAAGGATTACTTTATTTTGAAATTATTTGCTCAAAAAAGTGTTTCTTAAAAGTAAACATCAGTTGTGTCACATTTATTAGAAGATACAAGATATGAGAAAGTGCAAAATCTCAAATAAATTTCAGCTATTATTATAATGACCATTAATTTTAAATGTCATTGATTATAGAGTACTTCAAATTAAGCTAATGAAATTGTTTTTTCTAAAATATAATATTTATGTGTTATATATATATGTACTATTTTTGTTTAAAATAATTTTATTTTATATCTCACTAGTATTTTAGTATGTATTTAGTTTGCAATAGAGTTTTTAAAATTATGATTCACTTTCATCATTTCATCCCTTTCCTTTTTTCTCTCCAACCTCTCCTAATCCTTGCCTTGCTATCTCTCAAATTAATGCTTCTTTTTCTTTAATCATAAACACACACAAAGAAACACACATTGCTCAGTACATGCATGAGCTTTAAACTACATACTTCTTATGAATAAAATTAAATTAAAAGTTAGCTATAGAGTCTGTAGAGATGGCTCAGTGGTTAAGATCAGTTTCCAGCACCTACAGCAGTTAACTCACACCTGTTTCTAATTCTAGTTCCAGGGGATCAGACATCCTTTCCTGGGCTCAATGGGCAGTGCCCTGAAAATATGTGGCACACATGTAGACAAGTAGTTGCACATTCATATAAGTACAAATAATTTTAAAATAAAAATTGTCTTGTTATTATTTGCACTTTAAGGCTATTTAGCTGAAAACTGAGTGAGGTAACCCAGCCCCAAAAAGAGGAATATGCTATGTATTCACTCATATGTGGATTCTAGCCATAAATAAAGGTCTTTGAACCTTTTATTCGTGATCCTAGAGAAGCTGAATAAGAAGGTGAACCTGAAGAAAATCATGTAGCTATCCTCCTGGAGATTGGAAGTAGACAAGAGTGCCAGGCAACCTCGGGTGCATGGGGGGGGGGTGGGGGGAGTTGTTGGAAGGGGAGAGGGTTAAAGAGAAGGGAGTAGGGGAGGAATGGGGAAAGCTCGGGGGATTGGGATGGGGGGAGGGAGGAAGGATGGATATGGTATCAGGGAAGTATATATCTCAACTAAGGGAGTAATTTTAGGGTTTACAAGAGATTTGATTATAAAGGGGATCCCAGGTCCGAGGAGAGTTCCCCAGATGGTTTATTACCAAAATTGACTAAGACAACTTTCTAAATAAGCGTAGAGGCATTGTAATTTTACAAGTCTAAAAATATAGTAACCTTTCTTAGGTGTCAGTTAATTCTTAGCTGTTATTGGTTGAATATCGCAGTACAATTCAAGAGAAATACTTTTGACTTAAGAGTATCTCATATATTTATATCTGTATCAGAATACAAATTGTAATACTGTGGACACTCTATAGTTTTTTTGTATTTTTAGAAGAGTTTTCTTTGTGTGTTTTTCAAAAAAAAAACTCTCATAAGTTTAGTGAGGAAATATTTTTAACTGAAGGGCTAAATAATAGTACAAAGTATATCTAAACAATGTGAAACTACTAATTAAGAGATATAGTATAATGAAAAAGATGTGTTCTGAAAATCTGGATGGTGTGACTATATGCTGACTGGCAAAGCAAAGATGTCTATTTTTGTATGGACTGATCGGACAAGAATGCCGAACTTAGAAACGTCACTCATTTCACAATCAGCATTTCCAAGTACTGCCTCTTATGTGGTAGACAGAAACAAATGCATGCTTTTGTAAGCCAAAGTATGCATATGGAGATAACTATTTCAAACTAAATAATATCTCTCATTAATGCTCATTATAGTATACTTTCACGGTTATTGTACTTAATCTTTATGTGGCAGCCGCTAAACATGAGCAGTGTGACATCAGCATGAGACAAAGACATATCTGATGAAGAGTTCTAAAAATTGTGATGTACCCAGTAGAAATTATGAAAAATAAAAGAACAAAGAAATCATGAAATCATTTAACATGTAATTACACAGTAGCAGAATATTTTAATGTCAAAAATTGTATTTCTATTGAGTATGAAAGATATATGAAGGCAATACATATATTATGTTTTATATACATGAGTCCTTAATTGGGGAATGTTTTGATTTTTTATCTTAATTTTAAGAGTTATTTGTAATTAAAATCTTTGGAGGGGTGGGGGGTTGTTGGAAAGGGAGAGGGTTAGAGAGAAGGGAGTAGGGGAGGAATGGGGAAAGCTCAGGGGACTGGGATGGGGGGGGAGGGAGGAAGGATGGATATGGAATCAGGGAAGTATATATCTCAATTAAGGGAGTCATTTTAGGGTTTACAAGAGACTTGATTATAAAGGGGATCCTAGGTCCAAGAAGAGATCCCCAGATTGTTCTCTGGACAGAGGAGAGGGTGCCTGAACCGGCCTTGGCCCATAACCATACTGATGAATATTTTGCATATCACCATAGAACCTTCATCTGACGATGGATGGAGATAGAGACAGAGACCCACATTGGAACACTGGACTTAACTCCCTAGGTCCAAACGAGAAGCAGAAGGAAAGAGAACGTGAGCAAAGAAGGCAAGACCAGAGGGAACCTTCATCCTACGATGGATGGCGATACAGATGGAGACCCACACTGGAGCACCGGACTGAGCCCCCAAAGGTCCAAATGAGGAGCAGAAGGAGGAAGAACATGAAAAAGGAAATCAGAACCGCGAGGGGTGCGATCACCCACTGATACAAGGGGACTGATCTAATGAGAGTTCACCAAGGCCAGTTGGACTGGGACTGAACGAGCACGTGATCCAACCAGATTCTCTGAATGTGGCCGGATTCTCTGAATGTGGCTGGCACGAGGTCTTTCTGAAAAGCCATTGACAATGTCACTGGGACTTGTTTCCTCTGCATATACTGGATTTTGGGGATCCAGTCTGTTTGGATTCTCACCTTCCCTGGACCTGGAGGGAGGGGGGAGGAACTTGAACTTCCCACAGGGCAGGAAACCCTGACTGCTCTTAGGGATGGAGAGGGAGGAGGAGAGGGAGTAGGGGGAGTGGGAGGGTGTTGGGAGGAGGGGCGGAAATGGAAACTTTTATAAAGTAATAAACTTTGAAAAAAAAAGAGTTATTTGTAATTAAAATCTGCACAATTCAGGTAGTGTCAATAGCTTATTCAGTAAGTGCTTGTCATGTGCTTCGTTCCTCACAGACTGTATAAAAACCTCCTGCTTGGAGAGGTTCAGGTCAGTATGGCAGCCTGTGTCCAAAATAGTTAATGTCTCAAAAAATGTCTTCACGAAAGGTTGAAAGCATCTGAAGGACAGTGCCTGCTGACCTCTACATATTCATGAATACTAATGTGCCTGCTTACATACATATGTATAGCAACACATACATATACACATACAAATATGATCTAGATCTGTGCAGCAACTATATAACAAATTCAATTCTAGGCTCAGAGAGGAAGTAATATGCCATTACAATACACTGGGCATATTATTCAATTAGCAATGAAGACATTATTAATCTGGAAATTAAAGTTCATAAATATAAAATAACTTAACAAAATTCAAAGAGGTTATGTCTGTGTTTCTCATTTATTTCATATTTGAAATTTCTGCCGTATTCTATATTCCATATTCCATGTCAGTGTGTCTGGTTATGAAATAGAGGAAAACTCAAGTTTTGTGTGCTCATCCCATTAAGCTTCTATAACTGTTTCATTCAGGTTTTGTTGGCTGCAAACACTGCTGTTTCCCTATGTGGTGCAACATATATTCACTGATGAGCATGCTGTACCCATCTACATTCATCTTTAAGGACTGTTTAACTTTCTGTATTTGTTTTTATTCCTCATTCACCAAAATTGAGTTCAGTATGCCACAACATTTTTTTCATCCTTATTTTCTTAGTTCTTAGCAGATTCTAGGGAAATCTCTTATAATGTTTTCTATCATCATCTTAACAACTGAACAGAAGTAAATTGACCTGGCCATTTGCAGAATTACTTTACAAAATAGTTAGAGAAGTTGCCACATGACAGTATCAATAAACTAATATTGTATTAATCCTGACCCATTTGGGGAATAAGATTTCTGTGGAATGCATGATACACCAGTATCATTTTGTACCACCATTTGATCTTTCAAACAGACAAGAATGCGTGCATCCTGTTGCAGAATCAAATCTTGAAAGAATGCCTTGGACCAATGTTCTTGTACTAATGACATCTATACTGATATAAAATTTACACTTGAAAGTAAAACTGCTTGCTATCTTACATCGCTTTTCAATAATTTGAAATGTATCTTAAAGAACCATATTCATGCGAAGGCTTTATTATACAGAGACCAAAGGGTTGCTGCCATCACAAGAGCACATATATCACTAAATTATTTGATTAATTTTTAATAGATGATTTAAAACATGGCCTATTTTCCATTGAAATTTTGAGTCTAATTAAAAATGTTATAGGCAAATATGATAGCCATCAAATGGGAGCCTTGTTGGAATAGGTGTGGTCTTATCAGAGGAAGTGTGTCACTGTGGAGGTAGGCTTTGAGGTCTCATATACGGTTACGATACCACCCAGTGTCAGAGACCACTTCTTGTTGCCTGCATATCAAGACGTAGACAGAATCACGATTGCCTGAATGCTGCTGTGTCCTTCAATGACTACAGTGAACCTAACCTCCAAACTATAAGCCAGCCGATTTTCCTTTATAAGGGTTGTCAGGGTCACAGTGTCTCATCACATCAATAGAAACTCTAGCTAAGAAAACTAATATCTTCCATATAAGCTTCATTGCCCTGTTTTCTCTTGATATGGACTGAGTGGACATAGAATGATTTCAAGTATCCAAACAATACTGTATTTTATACTCAATGCAGCATATGAGGCCAAATATGACTATTGAGAACTCATATCTTTGTCTGACAACTTCATCAAGCTGTGTTAAGTAATCAGGCCTTAGAGCTGGGTTCTTGGGGGTACACATGGAATTTTGAAGGTGTCAGTAGAGTGAATTGATGAATGGATACACTACAAATAATTTATCTTGATTATCTATAGTCCTATGATTATTTAACTGTTTTATTTTTTATGAAAATAAATTTTATTTGAAAAAGCATTTTTAAGGCTGCTTCAGAATATATCTGCTTCATTGGATGTATAAACATGAAATGAGTAATTAGAGGCCTCACTCCAAGTCCTTGCTAGGTCATTATTTCTCATCACTAATAACTTTTGACCTGATTTGGGTTCTAAAAAGGTTGATGAGCCATTGACTGAGACTGTCTTTAGTCCAGATTTTTCTCACTTTCCTAATTCTAGAGCCTGCAGATTTATAAGTTTTCATTGTCTGAAAAGGGAGGGGGTCTGCCTCATTTGCTTGTCCTGCAAATCAAACCCTGGCACTTGGTCCTCACTGGAAGCAGCTCACCAAACACTAAATCTTTACTTCCATTTACCCTACACTACCCTACTCAGCCCCATATTCTTCTGCATCAAGTAACACCACAACCTCCAATTCCTTCATAGAGTCACAACCTGTGGATTTCTCCAAGCTTCCTTGCGTGAAGGGCTCCTTTTTACATCTTGCTGACAAAGGTAAATTTTCATTCCTTGTGTTCAGGGAAATTTTTAGAACAGCTGCCAAAAGATCATCAGATCATCAGTGGCTCTATCCATCAATGTGTTCACACTCACCCATTCTCATTGACCACGTCGGGAGCAATTCATCATTGTTAGACATTGCAGGGAAGCCTTCCATAAGCAGAATGTGCGTAAAATCGGTTTCCGGCATTCACTGCCAACAGCTTCAATATGAGAGGATATATTTTCTGGCACAGTGATAAGATGCAATCATTTCCTAATTATTTATTTACTGAATGTGTTTTTGACAAGTAGTATTAGGTACTGAGTCTCTGAGAATATAGATTGGGATGTTGGTTGCTGTAGACAAAGGTATTTTTTCTGTAGATAAAACATGTACGTGCTTTATTAGGAAGATCATGTGCACTAAATTTGTGAGGCTTTCCCCAACTTTAGAGATAAATGAAGAAATTCCATCACAAACTCAGCATTCCATTGTAAATTTACAGTGAGAGAAATTGTCTCATTCCATCAGTTCAACAATGCTGTGATAAACATTTCTGTGTCCCATTGTAAAATTAATCTACTCAGGCCCACTGCTAAGTCATAGCTGGTCTCACAGTAACAAGTGGGGAGGCGCAAAGGCTCTTCTGACTCAGGCAAGGCTTTAGGTCACCACAAACCACACACATAGATCCGATCCCACATCAGAAACAAGTAGACTGTGGTTAGGTAGACCCACAGGAACGTATGCTGAGACCCTTTTCAATGTAACCTGTTTTGTCAGATTCCAGAAGGGAGTGGTTTATACGTGCATTAAAAACAACTCCAAGATGTTCACTTGATCTAGAGAAAGGCATTTTAACAGAGTAATATTTGTAGGTGGAAGTATAATTAACGGTTAGTCTACACTAAGGAAAAGAGACCACAAGCCAGAGATCCATTCAGGAAACTGAAAACGGGGTTATAAGAACCGCACCATGGAGGTGGAGAGTATACGAATAAGTTTAGACTAATGAAGGTATTCATTCATTCATTCATTCAGTATTAAGGTCATGATTTCTCTGGTGATAATCATTGATAAGCTATAATTTAATAATACTTAACTTCTTTTTTATTTAAACAGAGAAATTGTCTGCTGTTGCCACTGCAGGAATAGACAAAAAAGCAAATCCTGAGTGACTTCTGATGATTTTTATTTATGGTTTGATTTTGTACTATATTAAAAACTGGGTCATGAACATTATGACCACAGAATTAGAAAGGAATGCAATGGATGAGAAATCAATTTGCTGATGGAAAAGAAAAAAAATTACTTAGTTGAGAGCTGACTCATGTTATTGATTTTTAAATGATGTAAGGCAAGTTTCTCATCTGTTGCTGAGCTGCACTATATAATTGCCAAAATGATGAGCGACCTGACTTGTATGACACTTCTTCAAGTTTGATCTGACATATACAACTCAAGGAGCAAAGCTTGGAACAGCAAAAGAACGCATAACTAATACCTCTTCATTCAATGAATATCTAGTGTTCACTTTGAGTGTAGAGAAAGAGAAGTGTTAAAGCTCAATACTCAGTTTGGAATAGATAGATGCTATTTATTTTCATTAACTCATTTATTTTCTTCATTACCATTTTTGATCATTTATAATGTGATTATAGTTATATCTTTTTCTCTCTCTAAATCCTCACATATATTCCCCTAGCTCTTTTTCAAACCCATGTCCTCTTTTTATTTTCATTGTTGTGTATGTGTGTATTCCTAAATAAAAACATCCAACCTGTTCAGTGTGTGATGTTACCTATTTGTATATGCTTTTAGGACTGACCGCTTGGTATTTAAAAATGAATTGGTGTGTCCTTCCATAGGCAATACTATTTCTCTGACTTGCAAGAATCTTTAGTTTCCTGGGGTTCTTTGTTTAGGGTTGAACCCTCATTAACTTTCCCCATTCCATATTAGCATGCCTATTGGTGTTGTCTTTTTCAGGTCATGTTTGGTAGCAGTGTTGATGAGACTCCATGGGTGTAATCTTCCTGACATTTCTTGGAGACACCTTATCACAGTACACTGAGTATTCTTCTGGCTTTTACAGTCATTCCATAATATCTTCCAAAATGATCTCTGAGCCTTAGGTGCTGGAGTTGTGCTGTAGCTGTATGATTGAAACTGTGTTCCACAATTCTGCATTTTGACCAGTTTTGTTTTGCTGTAATAATCTTTACCTATAAAAAAGAGAAGTTCCCTTGACAGGCAGTGGGGACTAAACTCATCTGTAGGTATAAGGTCAGATATTTACAATATTGTAAAGAATTATGCTGGTTTAACAAAGTGGAGGTTGTAAGTTTTCCTCTAAAATCCATGCCATCATTAGCCTTGGGTAATTGTGTATTTCCAAAAACTGACATAATATGTCTCTTTATGAGCAGTCTTTAAATCAAACTAGAGAGCTTTTATTTGCCACTAGGATATATATGCCACTGCTGCAATGCTAGACATTGTTGTTGTCCATACCAATCAGACCTTGGTAAGACCATTGCTTGATTCCCTTCCTTTAAGAGCTTGAACAGGCCAAGCCTAGTGGTACAACCCTTTATTTACAGCACTCAAGAGGCAGAGGCCCAGATGATCTATGCAAAATTGAGTCAGCCTAGTATGCACAGTGAGTTCCAGGACATCCAAGACTACATACAGTAACACTGTTTTCAGAAATTAAAATGAGAAAGAAAAGAAGGAGGAGGAGAAAGAGAAGATAGAAGGGAAGTCCAAAGTGCACAGTGCCTTCAGCAACTAAGAATTACTTTCCAGTTAAGAGGGACAGTCAAAGACAATAACAAAAGCTTATGATGTTTTAAAAATTTATTCAGTAATCATGACCAGTAACTGAAAACAGACCTTGTTAAACCTTCCTAGTGTTGGAGTTTTTGTTAGATGGTCCATAGCTCTTAGACAGAGCACTGCTACCCAGATGAAAAATTTCATTTAAGTCTTATATGTAAATGTATACACCAACTTATATGTATTATAAGTAATTTTTTATTGATAATGTTATTTTACCCTCCTCCATCCTTCTTCAGTATATATCTCCTAGCAATTAAATCTTCAAATTTCTAGGTGAATAGAAGACACTAGAAAAGATCATATTAAATGAGGTAAACTAGATCTAGCATGATAGAAGTCGCACCCTCTCTCACTTCTGAGGTTCCTAGCTCCAAGTCTTCAAATGTGACTGGTGTGAAAAGTCCTTCTGTATATTTATTGCTTTTATTAGTTAATAAAGAAGCTGCTTTCAGCCAATGGCTTAACAGAATATATCCAGGCTGGAAGATATCTATATCTATATCTATATCTATATCTATATCTATATCTATATCTTCTATATCATCTCTATCTATCTATCTATCTATCTATCTATCTATCTATCTATCTATCTATCTATCTATATCTATATAGAGATAGTGTGTGTGTGTATGTGGAGACACTGAAATGCCATATAACCACCAGAGAAGAAAGATGTGAGTCGCCAGTCGGAGTCTTGCCAGTAGGCCATGAGTCTTGCAGTAAAATATAAAATAATAGAAATGGGTTATTTTAGGATGTAAGAGCTAGCTAGAAATATGCTTAAGCTATTGGCCAAACACTACTGCAAATAGTATAGTTTCTGTGTGATTATTCCAAATCATTGTGCCCAGGAATAAATGAGCACCCTCAGCCAACATGTGTATATTTAAACTGGAGTACCTGCAAAAAATTAGGAGAATAAAAATGAGTAATTGTCTGTGACTGAAAGCTATAGAGGTGATATGATAGAATACATGGATAAATTGTTGTTTTAAGTCTCTATGGAAAATAATGGGCTTCATGTGGCCTTTCCTAAAGTATCTAATGTGTATTCATTTCTTCCCATATGGCTTTACCGTGAGCTCCTCTATATTGAGTGTCTGCTTCCCCCAAACTAGTTAATGATGGACCATGTTTATAAATAATAAAACACACATGGGAGGGAAAAAATAAGAAGTGAATGGGAAACATCAAATTTTAGATTTTTTTCAATATTTTACTGGTTTTTATTTTAAATGAGTGGTTCTAATTGAATTGTTCTTGGGAATCAAGCATACTGACCACACCCTTCCTGCTTCTTTACCTTGCATGGGCATCTGTTGATTCATTAATATGTTATGTATATCTAAGAATTAATAACTCTATCCATGTAACTCTGTAACTATTTGCTTAATTTTTCTTAAGAAGCTAAAATACTTGAGGTCTCTCTTTTTAATTCAGAAGTATGCAAATTCTGAAATGATTTCAGTTTTCTCTAAGATATGATTTTTGAATATTTTATTAATATTGTGTGTGTGTGCGTGTGCCATTGCACACATGTGAAGATCAGAGGATAATCTTTAATAGTTTATTCTCTACTTTCACCAAGTGGATCATAGAGATCCAGGTCAGACCATTAGTCTTGGTAGTAATGGCCATTAAACACTGAACTATTTCACCAACATTTTGAGCTATTTTTAAATTCATAAATAAATTGCTTAATTTTATTAGTAAATTCTGCATGGATACTGTTTTAATAGTTCATGTCTTTGTTGTGTATTGTGTTTGAAATTCTGTAAGAAAATACCAAATAATTCATGATAACTCATTCCAAGTGGCAATTGTGAATTACAGAACAGATTCTCAAGGAAATGTCAATGAAAGAGAACCAATAAGTTAAACATACAAAAGACTGTCAGATAGAAGTATAATAAACCATTACCTTAAAATGGACACCTTTTGGACAAGGGACAGCTTAAGCTCTGTGTGTCTATACAAGTGTAGGTAAATAGCTAAAATAAATCTTTTTTTCGTCTTTCTGCCTTTAACTCTTCAAAGATATTGTAAGCATCACAAACCAAATACAGTTGCTTCAGGCATTTGCATTTAATTTTAGATTCACTGTCGAAAATAATTCCAGGACTAAGATATTACACAATATTTATTTCTAAAATGTTGTAAGAAATGTAAATATCACTAGTGATTAGTGCTGAATATGACGGAATTGAGGAAAAAAATAGTAGAAACATGGATAAACTTCTTTTTTTTTTTCAAGACAGAGTTTCTCTGTGGCTTTGGAACCTGTCCTGGAACTAGCTCTTGTAGACCAGACTGGCCTCGAACTCACAGATATTCACCGGCCTCTGACTCCCAAGTGCTTGAATTAAAGGCATGCACCACCACCACCCAGTAAACATGTGTAAACTTCTTAAGCAAAATCATCAGAGCCTTGGTTAAGTTCTGTACTCAAATGAACATAACAAAATATTTTTTTCTGATTAATAACCTATTGTAATGCTTATTGTGAAACAGTATTTTCTGGATGCAATAGGACACTTGTACATATCAACAGGCAGGGGCTTTGAGTATCTGAACAAGATCTACACAAGATTAAGCCACAGGAATCTCAACACTGAGTGAAGAGGTCAGGAAGATTCACTCGTCATTGAGGAGCTATAGGCAATTTACGGATGCTGGAAAGGGGGAAGAGTCATGGTTTTTGTTGTTGTTGTTATTGTTATTATTGTTTTGTTTCAAAGATTCTGCTCCTGGGAAGCAATCCATGCTCCACAAATAGGTGTGTCAAGAAATATAATAAATCTATTCATGAGGAGTTCTCTAGTGAGACAAAGGAAGCAATGTTTACAGTAGCAGTGAGCTCCAAAGCCAGAAATATCAATGTTAACACTCTCCTACCAGAGAACTCTAAGATGATCTCATTTTCATAATATCAGCTGAAACTAGGTCATGGCTGCTACAACTGAAACTCACTCAGACTATTAGGAGTTGACTGTCAGAGAATTACTACACAGCAGTTACCAAGAAAAATCACAGGAGGAAAGCAATTCAGAAGAGGAGATTCCACAGAAAAATATTTCTCCCTTCATCATCTCTATATAGAGAATATAGATATGCAAAAGGTTCAAATATTTGAAAAAAATGCATACTCTAAAACAGAATATTATGACTGCATTTGAAAGGACGATTTAAAAAATATTATTATATGAGGCGAATAAGAGACATGGTGGGTAAAAACCTCTGAGTAAGGAAAAAAATGAGTGATGGTTCAGTTCAGTAAAGGAAGAGAGGGATTGTAAAACTTTGTGCCTGTGTGAAGGGTGTGGGCTCAGCAAGAAGCCAGCTATGAGATCTTAATAGTAGTTTAATGTAGAAGAAGCAGACAACGCTGTGGATAAGGTGTGCAGTGACAGTCAAAACAAGAACAAAACTGAATATTTTAGCACTACCAAAGTATGAAGGGAATGGCATCTGAGCATGACCTGAGCAAAGCAAGAAGATGCACAAAAGGAAAGCTGAGGTTAGCTGCAGCATTAAAAGCTACCTTGGGCAACAGAGGAGAAGGCGCCCGAACTGACCTTGTCCCAAATCCACACTGATGAATATCTTGCATATCACCATAGAACCTTCATCTGGCGATGGATAGAGATATAGAGAGAGACCCACATTATAGCCCTGGCCTGGGCTCCCAAGGTCCAAATGAGGAGCAGAAGGAGGGAGAACATGAGCAAGGAAGTCACGACAGCGAGGGTTGCGCCCACCCACTGAGATGGTGGGAATGATCTAATGGGAGCTCACCAAGGCCAGCTGGACTGGGACTGATGGAGCATGTGACCAAACCAGACTCTCTGAATGTGGATGAAAGGGGAAGGACCTTGGACTTCCCATGGGGCAGGGAACCCTGACTGCTTTTAGGACTGAAGAGAGAGGGGGAGGGAAATGAGAAGTGAGGAAGAGGTGGAAATTTTTAGTTAAAAAAAAAAAAAGCTACCCCTAGTTAAAACAGCCTTCACTGAACAAAGTGGAAGATGGTGAGTGTACGGTTAAGAGGGAATGGGATTCAAAGTGCTGATAGGGATTCAAAACGGTGTACATTTGAGCCTGCACTGAGGAATTTACTTAGAAATCATGATAGAATTTATTTCTGCTATTAAAATGATTTAAGGCTTAAATTAATTAAATTAAGGCTTAAAGCTTTAATGTTGACTTCATTCAAGTGGTAAATATATTGTCACCCAAAAAATGGGCAGAATGATGATTAGGGTGTGTGTATTTTACTTTTCTTTTATCGCCCTTGTATTTCCTAGAAATAGCATTTATAATATTAATGCATAAAATGGATTCATACTACTGACATAAGACTTTGTTTTTTCATGTTTTAAGTAATAAAATAAAGAAAACATATTTCACAGAATAACTTTTGTACTGTTTATTTAACTATATCTGCACAATAATAGTAACCATAAAAATGGTACAAATCAAAATGTGTATGGAAATTGGTTTCCTTTTTTGACAAAGTCATGCTTCTTAAAGTAGGGAAGTCATGTTTACAAAATCTGTAGTATCATCTGCTTCTCTGACCAGTTCCTCATTCTACTTGTTTTTGAGCCATGCTATGACCAAAGACATACTCCTATGTACTTCCTCCCCTCAGGAAACTGAGTTCATTTGTAGAAAGCAAAAAGTTTATAAGGATGATCTGATTTTACTTTAAAGTCCATCTTCGTCTATTTAAATTTCCATTTAAGACTAACAGTGGAATAATTTTCTATAATTTTTAATAATATCTTTTCTACATTTTATTGTATTTCTTCGAAAAGAGTCTAAAACAGTATTTTTAAAAATTGTCTAATATATTATTCAGGAAAAAGGCAATATTTTAATTTTGTTGTCTACACTTAAGTCTGGGAAATGGTAGGAAAAAAATTAGCTATTGCTTTAGGTTCTCTGGTTACTGGGGGTCAGGGATAGTAATGTTTCAGGAAGAAATATTTTGACTGGGAACTGTTGGGAAATATTATTTCAAAATGGGTTACATTTGTTTTTGCTGTGGAACATTTGTTTTAATGATGCAAAGATTTGTTATATTCTTTTCTACTGTATTTGTTTAAGTTCCTGAAAATGTGTTACTTTGCCTTTCTAAAACACCTGATTGATCTAAGAAAGAGCTGAAGGACCAACAGCTAGGCAGGAAAATGGACAAGAAGGACTGGCAGATGGCGAGAATAAAGAGGAGGAAATAGCTGAGGAGAAAGGAGATAGAGGAGTGAGAAAAGAAGGGGTCATCCACCCAGCCACACAGCCAGACATAAAAAAAATAAGGAAAAGAAATACAGAAATAAAGAATGGTAAAAACCCAGAGGCAAAGGGTATTTAGCATAAGTTAAAATAAGCTGACTATAAACAACCCCAACTAAGGCTGGCCACTCAGAAGAAAGAATAAGCATCTGTGATTCATTTGGGAGCTGCCTTGTAGGCTCTCCAAAAGCATAAGAGCTGAAGAATAAAATGAAAAAACAAAAACAAACAACCAACAACAACAACAACAAAAACTAAGTAAAAACGCCTGCTGCATCACAAGCATTGGCATGCTGAAACTCTAGGGGATTGAATACAGTTCCAGATCATGTAGCTCCAACTGGACTGTGGGTTTGAGACCTGACTTTCACAAACCTAGAAGTGGGTGGAGCTAGGGGAAAGAGCCTCAGAGAGAACCGAGCTGTATCTTAGCAGTTTACTCACATGGTTAAAAAAAGGCTGAAAGATACACAGGAAACGAGATATAGATGAAAAAATCTTTGAAACAGGTTACAGTGTATTTTACAACGTGCTTAGGCTTTGTAAAGAATATTGGTATAGACAATCATAGAAAGAAATAAATCGTGTAAAAGTAATAAAATCAAGTCTTAAAAGAGAGAGTAACAGTAATATAAAAGGAAAAAATACATTTTTTAACAATGTTAAACACACAGGAATTTGGATACTATACAGTATTGTGTTGATTCTGGATTTTGTGAATGTGAATAAAGAAACAACAACTGTTCAGAGACATGGGATTGAAAAGGAGACTGATGAAATAAATCGGCCTAGATGTTTGAAGGATGCCTTAACTTCAAAGTAGAAGTCAAAAAATAAATTTTTCAAATGGAAGTAAAAAATGCTTTGGAGAAGAGGGTTTTTGTTTTGTTTTGTTTTTGTTTGTTTTGTTTTCACAGGAAACAAGAGGCATAGATTCTTTTCAAGGTTGATATGGATAAGGTTTGACAAAGGGAGACTTCCTGACTCTTTATAGATGGTATTTATCAACAAAGGTTATAGATGATCTTCCCAGGGCTTAGTCATTTTCTCAGTTTCCTCAGGACCTCTAAAGATGTGTTGTTCACAGACAACAGGAAGCAGGCTAGAGAAAATGACACCCACATTCCCAATAAATGGTGTCTGTGGCAGTTGGTTTTTTTAGTGGGTTGTGGATGTTTGTTATCATTTACAGGACTATAACATATTGATACAAATTTAAAGCTATTTTTGTTACACTGTATAAATATTTCTATTCTTGTTTAAAGTTTGTGCCTCTGAAGTTCATTAAAAAATATAAAGCATAGTGCTAATTTTTAAATGCTATTGTTTTAAATTATTTAGTATAATCAAAGAACACAGGTTAGTAGTTAGATATTTATAACAATCAATTTGGTAGATATACTTTAGGTATGCTTTCAGTATCATGTTGAGATATATTTAAATAAGATAAATGATATTCAGGCACTTTAATGACCCATAGAGCATGGCATTTAAAATATTTTGTTAACATAGGTTTCTCCATGACCATGAGACACATTTGTACCAATTTTCTTTGAAAAAAACGATGAACAGTGACGAAACTCCACAGGAGTTTTCTGTCACTGTAACAAGATTAGTCATTTGGCCATAAAACTGCTTTTGCCTTGACTGGTTAACTGAACACTGTATAAACCGGGCATGAAGGACCTACAGTGGCTGCTGATCTTTGCCAAATCAAGCTGGAGAGTTTTTTCAGGGTTCCTGCTTTATGGAAGGGTTTGCCAGATATTCTACAGGACACAGAGGAAAGTGACTAATGAACTTTAACAATACAAGGTAGAACATTTCTTCAAGTTCCCTGTTTCCTTTAGGGCAAATATGAATGCCCAAAACTGCAGAGGTGCTTTGCATGACTGCTCGGTCAGCCAGATGTGTCTGTCATTTCTAGAGGAAGTTGCTTACAGTGTGTTTCCTGTTTACTCAGGTAACATTATATCCTTTTGGGGTCTTGGATAGAGTTAAAGACAACATAATTATAGGAGAAGATTTGCTTAATTACAATAAAATGTAAATTAGTTATAAAACTTTGGAGTAACTTAAATGGAAAGGAGGATGGAAGGTTTTCTCTGAATTTGCTAAGTATAAATAGTCTGAATATTTTAAAAGTAATGTTTACTTGATAATTATTTTTGTTTTATAAACTTTTATTATGTTAATGTTAAAACCTTTTATTTTTGGACAAAAATGAAAAAACAGCATAGAATATGATTTTAAGATGTGTTACATTTGTTTTTTACTGTGGAACAGTTGTTTTTATGACGCAAGGATATGTTGTATACTTTTATGTTGCACTGGTTTAATTCTGTGATGATGCTGTGTTACTTTTTCTGTCTAAAACACCTGATTGGTCTAATAAATAGATGAATGGCCAATAGCAAGGCATGGGAAAAGATAGAAAGACCTTTCAGGCAAAGAGAATAAATAGGATAAGAAAACTTGGAAGAAAAGAGAGGAGTGAGATAAGAAAAGGCCAGCCACTTAGTCACACAGCCAGACATAGAAAAAGAAGTAAGGAAAGGGATACAGGAATAGAGAAAGATAAAAACTCGGAGGCAAATGCTAGATGCAATAATTTAAAAAAGCTGGCTAGAAACAAGCCAAGCCCAAACAAGCAGGACGGACATTCAGAAGAAGGAATAAACCTCCATGTAATTTACCTGGAAACTATGTGGTACCCTCCCAAAAAATGAACAAAATTAGTAAAAGGAGAAAAAAAATTGCCAACTCTAAGAAACAAAGTCAATAGCTCTTTGACTTGTAACTTTGTAGAAACAAGAAATGGAGAAGTCATAAATTAGGAAAACTACTGTATAGGGTAAATTGAACCCTTGTCCCTCTACTAGGGCTCTGTGAAAGTCTACACAGATTTTCCATAGAACCCAAAGATCCCACTAGATCCATATCACATCTGGTGTACACTTGGATGTATCTTTTTGGATGTTTATATAAATAAACTTATTTTAAAACTATAAAATTAACTTGCTAATAGTTGATATCCAGATACACAAATAAAATGAAATGTAAATCTTACCTTAAAAATCACCCAGTATATGGTATTCCTGATACCTTATGGAAAGCAAGTCTCAGATTACATTTAGGAACTGTCACCTCTTACTTTTCATGAGACATCAAAGTAAAAGGTTCATTTTAACTTTCCATTTCCTACATTTTCATTTAGATAACACATACTATATTCATTTTTATTTTTATAATTTCTCTCCCGTTTTGATATTGAACTCAGAATCTGTAACATGCTAATGCAAATACTTTAGATATTTTCTCTGAGTGTTCTGTGTCCTCTCTCTCTCTCTCTCTCTCTCTCTCTCTCTGTGTGTGTGTGTGTGTGTGTGTGTGTGTGTGTGTGTATTGTGTTTCCTGCTCTGTGTTTTGTTATCCCTTTTCTCCTTTCTTATCTCTACTTATTTACTTATTTGTTTTGTCTTTTCTTTTCTTATTTTAATACCTTCTGGGACAAGGTGTCACATTGTAGAGTAAACTGGTATCCAACTCATTATGAAACCCTTGAACTGACCTTGAACTTGGCAATTGTTCTGCCTCAGTGCTGGGATTATAGCCACATTCTACTAGATCTGATTTCACACTGCGTTTTTAATATGTTTTCAATAATCATTATTAATAGAAATAGTTAAATGTACTAATATTACTGTTGAAAGACAATGAACACATATACTTTGATCGAAAGTACTGTTAAGGTAGGAATATTTGACAGTTAGGCAACCTAAGATCTTCATATATTCTTTCTCATTTTCTTTAAAATTCTAACAAATAAAAGAGAAAATAAAATCATTATAGTGTTATCTGTCATGACACATATTTCAAAAACATGGTTTTTTACAGTATAAGCCTATAGAGACATAAAAATTTTAGTTTTAAAGTCACTAATCTTACAACAGAAAATTCCTTTGTTCTAAAAAAACTGCTAATTATACTGAAAATAAATTTAGCAGTCCACAGCATAGATCATTGCTGATGAAATTCTGAAGCAGTAGTAAAAATTCAATGGGATAAAATTGAAACAAGATAAATTTAGAGGCTTCCAGACTTCTGACACACCACGTCATACCAAAACCTAGTCTGTGGTCCATTAGTGAGATATGAATAAATATCTCACAGCAGAAATACCATAGTGTTCATTTACTTAATGGTAGACACAAATATGCGCTTTTAAAAACATGTGCTTTGACTTAACGCAAATTGGTATGCCATGCTTGGTTAATACTTTTCTGAAGGGAAAAGAAGGAGGTGTGGGTATTTGGGAGAGGGACAGGAAGCAGCAGGAAGGAGCTGAGTGTAGGAATTTTGTATTGGGGCAGTGTGGAAGGGAGTGGCTGCCAGGATACCAGCAAAGAGAGGAAATTAGCCAGTTGCTACTCTAACTCTCTAAGCTCAGAGGTTTTTAGCCTAGTCTTTGAACCATAAGTTTTATTATAATTATAGAGATATATTTAGAACTACCTTTAATAGCAACAACAGAACCCATTTTATAGGGTACAGAATTTCCCCAGGCTAAGTCCTCAGCTGCTGAACTGCCTGGACCCAAAATTCTACTCTAATATTAGGATATCCATCTTCAGTTTATAGGCCTAGTGTCTCTGGCAGATTTATCAGTGAAGTGGGAAATCTGAAGGACTGTGCCATGTATTTTTGCAAAATTCATCAGTCGTTTTCTTCTGTGTCCTGTAGAATCTCTGGTAGATTCATGAAGCAGGAACCCCAAAGGATTGTTTCACCTTGTTTTCACAAGTTGTGAAAATATATGGGTTCTATATTTACAGTTCATATAGCATATTGTCAAGCAGTCCAAGCAAGAGCAGTTTCTTGCTCCAAACCTTGCTTTGCTAAAATGACAGCAAATTCCATATAAGGAGCTTCTTCAATGATCATGATTCTCTTGAAGTAATTGGCGCTACGAGGAGCAGATGTTTCTCACTCTTGAGAAAAGTCTTAGCTCTTAATTTATGTTAAATGCCATATTCTGTAAGTCTTTGAAGTGTTTGAAGATTGCCTATTAATCTGAAATATATCTCTGCACATATAGAAAACCTAACTAATATGACTATAAATTTAAGTATTATAGATAATTATTCATTTGGATTTCTTAACTAAACATCACATTTTTAAATGAGCTACATAAATGTACTACCTTAAACAAGTATAGAAATATACATATAGTAAAACAAAATAGACCTTAAATTTGTATCAGTAAACCAAAATCCATACTACTATAAGGGATTTTAAGATTAACAATTGTTTTTATTGGATTAAAATATATTCAATTATCTACCTTTTTATCATTTCTATATCATATCCCCATTTTTTCTTTAGAAAGGGATTGTCTATGACCATTAACCATTTCTAACCAGCCCTTTTTAAATGAAAATAAATATTTATAAACAATATTTTGGAAATTTGGGCATACTTTTCTATATTAATTCCTATTGATTGGGTGCACTGGTAAACTTATGGGGATCCTAAGAAAATTTATAATTATGGTTAAATCTTGGCAATATTAGTCTGTGAGGCTGCATTGTCTCAGCCAGTTGCCTTGAAGTTGTTCTAGATGTTGGATCATCTGGGTCATCAAGACCTCATGGAGTCTTACTCAATCAAATCATTTTAGTCTAGAAGAAATCCACATAATGAATCACAGAACATAAAGATATCATGAAAGGTTCATCCCTACTGGCAAGTCTTCCTTGTGCTGGAAGTTGTTTCTTATGCCATCTGGGAAGAAAAGAAATCGACAGCCTTACCCAGGTGTGAAACGTATAAGTTACCATAACTGACATGCAGGCAATGCACACTCAAACAATACTGACATGAATAAACAGAAATAACCAGATATTTTCTGGTTGAGTTTAATGCCTGCCCCCCCAAAAAAGATATTACTCATTCCTGGTTTTATTAATGCTATCAAGAAAAGGAGACTAGGTCAGTCACAGGGTATTGTAGAGAGCAGATTACTATTATTCTGATATTTAGACATAGCTTTAAACTGATTCCCAATGATTTATCAGCATAGTGATAGAATAATAAACCTCTAAATTCTCCTCAGAAGGGGTTCTATTGCAGTAAATGGAATTAACACAGAAAAACAACTTGTTAGCATGCAGAAAATAAGAGATTTTTTGAGAGCTTATCCTTAAATGAGACACCCATATCATATGATCTCATTCCCAGGTCCAGGGACCATGGGAATTGGTGTAGAACAGAGACTTTGAAGATAGGGGAGGGTTAGAAAGGAGAGGATATGAGAAAGGTAAATACAGTACATGCATATATAATATTCTAAATCATATTAATATGATTTATTAATATAATCATTAATTATAAAATAATTATAATTTGTATTTATTTTTTTCATCAGAAGAAAGTTTATTTTCTTGCTTTCAGCCACAATCAAGGTTAAAAATCAGAAAAAAACACATAACACATGTAATCACCATTTTTAGATATCCAAACTTTTATTTATATGTGTTACAAATTACTATAAACATAAAAGTTTTATAATTAACCATTCCATGCTAATAAAGAATCTCTGTCAACAAGATTCACAAAAATAAAATAAAAACATGAGATTGTGCAAAAGATAGCCTTCAGATTAGCCAGTTTGTATAAAATTAAGATAAGGTTTATAGAAATATGGTACACAGATGGTAAAAGAACAATAGGAAGACGTCTTGGATGATAATTAAACATAGAGCTGGCGATATGTGATAGAGGGCTCAAACATTAGCTGCAATAATAAAAAATTTGACATCAAAATTTAAACACTAGAATTTGAATAACAGCAATTCAGTAATGTGACAATAGAAAAACATTTCTGTGATGACGTTCTAATTATATAATGCTTATGATATGTAAATAACAAATATTAATTAACTATTATAAGCATAACTAAAATGCCTTTAGAAAAGGTTTATTTTATGTTAAAATTTTGTGTATGTGAGAATATGTGAATATAAGTACAGATAACAGTAGAGGTCAAAAGAGTCACGTCCCCTGGAGCTTGAGTTGCAGGGGATTATGAGCCAGTTGGTGGGTACCAGAAACTAAACTTGCACTTTCTGCGAGACCAGTTTATATTCTTTGTCACTGAGACATCTCTTCATCTCCAACGTGAGAGTTTTCAAATCCAGGTATACATTAAAGGTAGACAGTGAACTACTTTCATTCCCTGAGCTTGCTCAGAGATGAACTAAAGCTACTTTCCAAAGAGAACTGCTTGCTTCCTGAAAGTCTCTGAGACAAGAGCAAGGATGACTGTGCTAAATTTGGAACACCTCATCTTGTGCGACTTGCAGGCCCTGCTCTATGGTGGGATTTGTAAAAGTAAGATTGTCCCTGCATGAAAATTCGCATTTCCTCACTTTCCAACTCATTGTTTTCCTGGCCTTTGTAAACTTTAAAAAGTCTTCCCTTAACTTATTGATGTAGAATTTCTCCATAAATGTCAACAACTTTATGAATACAAAACAAATGTGTCTTTAATAAGTACTTGTAGTTGGTTGTTTTTTTTTTTACTCTTTTGCTCTTTTGGGGTCCTGTCACTCAGCTCCCTAATAAATCACACATGGAGTCTTATTCTCCCTTATAAATGCACAGTTTTAGATTGACATGTTTCTTGCCAGATTTTCTTAACTTAAATTATTTCATCTAAATTTTGCCTCTGGGCTTTTACTTTTCTCTAATTCTTTACTTCTTTTTTCATGTCTGACTGTGTGACTGGCTGGGTTGCCCTAAGAGTTTTCCTCTCCTTCTTTTCTCATTCCAGATCCTTTTCTTCTCTATTTTTCTCTTTCTATTTATTTTCTCTTCTACAGTCCCACCTACCCCTTTTCTTGCCTCACTATTGACTGTTCAGGTCTTTATTAGACCAATTAGGTGTTTTAGACAGGCAAAGTAATACAGCTTTGCAGAGTTAAACAAATGAGAAATAAAAGACTGCAATACATCTTGACATCATTAAATAAATTTTCCACAGCATAAAAATAACGTATCTTAAAAATAATATTTTATATCATGTACTGTTAATTTTTTTTCCAGAAATTCCCTCAGACTCACATGGAATTCATCTTTAGGTAAAAGTAGGTAGTTGTTTTGTTTTTAACTGTGTCTCTAAGTTGGCATTATCATTTTGGTTATTCACTGCTTATTTTTAATTAAATTTTTGAGACACTCATACAAAGTGTTTTGATTATATTTATCACTTCCCCAATCTCTCCTACCTCCTCCTCAGATCCAAAACCCCTTACCTATTCACCCAAATTTGTGGCTTTTTAAAAATCCCATCAAGACCAAATTTGTATTGCCCACATCTTCAATCGTCTTATACGACACTGTGGTCAACTTATTTCTCTAAGAGAAAACTGCCTGTCCCTCTTTCTGAAGATGGATTATCTATTATTTAGGGTGAAATTTCATGCCTCTCTCTAGTCTCATGCTGGGATATGGTCTGGTTTGGACTTGCAGAGATCTTGTTCATGTTGCTGCAACTGCTGTGGGTTCATATGTGCAACTGCCTTGCTATGTCTAGAAGGTATTACTTCATTGAAGTTACCCATCTGCCATTTATTCCCTAAGGAAAACATATATAGATACACCAAAGAAGGGGAAATAGACAAGATCTCCAGAGAAAAGTGGGAGCATGGGGGTGGGGGTGGGAGAAACGTGGAAAGAAGGGGAGAATGGGAAAAGGAGAGGGGGAGAACTTGAGGGAATAGAAGAGTTGAGATGGAGGAAAGAGAGAGATAAAAGCAAGAAAAGAGATTACTTGATTGAGGGAGCCATTATGGGGCTAGCAAGAAACCTGGCACTAGAGAAATTCCCAGGAAGCCAAAA